>NC_041393.1:71229272-71319267 GCF_002162155.2 Triticum dicoccoides
CGCACACGACTACAGATCAATGATCAACTTGTGTATCTATTATGCCTTTGGGGTGTCCCCTGCCCATGTATATAAAGGAGGGAGGAAGAGGAGGCCGGCCCTAGAGGGGGCGCGCCAAGTGTGGGGAGTCCTACTAGGACTCCCAAGTCCTACTAGGACTCCCAAGTCCTAGTAGGATTCCTCTTTTCCTTTCCGTAGTAGGAGAGAAGAAAGAGGGAAAGAGAGAGGGAGTAGTAAAAGTCAAGGGGGGGGGGGGCGCCGCCCCCTTTCCCCTAGTCCAATTAGGACCCATGGGGGGCGCGCGCCTCCTTCCCTTTGGCCTGCCTCCTCTATTCTCGTATAGCCCAATAATTCTCCCGGCGAATTCCCGTAACTCTCCGGTACCCCGAAACATACCAGAATCACTCGGAACCTTTTCGATGTCCGAATATAGCCTTCCAATATATCGATCTTTGCAGATCGAACATTTCGAGACTCCTCGTCATTTTCCCGATCTCATCCGGGACTCCTAACTACCTTCGGTACATCAAAACACATAAACTCATAATACCGATCGTCACCAAATGTTAAGCGTGCGGACCCTACGGGTTCGAGAACTATGTAGACATGACCGAGACACGTCTCCAGTCAATAACCAATAGCGGAACCTGGATGCTCATATTGGCTCCTACATATTCTAGGAAGATCTTTATCGGTCAAACCACATAACAACATACGTTGTTCCCTTTGTCATCGGTATGTTACTGGCCCGAGATTCGATCGTCGGTATCTCAATACCTAGTTCAATCTCATTACCGGCAAGTCTCTTTACTCGTTCCGTAATGCATCATCCCGCAACTAACTCATTAGTCACATAGCTTTCAAGGCTTATAGTGATGTGCATCACCGAGAGGGCCCAGAGATACCTCTCCGACAATCAGAGTGACAAATCCTAATATTTATCTATGCCAACTCAACAAGTACCATCGGAGACACCTGTAGAGAACCTTTATAATCACCCAGTTACGTTGTGATGTTTCGTAGCACACAAAGTGTTCCTCCGGTATTCGGGAGTTGCATAATCTCATAGTCATAGGAACATGTATAAGTCATGAAAGCAATAGCAACAAACTAAATGATCAAGTGCTAAGCTAACGGAATGGGTCAAGTCAATCACATCATTCTCTAATGATGTGATCCCATTAATCAAATGACAACTCATCTCTATGGCTAGGAAACTTAACCATCTTTGATTCAACGAGCTAGTCAAGTAGAGGCATACTAGTGACACTTTGTTTGTCTGTGTATTCACACATGTACTAAGTTTCCTTTTAATACAATTCTAGCATGAATAATAAACATTTATCATGATATATGGAAATATAAATAACAACTTTATTATTGCCTCTAGGGCATATTACCTTCAGTATGTGATAAATTTTCTTATGACGGGTTACTGGAGTGATAGAAACTTAAAACCCAGTTTGTGAGTTGTTGCATATGGGATTAAAGGGGTTAAGGGGACCTTCGATCTTAAAGATATGGCTGCGTTTTACTTTAATGTATCTTTGGTTTTTCCGGATGCTTCTGGAGTTCCAATAATAAGTATTTGTAGTTAATGGATTTTGATACATGTTTGCATAGGCCTCTACCGCATAAAAAAACTGCAATAGATGATTATCACTTTAGTTTTATATCCAAGTGCCTAGGGACAATCCTTTACTTTTTTGTTCTTTCACAAAACAGTAACTAACTTTCATTTATACCTTCTTTATTATCTTTTTTGCATGGATGTTCTTTATTATCTTGCAAAGCTATCTTTTCATGCCCGTAAAGTAGATTCATTTCTTATTTTTAGATAAAGCAAATGTTTGGAGCGTACAGCATTGCATCGGTGGCAGATAGTTACTTCATACTTACACCTTCACCTTTGAAAAGTGCTACGACAGTTACTTGCACTTGAGGAGTACCACCAACTCCGACCGGTACGCCACATTGAATCCGTCTTCCCGCCCCTTCGCATGTTCGCGTATATTTAAAGAGGACTCCGGAGCCATCCACACCTCACTAGTTTTCGACCCTCTCCTCTCCGCTCCAGCTCGAACGGATCCACCTTCCCCACCCCATGCCCAAATCATGATTCTCTATGCTGGTAGGTGATGGAGGCGGCTCTGGATCATCGCGCCAATGACATCGCTTTCCAGGCCCTCGACCTCTAGGGTTATCGGCTCCTCCGAGAAGGAGGATATCATCATCTCCTCTAGTAACGAGGATTAGCAGCTACTACCGCTGCTATGCCTGTATGCGGAGGCGGCTATCACGGGCGATGAGTTCATGCGCCAAAAAATACAAGATTAACTCTACTTCTATTCTTCTACAAAACATCCCATGAAAGATAGTTATAGGACAAAAAATGACAACCAAATCCCCTTGGGATATCAACATAAGGATATAGCTCTCTCTCTCTCTCTCTCTTTCTCTCTCTCTCTCTCTCAGAAAAATGGATATGGAAAGTGTATGCTTTGCTCTGGTTGCTCTATGAGAGTTGTTGAAATGTGTGTGGGTATATATAGGGAGCACAAAAAATCCAACTGTTACACACCTTTATGCACACTTCGGTGTGACCGGGTGAAACCACTCAGTGATACCAACATGTGCAAAAGGTTTGAACTGTAGGTTGTTTGGTATGACCGGATGAAACCTCTCGGTGAGACCGAGTCAAGCTAACCTAAGCACTTTTCACACTTCAGTGTCACTGATCAAAAATTTGAGTCAATTTCAATTGGTTACAGAAGGTTGGCAAGTGCTCTTCAATTGAGTTGAAGGACCAACTCGATGAGATCGAGATGCTAGGCTTTAGGTAGCGGTTATGCCAAGTGTATCTCGTAGAGCCCGAGTGTATGTGTTTCAGTGGGACCAAGATAGACTTTAGGGTTTTAGACATAGTGGAATATGAGAGTGTGGCTGGGAATCGATTCTTCTTCTTTCAACAACTGTGGCTAGAGACACACAATCCCTGAGAAAAGAGACATGCTTGAACTAAAAAATGTGTGCTATCTTTACTGCAAGTACTAGTGCAAGAGCTTCTACCTGAAGAGGTGAATATGTAAATCAGCTCCAAAATCACTCATCTGGAGTATCTATAAAAAATATCTATTCCTGTAGCTTTAGCTGAAGAGCCCTTTCCATTGATTTTCAAACATTAAAAAATGCATCCAAGAAGACTTTAGTACCTGCAAGAAGTAGATCACTTTTTATAGTGAAACCATGCAAAGACAAATGATTACCATCCTAGGTAGAATGATTTTGCACTTCTAGAACATGTTTGTCATCGGAGCTTGACAAGCATAAAGTGCTAGAGGCGCCTGATGATGTACGTGCATAGGTTATCCTTTTTCCCTTTGAAAAAGAAAATCATTTCAAGATTTCCACAAGAAACAGAGAAAAATAAAAATATTTGGAATGGTGGCATTTGAATGATTAGCATTGAGAAATAAAATTAGGATGGTTGGATGTTGATTCACGCAACACACGTAATTTGGTTGAGGTTTCCTCGCACACAAAAAGGAAAAAATGTTGAAGTTTAATGGAAATGTAAGAGCTTTCGAGGGAGTTAACTAGAATAACCATCTCAAAAATAATTTTTTTTATAGAGTAGCATCTACTATATCACTAACCTTCATAGGATTGAAGGTCTCTCATACAATTGTGGACATTGGTTTTGGATTGTGTTTCAAGTTTTGACTTGGTCAAAAAATTCTCAAGGAGCTCTCTCATTCAAGTGAGGTGTTCAATTTTAACTTCAGTTCATGATTTTGACTTGTTAATGATTTCCAAGTATCGGCAACAACCGGCTTATAAAAAAGTTTGTCTCGTGCACCCTCTCATCATCTGACCAAAAAATAATAATAACCAACTTATAAAAATATACCAGTCTCACACGCCCTCTCATCATCTCGCCGTTGAGCATTTACTGTTGACTTTCAGAAAAACAATATAAAATTATAGAATTTAAAAATATTGAATAAAAATGGGTTTCAAATCATATATTTCAAAAAATGACATATATGAAAAAGCTCAAAATTTAGAAAAAACTTTCATGTAATTGGGGGAAATACGAATTCAAAATAGTTCAGGGATTTTGAAAGAAAGTTCGTGGATTCAAAAGAAATAAGAAAAAAGTTCGCAAAATTTTAAATAGTTCATGTATTTGGAAATGCTCACACATTTAAAAAAGTTTATAGATTTAAAAAACACTTTGAGTTTGTAAAAAGTTCATACTTTGAAAGAAAGTTCAGAAAAATTGAAAACATATTCACAAATTTGATTAATATTCATGGAATTTCGAAAAAAGTATAAGAATTTAAAATTTTCACAGATTCAAAAAAAGAGAAAAAGATCGGGAAAAAGATAAAGATAAACCGTACAAAACTAGTCCCAGGAAAAACTAGGGGAAAGTCTGTCCAGACAAAACAAACTGAACCTTTTAGAAAGAAAATACTACCTGGACCGGATGAAACAGGAATTGTTGGGCAACACACATTTACGATTCAGAAAAAAATGTTAAATGGGCCGAGCCAAGGTGGAGGGTGTGTGCACCTTTTTGCACAAACTCCAATAACTTGCGCTTCTTGAGTTTGCGTTGACTTTTCCCTTGAAGAGGAAAGGGTGATGCAGCAAAGTAGAGATAAGTATTTCCCTCAGTTAAGAACCAATGTAACAATCTAGTAGGAAAGGGCAAGGGGGTTCCCCTAGTCCAATTCATACAAGAGGGGGCGCACCTCCCCTTTGGCCTGCCTCCTCCTTTCCCGTATGGCCCAATAAGGCACATTACTTCTCCCGGTGAATTCCCGTAACTCCCCGGTCTCCGAAAAATACCCGAATCACTCGGAACCTTTCCGATGTTCGAATATAGCCTTTCAATATATCGGTCTTTACGTCTCGACCATTTTGAGACTCCTCGTCATGTCAGTGATCTCATCCGGGACTCTGAACAAACTTCGGTCATCAAAACACATAGCTCATAATACAAATCGTCATCGAACGTTAAGCGTGCCAACCCTACGGGTTCGAGAACTATGTAAGCATGACCGAGACACATCTCCAGTCAATAACCAATAGCAGAACATGGATGCTCATATTGGTTCCTACATATTCTTTGAAGATCTTTATCAGTCAAACCGCATAACAACATACGTTGTTCCCTTTGTGATCGGTATGTTACTTGCCCGAGATTCGATCATTGGTATCATCATACCTATTTCACTCTCATTACCGGCAAGTCTCTTTACTCGTTCCGTAATACTCATCTCGCAACTAACTCATTAGTCACATTGCTTGCAAGGCTTATAGTGATGAGCGTTACCGAGAGGGCCCAGAGATACCTCTCCAAAACACGGAATGACAAATCCTAATCTTGATCTATGCCAACCCAACAAACACATTCGGAGACACCTGTAGAGCATCTTTATAATCACCCAGTTATGTTGTGACGTTTGATATCACACAAGGTGTTCCTCCGGTATTCGAGGGTTGCCTAATCTCATAGTGTGAGGAACATGTATAAGTCATGAAGAAAGCAGTAGCAATGAAACTGTAACGATCATAATGCTAAGCTAACGGATGGGTCATGTCCATCACATCATTCTCCTAATGATGTGATCCTGTTCATCAAATGACAACACATGTCTATGGTTAGAAAACATAACCATCTTTGATTAATGAGCTAGTCAAGTAGAGGCATACTAGGGACACTATGTTTTGTCTATGTATTCAAACATGTACTAAGTTTCCGGTTAATACAATTCTAGCATGAATAATAAACATTTATCATGAAATAAGGAAATAAATAATAAGTTTATTGTTGCCTCTAGGGCATATTTCCTTCAGTCTCCCACTTGCACTAGAGTCAATAATCTAGTTCACATCGCCATGTGATTTAACATCAATAGTTCACATCTGTATGTGATTAACACCCATAGTTCACATCGCCATGTGACCAACACCCAAAGGGTTTACCAAAGTCAATAATCTAGTTCACTCTCTATGTGATTAACACCCAAAGAGTACTAAGGTATGATCATGTTTTGCTCATGAGAGAAGTTTAGTCAACGGGTCTGTTACATTCATAGCCGTATGTATTTTGCAAATATTCTATGTCTACAATGCTCTGCATCGAGCTACTCCATCTAATTGCTCCCACTTTCAATATGTATCCAGATTGAGACTTAGAGTCATCTGGATTGGTGTAAAATCTTGCATCGAGTAACTCTTTACGACGAACTCTTTATCACGCCCATAACCGAGAAACATTTCCTTAGTTCTCACTAAGGATAATTTTGCCCGCTGTCCAGTGATCTATTGCTAGATCACTATTGTACCCCTTTGCCAAACTTATGGCAAGGTACACAATAGGTCTGGTACACAACATAGCATACTTTATAGAACGTATGGCTGATGCATAGGGAATGACTCTAATTCTCTTTCTATTTTCTGCTGTGGTCGGGTTTTGTGTCTTACTCAACCTTACACCTTGTTATACAGACAAGAACTCCTTCTTTGACTGATCCATTTTGAACTCTTTCAAAAACTTGCCAAGGTATGTGTTCATTGAAAAAACTTATCAAGCGTCACGATCTATCTCTATAGATCTTGATGCCCAATATATATGCAGCTTCACTGAGGTCTTTCTTTGAAAAATCTCCTTTCAAACTCTCCTTTATGCTTTCCAGAAAATTCTACATTATTTCCAATCAACAATATGTCAATCACATATTCTTATCAGAAAGGCTATAGTGCTCTCACTCACTTTCTTGTAAATACAAGCTTCACAGCAAGTCTGTATAAAACTATATGCTTTGATCAACTTATCAAAGCGTATATTCCAACTCCAAGATGCTTGCACCAGTCCATAGATGGATCGCTAGAGCTTGCACACCTTGTTAGTACCTTTAGGATTGACAAAACCTTCTGGTTGCATCATATACAACACTTCCTTAAGAAATACCCATTTAAGGAATTCAGTTTTGACATCCATTTGCCAGATTTCATAAAATATGGCAACTGCTAACATGATTCAGATGGATTTAAGAGCATTGCTACGGTTGAGAAAATCTCATTGTAGTCAACACCTTGAACTTTGTCGAAAACCTTTTGTGACAAGTTGAGCTTTCTGGATAGTAACACTACTATCAGCATCCCTCTTCCTCTCGAAGATCCATTTATTTCTATGGCTTGCTGAGGGAGTCCTGGACTAGGGGGTGTCCGGATAGCCGAACTATCATCATTGGCCGGACTCCAAGACTATGAAGATACAAGATTGAAGACTTCGTCCCGTGTCCGGATGGGACTTTCCTTGGCGTGGAAGGCAAGCTTGGCGATACGGATATGTAGATCTCCTACCATTGTAACCGACTCTGTGTAACTCTAGCCCTCTCCGGTGTCTATATAAACCGGATGGCTTTAGTCCGTAGGACGAACAACAATCATACCATAGGCTAGCTTCTAGGGTTTAGCCTCCTTGATCTCGTGGTAGATCTACTCTTGTAACACACATCATCAATATTAATCAAGCAGGACGTAGGGTTTTACCTCCATCAGGAGGGCCCGAACCTGGGTAAAACATCGTGTCCCTTGTCTCCTGTTACCATCCGCCTAGACGCACAGTTCGGGACCCCCTACCCGAGATCCGCCGGTTTTGACACCGACATTGGTGCTTTCATTGAGAGTTCCTTTGTGTCGTCACCGATAGGCTCGATGGCTTCTTCGATCATCAACAACGACGCAGTCCAGGGTGAGACCTTCCTCCCCGGACAGATCTTTGTATTCGGCGGCTTTGCACTGCGGGCCAATTCGCTTGGCCATCTGGAGCAGATCGAAAGCTACGCCCCTGGCCGTCAGGTTAGATTTGGAAGTTTGAACTTCACGGCTAACATCCGCGGGGACTTGATCTTCAATGGATTCGAGCCACAGCCAAGCGCGCCGCACTATCACGACGGGCATGATTTAGCTCTGCAGCCGGACAGTACCCTGGAGGCCGCACTCGAGTCCGCTCCAATCTTCAATTCGGAGCCGGCTATGCAGATCGAGGACGGGTGGCTAGACACCGCCTCGGGGGCTGCAACCTCTACGGCGATAGAGCCGAACACTGACCTTGTCCCTCATGAAGCTCGTGACTCCGAGGTGCCGGACTCCTCGCCGGACTCCGAACCTCCCGCGCCACCTCCGATCGAATCCGATTGGGCGCCGATCATGGAGTTCACCGCGGCGGACATCTTTCAACACTCACCTTTTGGCGACATCTTGAGTTCGCTAAAGTATCTCTCATTATCAGGAAAGCCCTGGCCGGACTGCGGTCAGGACGGTTGGGATGCGTACGACGAAGAAATTCAAAGCCCACCCACCACCCACTTAGTAGCCATTGTCGACGATCTAACCGACATGCTAGACTACGACTCCGAAGACATCGATGGTATGGATGATGATGCCGGAGACGACCAAGAACCAGCGCCTACCGGGCACTGAAGTCCTCGCGGCCGAAGAGCATGAGCTCGAACGCCCCTCCAAAAGCTACCCTAAACGCAAGCTGCTCCCCCGATTAGAGGAGGAGGCGTATGAACCTGCATCACCAGCAGACAATATGGCTAACTGACCACCCCGTGGTCGCGACAGAGAGGCCTCTAGGCCCTTCACTAGAACCGTACCCCGGCATCGCTCGAAAAGCACAAGGCCACAGGGGAACGCTCCGGACTTGCAAGATATATTGGAGGATAAGGCAAGACAATCAAGATCGATCTATGGATCGCGTGGGTGCCCCATGATACGTGACGACAACCGTCGCGCCGGACACAGTAAGTCCGGCCGGGCCGAACAAAATAGACAAAGCTCTTTTGAGCTCCATCATGATATCGCCCAGTACAGAGGCGCCGCACACCCACTATGCTTCACAGATGAAGTAATGGATCATCAAATCCCCGAAGGGTTTAAACCCGTGAATATTGAATCTTACGATGGCACACCAGACCCTGTGGTTTGGATCGAAGACTATCTCCTCCACATCCACATGGCCCGCGGTGACGATCTTCACGCCATCAAATATCTCCCACTCAAACTTAAAGGACCAGCCCGGCATTGGCTCAACAGCTTGCCAGCAGAGTCAATCGGGAGTTGGGAAGACCTGGAAGCCGCATTCCTCGATAACTTCCAAGGCACGTATGTGCGACCACCAGACGCTGATGACCTAAGCCACATAATTCAGCAGCCAGACAAATCGGCCAGACAATTCTGGACACGGTTCTTAACCAAGAAAAACCAAATCGTCGACTGTGCGGATGCGGAGGCCCTCGCGGCCTTCAAGCATAACATCCGCGACGAGTGGCTTGCCCGGCACCTGGGACAGGAAAAGCCAAAATCCATGGCAGCCCTCACATCACTCATGACCCGCTTCTGCGCGGGTGAGGACAGCTGGCTAGCACGCAACAACAACCTCAGCAAAAATTCTGGCAGTCTGGATATCAAGGAGCGTAATGGCAGGTCGCGTCGCAACAAAAACAGCCAACCACACCAACAGGGACTGTTGGGTATTCAAGCAGGCAGGCAAGTTAATTGCCGAAAACAATGACAAGGGGCTGCATAGCAATGACGAGGAAGAGACCCGACCGCCGAACAATAGAGGACAGAAGGGTTTCCCCCCACAACTGCGGACGGTGAACATGATATATGCAACACACATACCCAAAAGGGAGCGGAAGCGTGCACTCAGGGATGTATATGCGATGGAGCCAGTTGCCCCGAAGTTCAATCCATGGTCCTCCTGCCCGATCACTTTTGACCGAAGGGACCACCCCACCAGCATCCGCCACGGCGGATTCTCCGCATTGGTTTTAGACCCAATCGTCGATGGATTTCACCTCACCAGAGTCCTGATGGACGGCGGCAGCAGCCTGAACCTGCTTTATCAGGATACAGTGCACAAAATGGGCATAGACCCCTCAAGGATTAAACCAACCAAGACAACCTTTAAAGGCGTCATACCAGGTGTAGAAGCCAATTGTACAGGCTCAGTTACACTAGAAGTGGTCTTCGGATCCCCGGATAACTTCCGAAGCGAGGAGTTAATCTTCGACATAGTTCCGTTCCACAGCGGCTATCATGCTCTGCTCGGACGTACCACGTTTGCAAAGTTCAACGCGGTGCCACACTACGCATACCTCAAGCTCAAGATGCCAGGCCCTCGAGGAGTCATCACAGTCAACGAAAACACTGAACACTCTCTTCGAACGGAGGAACATACAGCGGCTCTCGCGGCAGAAGTACAGTGCAGCCTCTTAAGGCAATTCTCGAGTTCGGCCGTTAAGCGACCGAACACGGCTAAACGCGCCCAGAGTAACCTACAACAAGACCACCTGGCACGTTCCGAGCACGCGTAGCAGTGCGGCCCCAACCCCAGCCCCTGCAAAATTTCAAGACAGGTCTTCCGCGTACACCATTACGCTCTGGAGATACCATGGGCATGGGGGTGGGGCACGACCACGATAGGCCTAGAATGCGGCTTAACCACACCAGGGGCTCTCAAGTGTGTTGTTCTTTTTTTCCTTTTTTTACACAGGACTCCGTTCATCAGAGGCCTTGTTCGGCAGCAGACCTGCCGAACTCACGATGCAACAGCCAGGGAAGGAGAAAGGCTACAACGAATATCCAGGTGGTCTCCATTACGAGCATTAAATCTGTTTTATACACCATTCCACAGCCTACCCCCTGGAGGGGGACATGTTTAATAGTCCCATCCCTTGCTTATCGCACCATTTGTATTGTTCTGCATTCACAGCAGTTTTTCTTGAATAAGTAATGCATCACTTTTTTGCTTCCAATTGCATTTCTTTCTTATACATATGTTCATTTATGACATGTTGCATCCGTACATTTTGGTACGGCTAAATACACCAGGGGCTTATGTTTCTCGCATCATGGTGTGATAAGTCCGAACACTTTCACAAGTGCGGCACCCCGAACTTATAGCATTATATGCATCGGCTCCGAATCATGTCTTGGGTCAATAGTTGGGTTTGCCCGGCTCCCATGTTTTGGTACCTTACGTTCCGTTGTATCGGCTAAGGTAGCACTGGGAGAACCACTGCGGTTGCGCCCCAGTTGAGCTGGGCGAGCGCCTCAGTGGAGAAAGCTAAAACTGACCGTCATAATGAGGCGAGAGCCGGTCGCTGTTCGAGAGGTTTTTTGCGAGTCCCTAAATACTTATGCCGCTTAGAGCGAGGAGCCGGCTTTGTCCGGCCCAGGCGTGGATAGCGCCCCAAATTCGGCCTTCCGAAGACTAGGGGCTTCGCCGAAATTTAAAATTATAGAATTCTATGGCTAAGTGAGAGTGTTCAAGCATTATAAGTCCGGTTGCCTTGTTCGTTGTGTTGAGCGCCTCCCTAGATGGACCCAAAAATGGGAACAAGAGTGTTCAAATTTATCCCGAACACCCCAGCACTCGTGGCATGGGGGCTGAAGCCGACGACTTGCCATCTCTCAGATTTGATAAACAGCCGCACAGAAGGTAATATTTTAAATTAACAAGCGTTGCTTAGCGCATATGAACTAAGTTTTCAGCGCACAGGATAACAAAATGCGAGTCTACTCAAATATTACATCTTTGGAGCACTCACCCGCAATAATGCGGGCACCCTTCAGGACACTCTTATAATACATCCCGGGCGTGCGATGCTCCTTTCCCTGCAGTGGCGCATCCGTCACCAGCTTCTGAGCATCCATCTTGCCCCAGTGCACCTTTGCGCGGGCAAGGGCCCGACGGGCACCTTCAATACCGGCGGAGTGCTTGATGACTTCATCCCATGGACACGCATCCACCAGCCGCCGCACCAGGCCGAAGTAGCTCCCAGTCATGGCCTCCTTAGGCCACAGCCGAACTATGAGGCCCTTCATGGCCTGTTCGGCCACCTTGTGGATCTCGACCAGCTGCTTCAGCTGGTCGCTAAGGGGCACCGGATGTCCGGCCTCAGCATACTGAGACCAGAAGACCTTCTCCGTCGAGCTCCCCTCCTCGGCCCTATGGAAAGTGGCAGCATCGGACACGCTGCGGGGCAGATCTGCGAACGCTCCTGGAGAGCTCCGAATTCGGGTAAGTGATAGGTAATTCACAGTCACTTGCTTACTTTGCATGAAAAATGCCTTACCCGCTGCTATTTTCTTCAACGCCTCGACTTCCTGGAGGGCCTTATAGGATTCTGCCTTAGCGGCTTTGGGACTCTCAAGAGCCATTGCAAGCTCGGACTCTCGAGTCTTCGAGTCACGCTCCAAACTCTCGTGTTTTTCCACAAGAGCCTGGAGCTCTTGCCGTACCTCCGCCACCCACGCCTCCTGCCTCTCTCACTCGGTGCGCTCCGCGGCCGCATTATGTTCGGCCACGGACACCGCCTCCTTTAGGGTCGCCACCTCGTTAGTGGCCCCTACAATACCCACTTTATCCTTGTCATTCTTCTTGCAACCAAAATCCTTTTCTGTAAGGTACAATTTTAATAAGGTGTTACTCACCTTCCTTGTCCTCGAGCTGCTTCTTGGCACGGCCGAGCTTGTTCGCGGACCACTCGAGGCTTTGCTTCAAAGTATTGACCTCCGCAATCAGTGCGGCAGAGGTCAGCAGCGCAGCCTGCAATCCCATATTGACATATTTTTTATGACTCCTGCGTATATCTTTTTAGATCCTCAGTCCGGCTTTTCTTTCCGAACACCGAACCGAGCATCAGGGGCTAATGTCTATGCTGTACTATTTTACATATATCAAAATTCTTACCTCAAAGCTTGTTAGAAGGCTGCTGCAGGCTTCGGTCAGCCCGCTCTTGGCGAGCTGAACCTTCTGAATCACCACACCCATAACAGTGCGGTGTTCCTCTTCGATGGAGGCGCCATTGAGCGCCTCCAGCAAGCTATCTGGCGCCTCCGGTTGGACGGAGGCTGCCGGCGTCACGGTCTTGCCCTTCTTACGAAGGGGCCGCCCGCCGGACTCCGAAGCCGCTATGGGTCCCGGGGCCGAGTCCGGTGCAAAGTCCAGGAGGTTGTTCTGCGACACCTCTGGGGCCTCCTCCTCCTGGTGGGTCCCTCCCCGGGATCCCACCTCGGCATCGTCCGCATCACGGGGAGTGGAGGCGGTCGGAAGAGAATCCATATCCGACGCACCTAAGGACCCGCTCGATGAAGTGGGAAGATCATCCTTGGGCGGACTTCAGGGTTGTATGCGGCATTAGAAAGACATTATGTGGCAAAAAGAAAAACCATGTCGGGAGTCCGAATACTTACGATCTCGCCAGGGGCTTGGCCCTTGGGGGCCAGTCCTCGTCGCCATCACTGGCGTTGGCAGAGCAGTCCGGGGAAAGAGTTTTTCCCTTCTTGGACCCTTCGGCCTCCCTCGTTGGGGAGGCCTTCCTTTTCCTCCCTCCCCCCGCTGGGGGAGAGGCTTTCTTTTTCTCCTCCTCGCCTTTGTGAGAGGAGTCGGCCTCAGAGTCATCATCCGATAACACCTGAAAACGGGAACTCTTCTGAGTGCCCGTGGCCTTCTTCTTGGCGTTCTTCTCCGGCACCACGTGGGGTGCCGGAGCCAGCAGCCCCATTAAGCGGGCATCCGCTGGGTCCTGTGGCAATGGGGCCGGACAAATAGTCTGTTCGGCCTTCGTCAGCCAGTCCTGTCAAAGGAGAGGGAGTTTATATCCCGCATAGAGTCAAACTATGGAAAACAAGCGTCCCGTAAAGGACAAAATCGCTTACCTCGTCAGCCGGACGCTGCGAGCTGAATTTGCGATCTTCGGTAGCGGATGCGGGAGCCTCGGCGCCCTTGAACAGCACCCTCTAGGCATCTTCGTACGTAGTGTCGAAGAGCCCACTCAAAGTCTGGTGTTGCGCCGGATCGAACTCCCACATGTTGAAGCCCCGTCATTGGCACGGGAGAATCCGGCGGATGAGCATGACCTGGACTACGTTGACAAGCTTGAGCTTCTTGTCCACTAGCTTTTGGATGCAGGCTTGGAGTCCGGTCAGCTCCTCCGAATCACCCCATGTCCGGCCGCTCTCTTTCCAGGAGGTGAGCTGTGTGGGGATGCCAGATCTGAATTCGGTGGCCGCTGCCCATTTGGGGTCACGCGGCTCGGTGATGTAGAACCACCCCGATTGCCACCCCTTAATGGTTTCCACGAAAGTGCCCTCAAGCCAAGTAACGTTGGACATCCTGCCCACCATGGCGCCTCCGCACTCCACTTGGCTGCCCTTCACAACCTTCGGCTTGATACTGAAGGTCTTGAGCCACAAGCCGAAGTGGGGCTGGATGCAGAGGAAGGCCTCACACACGACGATAAACACCGAGATGTTGAGGATGAAATTCGGGGCCAGATCATGGAAATCCAGGCCATAGTAGAACATGAGCCCCCAGACAAACGGATGGAGTGGGAAGCCCAGTACGCGGAGGAAATGGGGAAGAAATACTACCCTCTCATGGGGCCTGGGGGTGGGGATGAGCTCTCCCTCATTGGGGAGCCGGTGCGCGATGTTGCTGGACAGATATCCGGTGCTGTGCAGCTTCTAGATGTGCCCCTCCGTGACGGAGGAGGCCATCCACTTGCCTCCCGCTCCGGACATAGTTGGAGAAGGTTGAGGTGAGATGTGCCGACTTGGGCGCTGGAGCTCGAGTTCGCGGAGATGGATAAGCCAAGGAGGAAGAAGGCGCAGGTAAAAGGGTTGGATCTTTATCCCCTTATATGGGCGGACAAAAACATGTGTCCCCACCGGCCTGATAAAACTCGCTTATCTCCCAAGCGCCGCAATCAATGGCGCGGTTGGGTTACCCACATCCATATTGATGGGAATCCCGGAATAAGGGGAACACGATCTCTGCTTCAACAAGACATGCCAAGGCAACCGCTTCGCTAAACGCGCTGAGGTGGTACGATAAAAACAATTCGAGTAAAGGCTTGGTAGTGGTGTGACGTCACGCCAGCAAATACATCAGCAGATTGAACTGGTGTGAATATTATTCTCTCTATGGTGGTACGTGGAATTTATTTTGCAGAGCCGGACACTATCCTGGTGTTCACAATCTTCTATAAATTATTCGGAGGAGGAACCCGCCTTGCAATGCCGAAGACAATATGTGCACCGGACTCGTCGTCATTGAAGCCTGGTTCAGGGGCTACTGAGGGAGTCCTGGACTAGGGGGTGTCCGGATAGCCGAACTATCATCATTGGCCGGACTCCAAGACTATGAAGATACAAGATTGAAGACTTCGTCCGTGTCCGGATGGGAATTTCCTTGGCGTGGAAGGCAAGCTTGGCGATACGGATATGTAGATCTCCTACCATTGTAACCGACTCTGTGTAACCCTAGCCCTCTCTGGTGTCTATATAAATCGGATGGCTTTAGTCCATAGGACGAACAACAATCATACCATAGGCTAGCTTCTAGGGTTTAGGCTCCTTGATCTCGTGGTAGATCTACTCTTGTAACACACATCATCAATATTAATCAAGCAGGATGTAGGGTTTTACCTCCATCAAGAGGGCCCGAACCTGGGTAAAACATCATGTCCCTTGTCTCCTGTTACCATCCGCCTAGACACACAGTTTGGGACCCCCTACCCGAGATCCACCAGTTTTGACACCGACACTTGCCAATCATCGGGCAAGTCCACCAAAGTCCACACTTTGTTCTCATACATGGATTCCATCTCAGATTTCATGGCCTCAAGCTATTTCACGGAATCTGGGATCATCATCGCTTCCTCATAGTTCGTAGGTTCATCATGGTCTAGTAACATGAGTTCTAGAACAGGATTGCCATACCATTCTGGTGCGGATCTTACTCTGGAAGACCAACGAGGTTCGGTAGTAACTTAATTTCAAGTTTCATGATCATCATCATTAGCTTCCTCACTTATTGGTGTAGGGATCACTGGAACTGATTTATGTGATGAACTACTTTCCAATAAGGGAGAAGGTACAATTACCTCATCAAGTTCTACTTTTCTCCCACTCACTTCTTTTGAGAGAAACTCCTTCTCTAGAAAGAATCCATTCTTAGAAACAAAGATTTTGCCTTCGGATCTGTGATAGAAGGTGTACCCAACAGTTTCCTTTGGGTATCCTATGAAGATGCACTTCTCTGATTTCGGTTCGAGCTTATCAGGTTGAAGCTTTTTCACATAAGCATTGCAGCCCCAAATTTTAACAAACGACAACTTTGGTTTCTTGCCAAACCATAGTTCATAAGGCGTCGTGTCAACGGATTTTGATGGTGCCATGTTTAACGTGAATGCAGCTATCTCTAATGCATAACCCCAAAATGATAGTGGTAAATTAGTAAGAGACATCACAGACCGCACCATATCCAGTAAAGTGCGGTTACGATGATCGGACACACCTTTACGCTGTGGTGTTCCAAGTAGCGTGAGCTGTGAAACTATTCCACATTATTTTATATGAAGGCCAAACTCGTAACTCAAATATTCTCCTCCACGATCAAATTGTAGAAACTTTATTTTCTTGTTACGATGATTCTCCACTTCACTCTGAAATTCTTTGAACTTTTCAAATGTTTCAGACTTGTGTTTCATTAAGTAGATATACCCATATCTGCTCAAATCATATGTGAAGGTCAGAAAATAACGATATCCGCGATGAGCATCAACACTCATTGGACCGCATACATCGGTATGTGTTATATCCATTAAGTCACTAGCTCGATCCATTGTTCTGGAGAACGGAGTTTTAGTCATCTTGCCCATAAGGCACGGTTCACAAGCATCAAATGATTCATAATGAAGTGATTCAAAAAGTCCATCTTTATGGAGTTTCTTTATGCGCTTTACACCGATATGACCCAAAGGGCAGTGCCACAAATAAGTTGCACTATCATTATCAACTTTGCATCTTTTGGCATCAATACTATGAATATGTGTATTGCCACGATCGAGATTCCATAAAGCATCAAGATTGGGTGTATGACCATAGAAGGTTTCATTCATGTAAACA
Source organism: Triticum dicoccoides (assembly GCF_002162155.2). Taxonomy (NCBI): domain Eukaryota; kingdom Viridiplantae; phylum Streptophyta; class Magnoliopsida; order Poales; family Poaceae; genus Triticum; species Triticum dicoccoides. The sequence goes on from NC_041393.1 coordinate 71,246,280, forward strand.
AAATAACAATTATTATCTGTCTTAAATGAATAACTGTATTGCAATTAACATGATATAATCATATTCATGCTCAACGAAAACACCAAACAACATTTATTTAGGTTCAGCACTAATCCCGAAAGTATAGGGAGTGCTCGATGATGATCCTATCAATCCTGGAACCACTTCCAACACACATCATCCCTTCATCCTCAACTAGTCTCTATTTATTCTGCAACTCCTGTTTCGAGTTACTAATCTTAGCAACCGAAAAAGTATCAAACACCCAGGGACTACTACGAGCACTAGTAAGGTCCCGTGACCATTTCCTTTGCAGTAGAAGCACTCTGTTTCAGGCTTAGGTCCAGCTTTTAGCTTCTTCCTGGGACTGACAACTTGCTTGCCATTCTTCTTGAAGTTCCCTTCCTTTACCTTTGCCCTTTTCTTGAAACTAGTGGTCTTGTTTAATCATCAACACTTGATGCTCTTTCTTGATTTCTACCTTTGTTGATTTCAGCATCACGAAGAGCTCGGGAATCGTTTTCGTCATCCCTTGCATACTATAGTTCATCACGAAGTTCCAGTAACTTGGTGATGGTGACTAGAGAACTCTGTCAATCACTATCTTATCTGGAAGATTAACTCCCACTGGATTCAATAGATTGTAGTACCTAGACATTCTGAGCACATGCTCACTAGTTCAGCAATTCTCCTCCATCTTTTAGGCAAAGTACTTGTCAGAGGTCTCATACCTCTTGACACGGGAATGAGTCTGAAATACCAATTTCAGCTCTTGGAACATCTCATATGCTCCATGACGTTTAAAAAATGTTTTTGAAGTCCCGGTTCTAAGCCGTAAAGCATGGTGCACTAAACTATCAAGTAGTCATCATATTGAGCTAGCCAAACGTTCATAACATCTGCATCTACTCCTGCAATAGGTCTGTCACCTAGCGGTGCATCAAGGACATAATTCTTCTGTGCAACAATGAGGATACACTTTAGATCACGGACCCAGTCTGCATCATTGCTACTATCATATTTGAACTTAGTTTTTTCTAGGAATTTAAAAACATAGGGAAACTACAACGTGAGCTATTGATCTACAACATAATTTGCAAAATACTATCAGGACGAAGGTCATGATAAATTAAAGTTTAGTTAATCATATTACTTAAGAACTCCCACTTAGATAGACGTCCCTCTAGTCATCTAAATGATCACGTGATCCAAATCAACTAAACCATGTCCGATCATCACGTGAGATGGAGTAGTAAGGACTTAGTTTTCAATGGTGAACATCACTATGTTGATCATATGTACTATATGATTCACATCGACCTTTCGGTCTCAGTGTTCCGAGGCCATATCTGCATATGCTAGGCTCGTCAAGTTTAACCCGAGTATTCTGTGTCTACAAAACTGGCTTGCACCCATTGTATGTGAATGTAGAGCTTATCACACCCGATCATTACGTGGTGTCTAGCCATGAAGAACTGTAGCAACGGTGCATACTCAGGGAGAACACTTATACCTTTAAATTTAGTAAGGGATCATCTTATAATGCTACCACCGTACTAAGCAAAATAAGATGCATAAAAGATAAACATCACATGTACAAAATATGTGACATGATATGGCCATCATCATCTTGTGCCTTTGATATCCATCTCCAAAGTACCATCATGATCTCCATCGACACCGGCATGACACCATGATCTCCATCATCTTGATCTCTATCAACGTCTCGTCACATGGTCGTCTCGCCAACTATTGCTTTTGCAACTATTGCTACCGTATAGCAATAAAGTAAAGAAATTATATGGCGCTTGCATCTTAAGCAATAAAGAGACAACCATGAGGCTCTTGCCATTTGCCGATAACTTTAACAAAACATGATCATCTCATACAACAAATTATATCACATCATGTCTTAACCATATCACAACACAACATGCACTGCAAAAACATGTTAGACGTCCTTTACTTTGTTGTTGCAAGTTTTATGTGGATGCTACGGGTTTCTGGCAAGAACCGTTCTTACCTACGCATCAAAACCACAACGATTTTTCATCAAGTATGTTGTTTTAACCTTCAACAAGGACCTGGCATAGTCAAACTCGATTCAACTAAAGCTGGAGAAATAGAAACCCGCTAGCCACCTGTGTGCGAAGCACGTCGGTAGAACCAGTCTCACCAACGCGGTCATGTAATGTCGGTCCGGGCCGCTTCATCCAACAATACCGCTGAATCAAAGAAAGACGTTGCTGGTAAGCAGTATGACTATTATCGCCCACAACTCTTTGTGTTCTACTCGTGCATAAAACATCTGCGTATAGACCTGGCTCGGATGCCACCGTTGGGGAACGCGGTAATTTCAAAAAAAATCCTATGTTCACGCAAGATCTATCTAGGTGATGCATAGCAACGAGAGGGGAGAGTGTATCCACATACCATCATAGACCGAAAGCGGAAGCGTTTCAATAATGCGGTTGATGTAGTCGAACATCTTCGCAAGCCAACTGATCCAAGTATCGAACATACGGCACCTACGTGTTAAGCACACGTTTAGCTCAATGATGTCCCTCGTACTCCTAATCCAGTTGAGGACAAGGGTGAGTTCCGTCAGGACGACGGCGTGGCGACGGTGATGATGATGCTACCGGCGCAGGGCTTCACCTAAGCTCTACGATGGTATGATCGAGGTGTGTAACTGTGGAGGGGGGCACCACACACGGTTGGAAGAGAAACTTGTGTATCTTTTGGGTGCCCCTGCCCACAAATATAGAGGAGGGAGGGAGAGAGGCCGGCCCCTAGAGGTGCGCCTAGAGTATGGAGTCCTACTAGGACTTCCAAGTCCTAGTAGGAATCCCTTTCCCTTTAGGAGCAGGAGAGAAGGAAAGAGGGAAAGAGAGAGGGAGTAGGAAAGGGAAAGGGGGGCGCCAACCCCTTACCCTAGTCCAATTCGAAACCATGGGGGGGCGCACCACCTCCCCTTTGGCCTGCCTCCTCCTTTCCCATATGGCCCAATAAGGCACATTACTTCTCCCGGTGAATTCCCGTAACTCCCCGGTACTCCGAAAAATACCCAAATCACTCGGAACCTTTCCAATGTTCGAATATAGCCTTTCAATATATCGATCTTTACGTCTCGACCATTTCGAGACTCCTCGTCACGTCCGTGATCTCATCTGGGACTCCGAACAAACTTCGGTCATCAAAACACATAGCTCATAATACAAATCATCATCGAACGTTAAGCGTGCGAACCCTACGGGTTCGAGAACTATGTAGACATGACCGAGACACATCTCCGGTCAACAAACAATAGCAGAACATGGATGCTCATATTGGTTCCTACATATTCTTTGAAGATTTTCATCGGTATGTTACTTGCCCGAGATTTGATCGTCGGTATCATCATACCTATTTCAATCTCGTTACCGAGAAGTCTCTTTACTCATCCCGTAATACTTCATCTTGCAACTAACTCATTAGTCACATTGCTTGCAAGGCTTATAGTGATGAGCATTACCGAGAGGGTCCATAGATACCTCTCTGAAACACGGAGTCCTAATCTCGATCTATGCCAACCCAACAAACACCTTCAGAGACACCCGTAGAGCATATTTATAATCACCCAGTTATGTTGTGAGGTTTAATAGCACATAAGGTGTTCCTCCGGTATTCGGGAGTTGCATAATCTCATAGTTAGAGGAACATGTATAAGTCATGAAGAAAGCAGTAGCAATGAAACTGTAATGATCATAATGCTAAGCTAACGGATGGGTCATGTCCATCACATCATTCTCCTAATGATGTGATCCCGTTCATCAAATGACAACACATGTCTATGGTTAGTAAACATAACCATCTTTGATTAATGAGCTAGTCAAGTAGAGGCATACTAGGGACACTATGTTTTGTCTATGTATTCACACATGTACTAAGTTTCCGGTTAATACAATTCTAGCATGAATAATAAACATTTATTATGAAATAAGGAAATAAATAATAACTTTATTATTGCCTCTAGGGAATATTTCCTTCAGCAGAACCCCTTAGTAAGCTGGTGTGCTCCCTCCCCTAGGCCCATTAGGCCCCCCAACACTTGTTGAGGCCCCTGAAAACCCTTTCGGTCATCCTGGTCATAACCCGGTGCCCCTGGAACACTTCCGGATTCCAATACCCTTCTTCCTATATATCAATCTTCCCCTCCGGACCATTCCAGAGTTCCTCGTCATGTCCAGGATCTCATCCACGACTGCGAACAACCTTCGGTTACCACCATAACAACTCAACTATACTTATATCGTCACCAAATGTTAAGTGTGTAGACCCTGCGGGTTCGAGAACTATGCAGACATGACCGAGACACCTCTATGGTCAATAACCAATAGCGGGCCCTGGATGCCCATACTGGTTCCTACACATTCTACGAAGATCTTTATCAGTCGCACCTCGATGTCAAGGATTTAGCTAATCTCGTATGTAGTTCCCTTTGTCCATTGGTATGTTACTTGCCTGAGATTCCATCGTCATTATCGCCATACCTAGTTCAATCTCGTTACTGGCAAGTCTCTTAACTCGTTTCGTAATACAAGATCCCATGGCTAAACAATTAGTCACATTGCTTGCAAGCTCATTGTGATGCTGCATTACCGAGTGGGCCCTGAGATGCCTCTCCGTCATATAGGCTGACAAATCACATTCTTGATTGATGCCAACTCAACGGACACCCTCAGAGATACCTGTAGATCACCTTTATAGTCACCCAGTTACGTTGCGACATCTCGTACAGAGAAGGTAATCCTCCAGTGTCAGTGAGTTGCCCGATCTCATGGTCATAGAAACATATACTTGACATGTAGAAAACGATAGCAATACACTTGATACGATCATATGCTACGCTTATAGTTTGGGTCTTGTCCATCACATCATTCTCCTAATGATGTGGTCCCATTATCAAATGAAAACTCATACCTATGGCTAGGAAACCATAGCCATCTTTTATCAACGAGCTAGTCCGGTAGAGGCTCCATAGGGACATGTTGTTGTCGATGTATCCAAACATGTATCTGAGTTTTTAATCAATACAATTCTAGACTGGATAATAAACGATTATCATGAAAAGGGAAATATGATAATAACCAATTTATTATTGCCTCTAGGGCATATTTCCAACACCATGGGCAATAGTTTTCACTAGACGCTTCTCTCTTGAAAGAAAATATACTGTTGGTAAACGAATTATTATTGAGCAATTGATAGAAAAGCGCATAGTTATGATGATATCTAAGGCAACGATCATGAATATAGGCATCACGTTCGTGACAAGTAGACCAAAACGATTCTGCATCTACGGCTATTACTCCACACATCGACTGACTCCTGCGTGCATCTAGAGTATTAAGTTCATAAGAACAGAGCAATGCTACGTCTTGAGCTTGCGTTGGTTTTCCTTGAAGAGGAAAGGGTGATGCAGCAATAGTAGCGTAAGTATTTCCCTCAGTTTTTGAGAACCAAGGTATCAATCCAGTAGGAGGCTCCTCAAAAGTCCCACACACCTACACAAACAAACAAGAACTTGCAACCAACGCAATAAAGGGGTTGTCAATCCCTTCACGGCCACTTGCGAAAGTGAGATCTGATAGAGATAATATGATAAGATAAATATATTTTTGGTATTTTATAATATAGATTGAAAAAGTAAAGATGCAAATAAAAGTAGATTGAAAGCTTATATCATAAAAGATAGACCCGTGGGCCATAGGTTTCACTAGTGGCTTCTCTCAAGATAGCATAAGTATTACGGTGGGTGAACAAATTACTGTCGAGCAATTGATAGAAAAGCGAATAATTATGAGATTATCTAGGCATGATCATGTATATAGGCATCACGTCCGTGATAAGTAGACCGACTCCTGCCTACATCTACTACTATTACTCCACACATTGACCGCTATCCAGCATGCATCTAGGGTACAATGGTAATCCATCCGGGTGCTGGGCCTGGCTGTCAGTATCTCCGGCCTCCGGCTTCTCCGTCGACTACTAGGACACGCCGCCTAGTAGGCCCCGCCGGCCGGTCTAGTACGGAGCCGACAGGCCGCTCCCGCCGCTGGCGGGTCTGGTTGGTGGCTGCTCACTGTAGCCATGCCGCCAATGATGCGGGCTTGTTCAGCTGAGCATGGCTACAGTCCCGCCGCCTGGTGGAAGATCGTTGTAGACACACCTTTTCTCATCAGGTTAATGGCGCACTAACTTCGAGGGATGGGGACGGCCGCCCGCTGGAGGTCGGCTTCCCCAAGTCCGACTGGTTCGATGTCCGCCGCCTCCCAAGATGTCACTGCCTGATAGGGCCCGCCGCCTATGGGCCGTACCGACAGGTCATCGTGGGAAAAGGGCTTTGCATGTCCGGAATGACGTAAGGGGGGGAGTGGCAATAGTGCCACATCATGCGGAGATCTCCGCCTATATGGGGCACTGTGTCCACGCCCAGCCCAGGATTCGGGGGCGAGGGGCTTCACTGTAGCCATGCCCCATCTTGTCCTCTTGACGGGGGCGCAAACTCCGAGGGCACCAGATGGCCGCCTTCCTGATGCCGTCCTCTCCATAGGCCGGTTGACTGGAGCCGTCTGCTCGTGGTGCCGTCTGTGGGTGGTTGGCCGTCCTCTGGGGGCAGCCGTTGGGCTAGCCGGCTCCCGGAGGGCCGAGTTTTAGTAGGGTTCACTGTGGGCCGAAGCTGGCCCAAAGTTTTGATATGTTCAGGGACTCTGGTGAGGCTACCCGTGGCCCATTACTCCGACAGTAGTCCCAGAAGCTGGTGAGGCATTGTGGTCGAGGGGCTGCGAAGTCTCAGTGGCTTCCCCCCTCACCAAGCTCTGGGAGAATGCTTGATCCGCCTTGCGGTGGGCCGACTGCTGGATCCGGGCTCGGCTAGGCAGGATCGTTAGCCGATTTTTAAACTCCAAGGCAGGAGAACAGGTGGCATGCCTGCTAAGCTTCCCCGGACCGCCGCCCATCATAGGAACACCACGCGGCGCACGCTAGCCCGGCCAGCCTGCCATCCCACGCTCCTGATGGGACGTGACAGTGAGCCGGGCCCGCCACTACCGGGCCTCGGCACGCGGGCGGATCCGCTGTGCCGAGGCGGGCGGTTATGATTCCCATGAGCGTTCAAGGCGCAGTAAGTTTGTGCGGTGAATGTGGGGTCGTGGGGTCGTGGGTGCAGTTAATCCCACGACCCGCGCCCCGTCCCCTCGGCTTCATAGCCCGAGGGCTATAAGTAGAGGGAGGGAGGGGTGTGGCGGGGCACGTGCGCCCCCTCCCACACTTTCTTCCTCCTCTCGCTCTCCCCGCCATTGTCGCTGTCGCTGCTCCACACTTGTTGTGGTGCTGCCGCCGTTTGCCACCGCCGCGCCCGTGCTCCTCTCGCAGCCCCACCCGAAGTTATGGCGCGCGAGAAGGGCGGCGACTGGGACGGCTCTACGGTCATCGAAGACCACATCACCTTCGTCCGGGACAGACGCCGGATGCCCAACACGACATTCTTCAAGGCACGGGTGCCGCCGAAGGCAGAGATTTTGCCGGCGCCGAGGGGGAACGAGCGCGTTGTCTTCCGCTCACACTTTCTCCGTGGCTTCGGCCTTCCGGTGAGCGGCTTCCTCTGCTCGTTTCTCGACTTCAACCATCTCCAACCGCATCACTTGATGCCCAACACCGTGACCCTGCTCTCGCCTTCGTCACGGCGTGCGAGCGCTACATCGGCAGCCTCCCCACACTCGAGCTATGGGGAGCATTCTTCTACGGGAAGTTGGGCACCTCCGCCAAGGAAACAGTGCCCGAGTGTGGTGGCTTTGTCGCCGAGCGCCGGCCAACAAAAAGGAACGCCTTCCCCGTCATTCTTCGTCAAGCTGTCACAGTCAGTAAAACTTTGGCAGTAGTCTTACTTTTATGTTGAGAACGTCGACCCGGCTGTCGACTTCATCAACCTGCCGACCTACGAGGCCGGCCCTCCTATCGGGATTCGGCCCAACTGGGGCTACAAGTCGAAGCCAGTGTTGGCGGATGCGGCAGCCGCCATCGGCCAACTCCGGGTACTCCAGGAGTCGGAGGGCCTGTGGCCTCCGACCTCCTCATCGCATTCGTCGAGCGTCGGGTTCTCCCGCTCCAGGGCCGCCCTCATCCGATCTTCCAGATGGGCAGGCACTGCGACCCGTGTCGGCTATGCACGAAGGAGATGCCGACTGCTGAGGTCGCGCGGATGGTGAACGAGATCTCTGACCTCAAGGTGTCGGAGGGAGACTGGCGGTACGGGAAACGGCCGTATTCCCGCGACGGCCCGCCGCCTGCCATAAGTCCCTTGATTTCTTCCTTTAGCTCTGTCTTTCAGTCTTGCTCTTATCGTGATGCGACTCCCTTCTGGAGCGCAGATTTATATGTCCGAGGCGACGGCCGCCATCGTGGGCCCGGGTGGTGACTACCTGCCGGACAGGGCAGTGAGTGATGTGGACGACCACGACTTGGGGGCGGCCGCCCTGGCGGATGACGCAGGAGGCGGCGGCGATGAAGCAGGCGACTCTGAGGAGGGCGGCAGCATGGAGACCTGGCTTGAGGATGACGATGATGAAGAGGAGCCGCGCCCCACCCGGAGCACAGCCAACACCGGCGCCGGCCCCTCTACTGGGCCGCCGCCCATGGCGGCAAACGCAAGTGGAAGTAGGGCACTGCCCTATTTGGCAGCATGCCGAAGAAGCCCAAGAACCCGGCCGCGGCGACCAGGCGGAAAGAGGCCACGGCCAAGGTGGCCAAGTATCAGAGGCAGCCGAAGGTGCCGGTCATGGTGTCAGCGTAAGTATCCTACTCACGCTTCCACCTCTTCGTCGATCTGGCCTAAAAAACTTTCTTGTCTTGTCTTCCTATCTCAGGGTCCCGCTCGTCCTCGAGAAGTCGAGCCTTGCCTCGGTCATCAGATCTGCAGCGACCTCCTCCACCAGCCGGCAGATCGACCCGGCCGATGATCTCCGGGAGGCGAGGGAGCGGAACACGCGGGAAGCGCGTGAGGAAGAGGCCGACCATCTGGCGAAGGCGGAGACGGACAAGGCCGCAGCATCCGCAGCGAGGAAGCTGGCGTACGTGGAGGCCGAAGCCGCGGAGAGGGACCGACTCACGGCTGCCGCATGCTACCAGGAGCTGCTGCTTGTGATGCCTCTGAACACCGCGCCACCTTCGCCGGAGTTTGAGGCGATGACCTGGGGAGCCGGCGATGAGCAGCCGGTTATGGAGAGGGAGGGCGGCGACGTGGTCATGCCGGACGTCATTGTGCCACCGCCACCACCGACCAGCGGAACGCAGGCTGAGCAGCCAGCCGGGCCGCCGGTGCCACCAGCCGGGAACGTGGTGGTGACAGACCTGACTCCTCGGGTCTGCACACCCGCACGCCGTTGTCTTGAGAAGGCGGCCTCAGCACCGCGGCCGCTGGAGGTCGGTGTCGCGAGCTCGTCGGTCCCCGACACCGAGGCGACTAGCACCGTGCCTGTCAGCTGGATACGTGGGGGCGGGACAGGCACCCTGAACCAGGCGTCTCTTGACGTACATGACAAATTCCGGGCCGAAGCCGAAGCCCTCAAACGCTGCAACGAGGCATTCCTAGATTCGCGGGCCGCCATCCGCGTAAGTTTTCTTCACTTCTCTTTGTTTTGATCTTCTTGCTTTCTTCATGGGGGCGCGCAAGCGCACCCACTGGGTGTAGTCCCCATGTTTCGGGCCAGCTGTCGAGCAGGTGGTCCGGAACTTTAACTTGCAAGTGTCAAATGCTGACTTCGTCTGGTATCCTTTTTACAGGACTACCATAATCTTCGCGTGGTCGCCTACAACTTCAGGGTCCGGGAGCTGAAGACGCAGACCTCTCATCTGTCCAACAGCCGGAGTAAGCTTTGATCTCTTTCCTTTGCGGGGGCGCGCTAGCGCACCCGCGGGCTGTAGTCCCCGAGGTTCGGGTCGACTGGTGAGAAGTCGGGCCGAATCTTCCCAGTGACTTTATCTTTGCTAATTACTTCTTCTCTGCGGGGGCGCGATGGCACACCCGCGGGGTGTAGTCCCCGAGATTCGGCCCGACTGCTGAGCAGTCAGGCCGGATCTCCCCGGCAACTGCATCCCTTTTTGTTATTTGACTGAGACTCTTTCTTCTTTCCTTTTCACAGAGGACAACACTGCCTTGCAGCATCAGCTGGGCGAAGCCAACACCGCCCTGCACGGCAAGGAGGCGGAGTGCAGCAAGCTGGCCGAAGAGCTAGACCGGCTGGTTACTCAGCTCGCCGAGCAAGCGGAGGCCCTCAAGACGGCCCAGCGGGAGGCGAAGGCGAAGGAGACCGACCTCCTTGCCGAGGTTGAGGTCGAGCGCTCCGCCTGGGCTGACAAGGAGGCTCAGATGACGGCCTGCTTCAGCAGCATCGAAGACTTGGTCGATGATGAGCTTTCTTTTCTTTGTTTCTTGTTTTGAGTTGCGGGCCTGTATCTAGGTCGACTGCTTGTTTCTGACTTTGGCTTTTCTTGCCTTCTGTCCAAGCAGACTTTTTCCCGGGCCACTCGGTCGCCGCAAACCAGATCATCGAGGCCCAGCGTGAAGAGCAGAGGGCGGAAGGCGTGCAGATTGTCGCTAACGCACCCCGGACCCTCAACGAGCAACTCCTCAGCATCCAGGCCCGTCTCCGGCCTGCCCATCAAATATTGTGCCGCCTTTAGCGCGTCGGGGCCCAGGCCATCTCCACCCGCTGGCCAGGCTTGCCGGCTCCACGCACCCCAAGTTGGACCGCAGACTGGCTGGAGGTGGCAGCCGGCCGGCTGGAAGCTTGGAAGGGCTCTGCAGCCCGGGCAGGAGCGCGCCGGGCCCTGGAGTTCGTCAAGGCATGGTACCCTAGGCTAGATGTAGCCTAGTTAACCATGTTCCGGCTGGAGGCGCAGGAGGAGCTGGTGGCGTTGGAAGCCGAATTTATCAGCAGGGCGGCGGCAATCACCGATTATACCGACACCAGCGTGTTCATCCCGGAGGTGGTCGAGGAAGGCGCCGAAGCGCCGCAGGAGTGGCTCGGGCTGAACCCGGAGGATAGCAAAGACTCTGCCGAAGTCATCAACTCTAGTGACGAAGGGGAGGAGGGGGAGGAGGAGGAGGAGGAGAGCGAAGACGACCTGCCGGAGGTCGGGGCGGATGGTCAGCCCCAACCTGACCGGGCCTCAAGCAACGATCCGTGCTCCAAAGCGCCGACTACTGCTGAAGGCGGCCAGGCGGGGACCGACCAGCCGCCCGTTCCTCCGACGGGCGCCACCGACTCCGCCGTCTAGCCCTTCGCTGTCCCGACTGCTGCTGCCGACTCTACTGCTCAGTCGGAGCCGCCTGCCGCATCAGGCGGCACGACCGACTCCAGTGTTCAGCCAGAGCCCTCCGCAGTGCCAACCGGCACTGCCGGCCCCAACGCTCAGCGGGAGTCCTCTGCTGCGCCAACCGGCACCGCCGACCCCAACGTCCAGCCGAAGTCTTCTACCGCTCCTTAGGATATTTTATTTTTCCCTGTTTGCTTGAGTCTAGATAACTTTGGTTAAATTTCGCAATTCCACCCGCGGGGTGTATATCGAACTTTGTTGAATGCCGGCCGATAGGCCTCTATCCATCTAAATATATTATCAGCGTTTATGCTTTGCTTTGCCGACTTCTATCTTTTCTTGCTTTATACCCCTTGCTTTTTTCCTTTGCCGCCCTCCCTTAGTTACCCCCTTGCCAGCCAAGCTGCCACTCTGCGGACTGCAACTGGTTTGAGTACTTAACCTTTGTGGGAGGGCAAGTACTTAGCAGTTTGGAGTTTTGGCAAATTAAACAGAAGCCGGCCGACCGACTGCTCGGCAGCCGGCCGAACATGTGCTATGCCGGCCCTAACTATATGCGCTTTTTCCTTAACCATTTTTCATATGGGCACTGTTTTGCAACCTGTGCCATCCATTTAGTCGCCCCGCGAGCTACAGCTTCTGATAGAGGAAGTTTTAGGTGCCAACATATTACTTGTCCTGCTGCAGGAGGCGGCATATAGTAGAAAGCGGCAAACCTCCGGGTCGACTGGTCGAACCCGGTACTAGGCGGAAATAATAAAATAATGCACACTCGTAGGCATAACACTTATCATGTAGATAAAAGGAGGGTAGTCCCCGAGCTCTTCTCGGGGAACCCAGAGTCTTTGTACATAATACAAAAGGTAGAGTGATACATACTGCTTTCAAGTGTAAAATCTCCGGAGGAGGTTTGCGTTCCATGGCCTCTCCGTCTCCTTGCCTGAATCATCTCTTTTGCGTGCTCTCGGCTTCTCAGCATCGATCAGATAGTAGGAGTCGTTTCCAAACACCTTGCTGATAATGAACGGGCCTTCCCAAGGTGCCGAGAGCTTGTGCTGGCCGGCTGTTCGCTGGATCAGCCGGAGCACAAGGTCTCCCTCTTGGAAGGATCTTGGCCTCACCTTGCGGTTGTAATACCAGCGCAGGCTCTGCTTGTAGATGGCGGACCAGCTGAGCGCCAGTAGCCAGCCCTCCTCCAGTAGGTCGACGCCGTCTCCTCGGGCTTCCTTGGCGTCCGCCTCGTTCTACATGGTGACTCGCGGGGAGTCAAACTCTATGTCCGTCGGGATGACGGCTTCAGCACTGTAGACGAGGAAGAAGGGCGTGAAGCCGGTCGACTTGTTCGGAGTTGTGCGCAGGCTCCAGAGGATGGCCGGTAGCTCGTCGAGCCAACAGCCGGCCGAACGCTCTAGAGGCTCGACCAGTCGGGGCTTGATGCTTGACAGAATGAGGCCGTTTGCTCGCTCAACTTGGCCGTTTCACTGTGGATGGGCAACGGATGCTAAGTCCAGTCGGATGCCCTGCGTCACGCAGAAACGAGCCCATGCCCATTTGGCAAAGTTGGTGCCGTTGTCGATGATGATGCTATGTGGTATGACGTACCACGTGGTGATGTCGGTGATGAAGGTCACGGCAGTCGACCCATTCAGCTTCTTGATTGGTTTTGCCTCTATCACTTAGTGAACTTGTCCACAGCGACGAGCAAATGAGTTATGCCGCAATGGGCCGTCTTGAATGGCCCCATCATATCCGGCCCCTAAACAGTGAAGGGCCAGGCTATGGGAATGGTCTTGAGTGCAGAAGCTGGAAATGTGGCTTGGAGCGGAACTTCTGGCACCCTTGACACTTCTGAACTAGTTCTTTGGCTTCTTCTAGAGCAATCGGTCAAAAGAATCCATGGCGGAAAGCCTTGGCCACAAGTGATCTTGAGCAATCGTACTAGCTCTATTGACTATGGTGTAAGCTGCTGCTCGCCGTTGCACTTGTCAGACCGAGATCTCATCAGTCGGCAGCTCTTTGTTCACCAGGAACTTGAGGATTGGCTGAGCCCAGGATGGTGCTGCTATTTCTTCGACTGCCGCAACTGCAACTTGTATGAGGGCAGTTGGGCCGGGAGGTGGCGGGTTGGCAACTGCTTCCGCCTGCTGAGATGAAGAAGTCCCTGGGCCGACTGCTGCAATCCCCGGGCTGGGCTCTGGAGTCCCTGAGCCGAGTGCGGCTGCAGCAGTCCTCAGGCCTCCTGCTGAAGTCCCCGTGCCGGCTTCTGGGACCCTCAAGTCGGATCTGACTACTTTCGGAGGGGCTGGCACGAAGATGGAATCTGATTCTGGGGACGACTTAACGGACGGCTTGAGAAGGCGGCGTAGGCCGACGCTAGCTGGTATTGCTTGTCGAGTGGAGCCAATCCGTGCCAAGGCATCAGCTTGCTCGTTGTCGTTTCTTGGCACGTGGAGGAACTCACACCCGTCGAAGTATCCACTGAATTGCTGCACGAGGAAGCAGTAGCTTGCCATGTTTGCGTCCTTGGCGTCCCAGTCGCCTGACGACTGCTGGACCACCAAGTTGGAGTCACCATAGCACAGGATCCGGCGAATGACGAGTTCCTTGGCAAGCTGGAGCCCATGTATGAGTTCCTCGTACTCAGCTACGTTGTTGGAGGCGGCAAAATGGACTTGCAGCACATATTTGAGCTTGTCGCCTTTTGGAGAGGTGAGGATGACGCTGGCTCCCAGACCGATGTGCATTTTTGGAGAGTCTAGTGCTGGCGGCAAATACTGGGTCTCGGCCCAGTCGACGAGGAAGTCGGCCAGTACTTGTGACTTGATGGTGCTGCGAGGCTGGTAGTAGATGGTGTAGGGGGCCAGATCGATAGCCCACTTGGTCACTCGGCCATAAGCATCTCGGCTTCCAATGATCTCAGCAAGCAGAGCTGTGCAGACGACGGTTATTGGGTGCTCTTGAAAGTAAGGCTTCAATTTCTTGGTGGCAAAGTGTATGCCATAGCACATCTTTTGATAATGTGGGTAGTTTTGCTTAGAGGCGGACAGTACTTCACTCAAGTAATACTCCGGTCTCTAGACCGGCAATGCTCTATCCTCCTCCTTGCGTTCTACCACCATGACTATACTGACAACCCGATTGGTGGCTGCGATGAAGAGGAGCATGGGCTCCATCTCAATCGGAGGCGCCAGGATAGGCGGGGTTGCCAACATCTTTTGAGTTGGAGAAAAGCCTCGTCCGCCTTGTCATTCCACTTGAAAAAAGTGGTCTTCTTCATGAGCTGGTACAGGGGGAAGGGCCTTCTCACCCAGCCGACTGATGAAACGGCTAATTGACGCCAAGCAGCCAGTGAATTTCTGCATGTCCAGCAGTCGGGTGGGAACCTTCATCTTTTCAATGGCCTTGATCTTCATAGGGTTGCACTCTATGCTGCGCTCTAAGACCAGGAAAAGCTGGGCAGCTGGTACTCCAAAAACGCAGTTCTCCGGGTTAAGCTTGATCTGAAATCGGCGCAGGTTCTCAAAAGTTTCCTTGAGGTCTTCTAGCAGCGTGCCACGCTTCTCCGTCTTCACCACCACATCATCTACATAGACATGGGCATTTCTGCCGAGTTGCTTGAGGAGGCACTTCTGCATGCAACGCTGAAATGTAGCGCCGGTGTTTCGCAAACCGAACGTCATGGTCAGGTAGCAGAAAGCTCCGAATGGTGTGATGAAGGCGGTCTTCAGCCTGTCGGCCGTGTTCAGCTTTATCTGATGGTACCCTGAGTATGCATCCAAGAAACTCAACAGCTTGCATTCGGCTATGGAGTCTATCACTTGGTCAATTCTTAGTAAGGCGAAGGGATCTTTGAGGCAGGCTTTGTTGAGGCTGCTATAATCAATACACATGTGCCACTACTTGTTTTTCTTCAACACTAGAACTGGATTGGCCAGCCATTCTATAAAGAACACTTCCATGATGAATCCGGCTGCTAGAAGCCGGACTATCTCTTCCCCGACAACTCTTATTTTCTCTTCTGACAGGAGGCGCAAGGGCTGCCTGACTGGATTGGCATCAGGTCGGACATGTAGGTTGTGCTCGGCAAAATCCGTCAGAACACCCAGCATGTCTTTGGGAGACCATGCGAAGATTTCCCGATTCTCATGAAGGAAATCGACGATCTCGCTTTCCTATTTGCTGTCAAGGTTTGCACCTACGACAGCGTGCCTCTCCGGGTGCTCCGGGTCCAAGGGTATCTTCTTTGTTTCCTTTGCCGGCTTGAACGAGCCCTCAACCTCCGACTCCTTGGGGGTGGGTGACATTTCCGGCTTCTTGCCTGCCATCGCCACCATCCGGTCAAGGAGTCACTTCTCAGCTGCAATCACGAGGGACTCAGCCAGCCGGCTGCTGTCCACGGTGCAGGCAGTCCACTTCTTGTAGTCTCCGAATACAGTCAAGATCCCCTTGGTACTTGGCATCTTCATCTTGAGGTAAGCATAGTGGGGGACGGCCATGAACTTGGCCAAAGCAGGTCGGCCAAGCAGTGCATGGTAGGGGCTCTCAAGGTCCACCACTTCAAACCAGACTAGCTCACGGCAGAAACGATTCTTGTCTCCGAAGAGAACATCAATTTGGGTCTTGCCGATTGGTCAGTAGGAAAGGCCAGGGACTATGCCATGGAATACAATCCGACTGGGGAGGAGCTAGTTCGGTTTGATTCCCAACTTCCACATTGTGTCACGGTATTGGATATTGATGCTGCTGCCGCCATCTATCAGGACTCTCGAGAAAGGAGCTGCCCGCCTCTCCGTTGCAAAGGTAGCATCCAGGACCAGGGCATAGGAGCCGGGGGAGGGCATCACCTCCGGGTGGTCGGCCCTCCTCCAACTGATAGGCTTCTCGAACCAATGCATGAACTCTGGAGTATTTGAGGCCACTGCTTGTACTACTTGCTGTTTAAGCAGTCTGCTGCGTCTATCATCAGCCACACTAGTGAATACAACATATGCTCCGTGCTCCACGGGGTACTCATCTTGTATGGCACGGACTGGCCGGGCCGTCGGCTGCTGGGGCGGAGGAGGCGGTGGGCCAGTAGGCGGAGGAGGTAGGAGGCCATCTCCCTTAGAAATCCTGGTGAGCCAATGACACTTTCGGGTGGTGTGGTTGGACGGCTTCGCACTACTATGGAACTTGCAAGGTGCATCAAGGGTCTGCTCGTAAGAAAAGGCGGGCAACCAATTGGGCTTGCCGCCCTTCTGATGCTTGGGCGCTGGCTGCCCTTCAGGCTGCTGGTCCTCGACTGTCGCCACCTGCCGGCTGGTGGAAGCCGGCTGGGTGGCCTTCCGCTTGTTGTCGCTTGGGTGCTGCCGTCGACTGGTGTCGCCAGCCGGAGTCCGAGGAGCCTGAGGTGCCACCTTGCCGGATGCATCAACTAGGATTTCCGCCTTCATGGAGGAATCGGTCGTGGCGTGCTTGTCGGTGATGATCAGAAGCTCGTCGAGCATCGCAGGCTCGTCGCAGAGGAGTAGATACTTGAGGAGGGTGCCCTCTCGGCACCCGGCGGTGAAGTACTTGATCACCTGCACCTCATGCACACCTTCGCAGGAGTTGCGCAGCTCGGCCCAGCGCGTGAGGTAGTAGCGAGTCGATTCGCTGGGCCCTTGGACACACAAGGAGAGCTGTCGGGGCTTGGGAGGCCGCTTGTACATGCTGGTGAAGTTGCGGATGAAGGCCTCGGTGAAATGAACCCAGCTATTGATGCTGCGGGGCTTCATGCTGTTAAGCCACGTCCAGGATGTGCCTTGAAGCATGAGCGGGACGTACCTTACGGCAACGCGCTTGTTGCCCATCCTCTATGCTGACGGCCATGGAGTAGTCGACCAGCCAGTCCTCCGGCTTCACGGAGCCTGTGTATTTGGGTGTATCTCGCGGGAGGGTGAACCCTTTGGGAAAGGCTCATGTCAGATTCGTGGGCCAAAACAGGGCGGACCCAACACGTCCTCTTCTTCTAGCGCCAGAGATCGGTTGAGATGATCGATCCGATGGCGGGCGTCATTCTCTCCGACTCCCTCTCGGTGGCCAAGGCGGTCGCCGAGTGTCGGGTACGTGACAGGCGGTGGAGTAGGGTGCCTCGCCCCACGAGGCGGAGGAGGAGGCGGATCGCTTCGCCGCTCCACAGCTCGAGGGCGGTCGTCCTCGTCTCGCTCGATGGAGAGGCGTGTCCGGCTGCGGCTGGCAGCCGGCTCGTTGCCTCTTCTTCCGCGGGCGCCACCAGTCAGCGTTCGGGACGTCGCCCATGATCCTGGCGAGGGGGCGGTTTGTCGTTCCGCTGGGCGGGCACTTCAGCGCAGTAGCCGGCCTCGTGCTGCACGGCGGCCGCATCTAGGAGCTGCTGGACTCGCTCCGTCATGTGGTGGCGCTCGTCGCCATCGTATTTCTCCAGCTCATCCGTCACCGCCTGGGCGGCCCGTATGTTCTCAGCAGGCGTGGCGTAGACAGGGCGTTCTACCCCGAACATGCTAGCGATGGTCGCACCACGCTGCCGGACCGTGCCGACGCGGCTAGCTAGGCCCATCAGGAGCTGGCGTGCCACCAACGGCCCGATCCATCTCGCGCCGGTAGGCATCCAAGAGGCGTCGCACGATGGCCAGTCAGCTAACGCTCTCGAGAAGCTGGACGCGGCGTGCCTCCAGCATCTCAACATCTGCGCCCTCTGGGATGGGTGCAGAAAGGTCTCGCAGAGCCGCGTCGCGTGGGTCTCGAGCACGTCCGTCCGAGTGCTCGCCGCTGTGAATGACGAGCACCTCCGTGACGGTGCTCCCACTGTTGTGCTCGCAAGGAGGCGGCTCGTCGTAGACCACCACGTTGGTGGGGAATGCCTCAAACGACACCATGTCGGAGTCGACGATCATTGGATCGGTGGAGCCAACAGACTCCAGGTCCACAGCAGGCTCGCTGGTGACGTGTAGCTGGTCGAGGAGGCGGACGAGGCGGCTCTCGGGGCAGCCGGTGCCTGCGTCTGAGGCAGGCTCATCGGAGAGGTGGATCTTGCCAACAAGGTCGGCGAGGCAGCTTGCCGCGCAGGCGATCTCCGCGCCGTTCAGCGCGTCGAGGCTGACACTGTCAGGCGTGCTGGGCTGGCTTCGCTCACCAGGAAGGAACAAGGTTCCCGTCCACAGCAGATCTCCGGGAGACGGTGCACCTCGCCCCATGGTGGGCGCCAAATGTCGGGGGTTGGGTGCGACATATGCCAATGGATGGCTTATCATGGTGGGAGCGAGTAGAACGTCCCCGGTGCCCGGAAGTGGCATGTGGCATAGACACGAACGCCGGCGTACCGTACCCAGGTTGGGGGCTCTCCTTGGAGATAATACCCCTACTCCTGCTCTGCGGGGTCTCCGCATGATCACTATGGCACAAGTGATACAAATGTGCTCCTTGAGCTATATGCTGGAGGTAGGAGAAGGCAAGGCTAGCTCTCTCCTGCTCTATGGATCTGGTGATGTCTACTACACAACCTTCTTCTTGTAGACTTTGTTGGGCCTGCAAGTGCACAGGTTTGTAGGACAGTAGCAAATTTCCCTCAAGTGGATGACCTAAGGCTTATCAATCCGTAGGAGGCGTAGGATGAAGATGGTCTCTCTCAAACAACCCTGCAACCAAATAACAAAGAGTCTCTTGTGTCCCCAACACACCCAATACAATGGTAAATTGTACAGGTGCACTAGTTCGGCGAAAAGATGAAGATACAAGTGCAAAATAGATAGTAGATAAAGGTATTTGTAATCTGAAATTGTAAAAACAGCAAGGTAGCAAGCGATAAAAGTGAGCGTAAACGGTATTGCAATGATAGGAAACAAGGCCTAGGGTTCATACTTTCACTAGTGCAAGTTCTCTCAACAATAATCACATAGATAGATCATATAACAAGCCCTCAACATGCAACAAAGAGTCACTCCAAAGCCACTAATAGCGGAGAACAAACATAGAGATTATGGTAGGGTACGAAACCACCTCAAAGCTATTCTTTCGGATCGATCTATAAAAGAGTCCGTACTAGAATAACACCTTAAGACACAAATCAACCAAAACCCTAATGTCACCTAGATACTCCATTGTCACCTCAAGTATCCGTGGGCATGATTATACGATATGCATCACACAATCTCAGATTCATCCAACCAACATAAAAGTACTTCAAAGAGTGCCCCAAAGTTACTACCGGAGAGTCAAGAACGTGTGCCAACCCCTATGCATAGGTTCCCAATGTCACGAAACCCGCAAGTTGATCACCAAAATGTACATCAAGTGGCACATGATATCCCATTGTCACCACAGATAATCACGGCAAGACATACATCAAGTATTCTCATAAAGACTCAATCCGTTAAGATAACTTCAAAGGGGAAACTCAATTCATCACAAGAGAGTAGAGGGGGAGAAACACCATAAGATCCAACTACAATAGCAAAGCTCGGGATACATCAAGATCGTGCCATAGAGGGAACACGAGAGAGAACACGAGAGAGAGAGATCAAACACATAGCTACTGGTACATACCCTCAGCCCCGAGGGTGAACTACTCCCTCCTCGTCATGGATAGCGCCGGGATGATGAAGATGGCCTCTGGTGATAGGATCCCCCTCCGGCAGGGTGCCAGAATAGGGTCCCGATTGGTTTTTGGTGGCTACAGAGGCTTACGGCGGCGGAACTCCCGATCTAGGTTCTGTTCTGGCAGTTTTTGGGTACGTAGGTATATATGGGTGCAGGAGGTACGTCGGTGGAGCTACAGGGGTCCCACGATGCAGGGGGCGTGCCCAGGGGGGCGCCCCCCACCCTCGTGAGCACCTCCCGTATCTCCTGACGTGCACTCCAAGTCCTTCGGGTGGCTTTCCTTCCAAAAATAACTTCTCCAGTTGATTTCTTTCCGTTTTGACTCTGTCTGATATTCCTTTTCCTCGAAACACTGAAATAGGCATAAAACAGCAAATCTGGGCTGGGCCTCCGGTTAATAGGTTAGTCCCAAAAATAATATAAAAGTGGATAATAAAGCCCAATATTGCCTAAAACAGTAGATAAAGTAGCATGGAGCAATCAAAAATTATGATACGTTGGAGACGTATCAAGCATCCCCAAGCTTAATTCCTGCTCTTCCTCGAGTAGGTAAATGATAAAAAAGAATTTTTGATGTGGAGTGATACTTTGGCATAATTTCAATGTAAATCTTCTTAATTGTAATATGAATATTCAGATCCGAAAGATTCAAGACAAAGGTTCATATTGACATAAAAATAATAATACTTCAAGCATACTAATCAAAGCAATCATGTCTTCTCAAAATAGCATGGTTAAACAAAGTTATCCCTACAAAATCATATAGTCTAGTTATGCTCTATCTTCATCACACAAAGTATTTAATCATGCACAACCCCGATGACGAGCCAAGCAATTGTTTCATACTTTAGAAATCTCAAACTTTTTCAACTTTCACGCAATACCTGAGCGTGAGCCATGGACATAACACTATAGGTGGAATAGAATGGTGGTTGTGGAGAAAACAAAAAGGAGAAGATAGTCTCACATCAACTAGGCGTATCAATGGGCTATGAAGATGCCCATCAATAGATATCAATGTGAGTGAGTAGGGATTGCCATGCAACGGATGCACTAGAGCTATAAGTATATGAAAGCTCAACAAAAGAAACTAAGTGGGTGTGCATCCAACTTGCTTGCTCACGAAGACCTAGGGCACTTTTTGAGGAAGCCCATCATTGGAATATACAAGCCAAGTTCTATAATGAAAAATTCCCACTAGTATATGAAAGTGACAACATATGAGACTCTCTATCATGAAGATCATGGTGCTACTTTGAAGCACAAGTGTGGAAAAAGGATAGTAGCATTGTCCCTTCTCTCTTTTTCTCTCTTTTTTTGATGGGCTTCTTTGGCCTCTTTTTTTGGGCTTCTTTGGCTTCTTTTATTTTTCACAATGTCCGGAGTCTCATCCCGACTTATGGGGGAATCATAGTCTCCATCATCCTTTCCTCACTAGGACAATGCTCTAATAATGATGATCATCACACTTTTATTTTTCTTACAACTCAACAATTACAACTCTATACTTAGAACAAGATATGACTCTATATGAATGCCTCCGGTGGTGTACCGGGATATGCAATGAATCAAGAGTGACATGTATGAAAGAATTATGAACGGTGGCTTTGCCACAAATACAATGGCAACTACATGTTCATGCAAAAATAAATATGACAAAAGTAATGCGTGTCATATGAACAGAATGGTGGAAAGTTGCATGGCAATATATCTCGGAATGGCTATGGGAATGCCATGGTAGGTAGGTATGGTGGCTGTTTTGAGGAAGGTATATGGTGGGTGTATGATACGGCGAAAAGTGCGCGGTATTGGAGAGGCTAGCAATGGTGGAAGGGTGAGAGTGCGTATAATCCATGGACTCAACATTAATCAAAAGAACTCATGCACTTATTGCAAAAATTTAGAAGTCATCAAAAACCAAAGCATTAAACGCATACTCCTAGGGGGATAGATTGGTAGGAAAAGACCATCGCTCGTCCCCGACTGCCACTCATAAGGAAGACAATCAATAGATAAAATTGTGCTCCGACTTCATCACAAGCGGTTCACCATACGTGCATGCTATGGGAATCACAAACTTCAACACAAGCATTCTTTAAATTCATGGTCACCCCAACTAGCATTGCTTTGATATTATCACCTCCATATCTCAAAACAATTATCAAGCATCAAACTTATCTTAGTATTCAATTCACTCAAAATAAAGTTTCACATATCTTGAACACCAAGTATATTAATATTAAGCAATTACCATGCTATTAACGACTCTCAAAATAATCTAAGTGAAGCATGAGAGATCAATAGTTTCTTTAAAACAAATCCACCACCGTGCTCTAAAAGATATAAGTGAAGCACTAGAGCAAAAATTATCACGCTCAAAAGATATAAGTGAAGCACAAAGAGTATTATAGCAAATTCTAATTTGTTTAAGGCTCTCTCTCATTACAGAATTTCAGATCTTGATACTTTATTCAAACAGCAAGCAAAGAAAAAGAAAACTACAATGCAAGGATAGCACAACTCATGTGAAGAAGCAAAAACTTAGGCTCAACCGATACTAACCGATAGTTGTTGAAGAAGAAAGGTGGTATGCCTACCGGGGCATCCCCAAGCTTGAGCTTTTATGTCTCCTCAATTCCTCTCATATCATGGTTTCTCTTCTTTTTATCAAAAGCTTCATTCACAACCAACTCAACAACAACTCGTGAGATAGGTTAGTATAAACCAATGCAAAACCTTATCATCTTCTACTGTAACAAATCACTAACATTATTATTCAACATTGAATACTAAATGCCTCTGCATATTTAATACTCCTATCCTCAAATAGAATCATTAAACAAGCAAACATATGCAAACAATGCAACCATAACAGCAATCTGCAAAAACAGTACAGTCTGTAAAGAATGCAAGAAAAACAATACTTCCCTGACTCCAAAAATTATGAACTAAAATTCCCACTGTAATAAATTTATCAGATCTTAATATGCAAAAAAATTAAACTTTATAACATTCTCTGACTTTTCTGAGGAATTGTTGCAACAGCGGTAAACTTTCTGTTTTCAAACAGCAACATGTATACTAGCAAAATAAGCATGGCAAAGGCTATCCTTGACTTTTTTATTGAAACTAAAGGTGCAAAACATTATTCTAACTAAAATAAAGCAAAAACTAACAATAGAAAATTACGCTCCAAGCAAAACACATATCATGTGGCGAATAAAAATATAGCTCCAAGTAAAGTTACCGATGAACGAAGACGAAAGAGGGGATGCCTTCCGGGGCATCCCCAAGCTTAGTTGCTTGGTTGTCCTTGAATATTACCTTGGGGTGCCTTGGGAATCCCCAAGCTTAGGCTCTTACCACTCCTTATTCCATAGTCCATCGAATCTTTACCCAAAACTTGAAAACTTCAACCACACAAAACTCGAAACAAAACTCATAAGCTCCGTTAGTATAAGAAAATAAAACCACCACTTAGGTACTGTAACGAACTCATTCTAAATTCATATTGGTGTAATATCTACATTATTCTAACATCTCTATTGTTTATACCATTTAATACTAGCCATAGATGCATCAAAATAAGCAAACAACAGAATGAAAACAGAATCTGTCAAAAACAGAACAGTCTGTAGTAATCTGTATCAAACGTATACCTCTGGAACCCCAAAAATTATGAAATAAATTGCTGGACCTGAGTAATTTGTCTAAAAATCATCTGCGAAAATAATCAACCTAAAAGCACTCTCCAGTAAAAAATGGCAGCTAATCTCGTGAGCGCAAAAGTTTCTGTTTTCTACAGCAAGATCATATAAACTTCACCCGAGTCTTCCCAAAGGTTCTACTTGGCACTTTATTGAAACAAAAGCTATAAAACATGATTACTACAGTAACATAATCATGTGGACACACAAAAACAGTAAGGATAAATATTGGGTTGTCTCCCAACAAGCGCTTTTCTTTAATGCCTTTCTAGCTAGGCATGATGATGGCAATGATGCTCACATAAAAGATAAGAATTGAAACATAAAGGGAGCATCATGAAGCATTTGACTAGCACATTTAAGTCTAACCCACTTCCTATGCATAGGGATTTTTTGAGCAAACAACTTATGGGAACAATAATCAACTAGCATAGGAAGGTAACACAAGCATAGCTTCAAGAATTTAAGCACATAGGGAGGAAACTTGGCATTATTGCAATTCCTACAAGCATATATTCCTCCCTCATAATAATTTTCAGTAGGATCATGAATGAATTCAACAATATAACCAGCACCTATAGCATTCTTTTCATGATCTAGAAGCATAGAAAATTTACTATTCTCAATATAAGCAAATTTCTTCTCATTCGGAATAGTGGGAGTATCATAAGAGACTTGAACACTAAAAATTGTTTCCACATTAAAAGAGTAATGTTCAGAAAAAGGGTAATCATAATCATGACAAGATTTGTAAATATACTCATCACTACTTTTTCTAGCATAAGTTTCATCACAATAATCATCATAAGTAGCAACTTTGTTCTCATCATAATCGATTGAAACCTCTCCTAAGATAGTGGAATCACTAAATAAAGTTGACACTCTTCCAAATCCACTTTCATATTCATCACAATAAAATTCAACATCCTCCAAAATAGTGGGATCACTACTTCGTAAAGTTGACTCTCTTCTGAACCCACTTTCATCAATATAATTATCATAGGTAGGAGGCATGCTATCATCATAACAACTTTGCATATCAAAACTTGGGATGCTAAAAATATCATCTTCATTAAACGTAGCATCCCCAAGCTTGGGACAAACATTAATTCCAGCAAACATATTCTCAAATATTCATCCCAATCAAACATAGCTTCATCAAGCTTGGGCCCTTTCATATCATAAGCATAATCACTCTCATCATTAAAAATATGGATAGCACCAATAGTATAGCAATTATCATCATCACAAGTAGTAGTAGGAGCAACATCATTTGGGAGGGATACCTTTTTACCTTTGTTGCTCCTTCTTTTCTTTTTCTTCTTCACATTATGTGTAGGTTCAACCTTCCTCTTTGAGCTCCTTATTGATGAGATTGGCTGAATAGAAAGCTCCTCCTCGTTACCTGATTGATCATAAGAAATAATAGGAGGGGATTGGGAAGCCTCTTCCCTTTCATTGGTATTCTCGTCATCCTCCATTTTCTTTCTTTTCTTTATGTAATTGGCAATATAAGGATTTTCAATGCAATTCTCCAAACAATACATATAAATCTTCTCTAGATCAAAGTCAAGAAATTTATCAAGATTAAATTTTGAAATACCCTCAGTTATACGTTTCATTTCTTCATAACCCAAAAGAAGGCTAATCTCTTTATGATGCTCAAGGGTAATCAAATTATCACAATATTTGGACACGACTTGATCATGAAACAAATAGCATTGGAGCTTTAAATGACCATGTTCATTACAAAGTTCACAAGGAGCGTGAAAAATAGTGAATCTTTCAGCACATTCATCTAGCTCTTCTTGCAACAATTTGGTTTCTAAGTACTTATGCCTCTTGCAATAAATATCTTCTCTATTTGGTGTGTTCATGCAAACATGCACTCCACAAAAGTTGACATGCTCATAACAGATATTTTCATCATAACTAGTGAAATCATCATTAGGATCATGGATATTCAAAGAATTCGTACTAACAACATTGCAATCATGATCATCATTCAAAGATTTAGTGCCAAACAATTTAAAGATTTCTTCTTCTAGCACTTGAGGACAATTTTCCTTTCCATCATACTCACGAAAGATATTCAAAAGGTGAAGCGTGTGAGACAAACTTAACTCCATTTTTTTGGTAGTTTTCTTTTAAAAACTAAACTAGTGCTAAAACAAGAAACAAAAAGATTCGATTGCAAGATCTAAAGATATACCTTCAAGCACTCACCTCCCCAGCAACGGCGCGAGAAAAGATCTTGATGTCTACTACACAACCTTCTTCTTGTAGACTTTGTTGGGCCTACAAGTGCACAGGTTTGTAGGACAGTAGCAAATTTCCCTCAAGTGGATGACCTAAGGTTTCTCAATCCATAGGAGGCGTAGGATGAAGATGGTCTCTCTCAAACAACCCTGCAACCAAATAAGAGTCTCTTGTGTCCCCAACACACCCAATACAATGGTAAATTGTATAGGTGCACTAGTTCGGCGAAGAGATGAAGATACAAGTGCAAAATAGATAGTAGATAAAGGTATTTGTAATCTGAAATTGTAAAAACAGCAAGGTAGCAAGCGATAAAAGTGAGCATAAACGGTATTGCAATGATAGGAAACAAGGCCTAGGGTTCATACTTTCACTAGTGCAAGTTCTCTCAACAATAATAACATAGATAGATCATATAACAAGCCCTCAACATGCAACAAAGAGTCACTCAAAGCCACTAACAGCGGAGAACAAACGTAGAGATTATGGTAGGGTATGAAACCACCTCAAAGCTATTCTCTCGGGTCGATCTATAAAAGAGTTCGTACTAGAATAACACCTTAAGACACAAATCAACCAAAACCCTAATGTCACCTAGATACTCCATTGTCACATCAAGTATCCGTGGGCATGATTATACGATATGCATCACACAATCTCAGATTCATCCAACCAACATAAAAGTACTGCAAAGAGTGCCCCAAGGCTACTACCGGAGAGTCAAGAACGTGTTCCAACCCCTATGCATAGGTTCCCAATGTCACGAAACCCGCAAGTTGATCACCAAAACATACATCAAGTGGCACATGATGTCCCATTGTCACCACAGATAATCACGGCAAGACATACATCAAGTATTCTCATAAAGACTCAATCCGTTAAGATAACTTCAAAGGGGAAACTCAATTCATCACAAGAGAGTAGAGGGGGAGAAACATCATAAGATCCAACTACAATAGCAAAGCTCGGGATACATCAAGATCGTGCCATAGAGGGAACACGAGAGAGAACACGAGAGAGAGAGATCAAACACATAGCTACTGGTACATACCCTCAGCCCCGAGGGTGAACTACTCCCTCCTTGTCATGGATAGCGCCGGGATGATGAAGATGGCCTCCGGTGATGGGATCCCCCTCCGGCAGGGTGCCGGAACAGGGTCCCGATTGGTTTTTGGTGGCTACAGAGGCTTACGACGGTGGAACTCCCGATCTAGGTTCTGTTCTAGAAGTTTTTGGGTACGTAGGTATATATGGGTGCAGGAGGTATGTCGGTGGAGCTACTGGGGTCCCACGAGGCAGGGGGGCGCGCCCAGGGGGGCACCCCCCACCCTCGTGAGCACCTCCCGTATCTCCTGACGTGCACTCCAAGTCCTTCGGGTGGCTTTCCTTCCAAAAATAACTTCTCCAGTTGATTTCGTTCCGTTTTGAGTCCGTCTGATATTCCTTTTCCTCGAAACACTGAAATAGGCATAACACAGCAAATCTGGGCTGGGCCTCCGGTTAATAGGTTAGTCCCAAAAATAATATAAAAGTGGATAATAAAGCCCAATATTGCCTAAAACAGTAGATAAAGTAGCATGGAGCAATCAAAAATTATTGATACATTGGAGACGTTTCATCTGGATAGTTCTATCAAAATGGGAACCCTTTGCATGGGTGCCCTCGGGGGTTTATATAGGCCTACCCCCAGGGGTACAATCGTAATCCAGCTATGTGCTGGGCATGGTTGTCAGTGTCTCTAGCCTCCGGATTCTCCGCCGACTACTAGGACCCACCGCCTGGTAGGCCCCGCCGGCCGGTCTGGTACAGAGCAGACAGGCCGCTCCCGCCGCTGGTGGGTCTGGTTGGTGGCTACTCAATGTAGCCATGCCGCTAATGACGCGGGCTTGGTCAGCTGAGCGTGGCTACAGTCCCGCCGTCTAGTGGAGGAACACTGTAGCAACACCTTGTCTCATCAGGTTAATGGCGCACCGACTTCGAGGGAGGGGGACTGCCGCCCGCTGGAGGCCGGCTTCCCCAAGTCCGACTGGTTTGATGTCCGCCGCCTCCGAAGATGTCACTGCTTGATAGGGCCTGCCGCCTGCGGGCCATACCGACAGGTTGTCGTGGGAACAAGGCTTCGCCTGTCCGGAATGACGTAAGGGGGGGAGTGGCAACAGTGCCACATCATGCGGAGATCTCCGCCTGTACGGGCCACTATGTCCACGCCCAGCCCAGGATTTGGGGGCGAGGGGCTTCACTGTAGCCATGCCCCATATCGTCCTCTTGACGGGGGCACAAACTCCAAGGGCGCCAGGTGGCCGCCTTCCTGACGCCGTCCTCTCCAGAGGCCGACTGACTGGAGCCGGGTGCTCATGGTGCCGTTTGTGGGTGGTTGGCCGTCCTCTGGGGGCTGGCCATTGGGCTACCTGGCTCCCGGAGGGCGGAGTTTTAGTAGTGTGCACTGTCGGCCGAAGCTGGCCCGAAGTTTTGATATGTTCAGGGACTCGGGTGAGGCTACCCGTGGCCCATTACTCCGACACAATACGTACCTGGCTGCCCCTGCTGTCACTGGGAAAGGACACCGCAAGATTCAACCAAAAGCTAAGCACTTCTCCCATTGCAAGAAAGATCAATCTAGTAGGCCAAACCAAACTGATAATTCGAAGAGACTTGCAAAGATAACTTAATCACACATAAAATAATTCAGAGGAGATTCAAATATTTCTCATAGATAAACTTGATCATAAATCCACAATTCATCGGATCTCGACAAACACACCTCAAAAAGAGTTACATCCAATAGATCTCGAAGAAGATCAAGGAGAACATTGTATTGAGATCCAAAGAGAGAGAAGAAGCCATCTAGCTAATAACTATGGACCCATAGGTCTATGGTAAACTACTCACAACTCATCGGAGATGCTATGGTGTTGATGTATAAGCCCTCCGTGGTTGATTCCCCCTCCGACGGAGCACCGGCGAAGGCTCCAAGATGGGATCTTGCGGA
The DNA here is from genome assembly GCF_002162155.2 of Triticum dicoccoides. Classification (NCBI taxonomy): domain Eukaryota; kingdom Viridiplantae; phylum Streptophyta; class Magnoliopsida; order Poales; family Poaceae; genus Triticum; species Triticum dicoccoides. The sequence continues at coordinate 71,275,191 of NC_041393.1, forward strand.
TACAGAAGGTTACGGTGGTGGAAATAGTTTTTGTGGTCGCCTCTGATGTTCTCGGGGTGCGTGGGTATATATAGGAGGAAGAAGTAGGTCGGTGGACGCCCGAGGGGCCCACAAGATAGGGGGCGTGCCCTCCACCCTCGTGGTCTCCTTGATTGCTTCTTGACTTGCACTCCAAGTCCTCTCGATCACGTTCATTCCAAAAATCACGCTCGCGAAGGTTTCATTCCGTTTGGACTCCGTTTGATATTCCTTTTCTTCGAAACACTGAAATAGGCAAAAAAAAATAGAAATACGGGCTGGGCCTCCGATTAGTAGGTTAGTCCCAAAAATGATATAAATGTGTAAAGTAAAGCCCATAAACATCCAAAACAGGTAATATAATAGCATGGAACAATCAAAAAGTATAGAGACGTTGGAGACGTATCAAGCAACGCTTTAAGTAAGATGCCATGATGTAGAGGAAATAAACTCAAGCAATATAACATAAAACCCATATTTTAATCTCTGATGGCAACAATACATTACTTGCCTCGCTACCCCTTCTGTCACTGGGTGAGGACACCGCAAGATTGGACCCAAAACTAAGCACCGATCCCATTGCAAGAAAACCCAATCTAGTTGGCCAAACCAAACCGATAGTTCAAAGAGAAATACAAATATATCTAAATCATGCATAAAAGAGTTCAGAGAAGACTCAAATAATATTCATAGATAATCTGATCATAAATCCACAATTCATCGAATCTCAACAAATTCACCCCAAAAGAAGATTACATCGGATAGAACTCCAAGAACATTGAGGAGAACATTGTATTGAAGATCAAAGAGAGAGAAGAAGCCATCTAGCTACTAGCTATGGACCCGTAGGTTTGTGGTAAACTACTCATGGTTCACCGGAAGGGCGGCAAGGTTAATGTAGAGGCCCTCTGTGATCGAATCCCCCTCCGACAGAGTGTGGGAAAACACACCAAGATCGAATCTCACGGGAACAAAGGCTTGCGGTGGCGGAAAGTATTTTGGTGGACGCTTCTGATGTTGGGGGAATATTTGAGAATATATAGAGCTGGAATTAGGATTAGGTGACTCCAGAGGGGCCTACAAGCCAGGGGCGCCCCCTGGGGCGCACCCTCAGGGCTTGTGGCCTCCCCAGGACACTTTTGGCCCTCTCTCCAAGCTTCGTCAGTGCCTTCTGGTCCAAGAAAAATCATCGTAATGTTTATTCCGTTTGGACTCTGTTTGATATTCTTTTTCTGTAAATGTCAAAAACAAGGAAAAGCAGAAACTGACACTAGGCTCTAGGTTAATAGGTTAGTCCCAAAAATAATATAAAATAGCATATTAATGCATATAAAACATCCAAAACATATAATAGAATATAATAGCATGGAACAATCAAAACTTATAGATATGTTGGAGATGTATCAAGCATCCCCAAGCTTAATTCTTGCTCGTCCTCGAGTAGGTAAATGATAAAACATAATTTCTGATGTGAAATGCTACCTAACATATTTATCAATGCAATTTTCTTTATTGTGGCAAGAATGTTCAGATCCATAAGATTCAATACAAAAGTTTAATATTGACATAAAAACAATAATACTTCAAACATACTAATAAAGCAATCATATCTTCTCAATATAACATGGCCAAAGAAAGTTATCCCTAGAAAATCATATAGTTTGGCTATGCTCCATCTTCATCACATAAAGTATTTCATCATGCACAACCTCGATGACAAGGCAAGCAATTGTTTCATACTTTTAGTGTTCTCAAACTTTTTCAACTTTCATGCAAGACATGAGCGTGAGCGATGGATATAGAACTATAGGTGGAATAGAATATCGTGGTTGTGGAGAAGACAAAAAGGAAGGATAAAGTCTCACATCAACTAGACAAATTAATGGGCTATGGGGATGCCCATCAATTGATGTCGATGCAAGTGAGTAGGGATTGTCATGCAACAGATGCACTAGAGCTATAAGTGCATGAAAGCTCAAAAGAAACTAAGTGGGTGTGGATCCAACTTGCTTGCTCATGAAGACCTAGGGTACTTTGAGGAAGTCTATCATTGGAATATACAAGCCAAGTTCTATAATGAAAAATTCCCACTAGTATATGAAAGTGACAAAATACTAGACTCTCTATCAAGAAGAAATGGTGTTATTTCGAAGCACAAGTGTGGAAAAAGGATAGTAACATTGTCCCTCCTCTCTTTTTCTCTCATTTTTTTGTTTGGGCTTCTTTGGCCTTTTTTTATTTGGGCTTCTTTGGCCTCTTTTATTATTTTTAAAGTCAGGAGACTCATCCCAACTTGTTAGGGAATCATAGCTTCCATCATCCTTTCCTCACATGGGACAATGCTCTAATAATGATGACCATCACACTTTTATTTACTTACAACTCAAGAATTATAACTCGATACTAGAACAAAATATGACTCTATATGAATGCCTCCATCGGTGTACCGGGATGTGCAATGATCAAGAGTGACATGTCTAAAAAATTATGAATGGTGGCCAAGCCACAAATACTATGCCAACTACATGATCAAGCAAAGCAATATGACAATGATGGTATGTGTCATAATAAAAGGAAGAGTGGAAGTTTCATGGCAATACATCTTGAAATGGCTATAGAAATTCCATAATCGGTAGGTATGGTGGCTATTTTGAGGAGGGGTATATGGTGGGTTTAATGCACCGGCGGAAGTTGCACTGTACTAGAGAGGCTAGCAATGGTGGAGGGTGAGAGTGCGTATAATCCCATGGACTCAACATTAGTCATAAAGAACTCACATACTTATTGCAAAAATTTATTAGCCATCGAAACAAACACGCATGTTCCTAGGGGGTACATTGGTAGTAAAAGACCATCGCTTGTCCCCGACCGCCACTCATAAGGAAGACAATCAAAGAATAAATCATGCTCCGACTTCATCACATAATGGTTCACCATGCATGCAGGCTACGAGAATCACAATTTTAACATAAGTATTTCTACCAATCCACGATTACTCACTGGCATGACTCTAACATCACCATCTTTATATCTCAAAACAAATGTAAGGAATCAAACTTCTCATATATTCAATGCTCTTTATGTGATTTTTTTTGTATATCTCTCTTGGATGCCCATCATATTAGGACTAAATTCATAACCTAAGCAAACTACCATGGTTCATACCCCCTGATACCACACATAGATTCATCAAAATAAGCAAACAACACATAGAAAACAGAATCTGTCAAAAACAGAACAGTCTATAGTAATCTCGAAATTTTGTATACTTCTTTAACTCCAAAAATTCTGAGAAATTAGGTGCATTTATGAAATTTGTATATCAATCTTGTGTAAAAACTTCAGACGAAAATCACGTTTCTATGATTTTCTAAATTTCTCGCAATGAGCGTAAAAGTTTCTGCTTTTCAGCAAGATCAAATCAACTATCACCATAGACCATCCCAAAGGTCTTACTTGGTTCAAACAGTAATTAATGCACCAAAACACAATTACTATAGAGGTAATAATGTGTTTTTATTGAAAATGAAAAAAAATAAAAACATAAAAGAAAAATTGGGTTGCCTCCCAACAAGTGTTATTGTTTAACGCCCCTAGCTAGGCATAAAACATAGATCTAGATATGTTTATCTTTGGTACGCAATCCATAAGTACCTCTCATAATAGATTCATATGGAAACTTAATTTTAGTTCCATGCCCTTCCTTAAAGGAAATTGAAATCTAATGTTTCCTTCTTTCATATCAATAATTACACCAATCATTTTAAGGAAAGGTCTACCAAGAATAATAGGACATGTAGGATTGCAATCTATATCAAGCACAATAAAATCTATGGGTGCATAACTCCTATTTGCAACAATAAGAACATAATTAATCCTTCCCACAGGTTTCTTTATAGTGGAATCCGCTAGATGCAAATTCTAAGACAATCATCAAGATTATGGAAACCTAGCACATCACAGAAAGTTTTTGGAATAGTGGGAACGCTAGCACCCAAATCACACAAAGCATTGCACTCATAATATTTAATTTTAATCTTAATAGTAGCTTTCTACTCATCATAAAGCTTTCTAGGGATCGAAACTTCCAACTCAAGATTTTCTTCAAACGATTTCATCATAGCATCAATGAGATGTTTAGTAAAAGTTTTATTTTGATTGTAAGCATGAGGTGAATTAAGCATGGATTGCCACAAGGAAATACAATCTATCAAAGAACAATTATCATAATTAAAGTCCTTGAAATCCAAAAGAGTTGGTTCATCGCTACTTAATGTTTTGACCTCTCGAGTCCCAGTTTTATCAATTTTTTCATTAAGATCTTCACCCTCCAAATTATTGGGACGCCTTCTAGCTAAAGTTGAATCATATCCAGTCCCATATTTATCAAGATTTATATTAGCAAACAAATGTTCAATAGGAGTCACACCAATCACTTTAAGATCTTCATCATTATTTTCACAAAAACTAGAAGAACATGCTTTTTCTAGCCAATCTCTCTTAGCACACACCCTAGCGGTTCTCTCTTTACATTCATCCATAGAAATTTCAATATCTTTCAAAGACTCATTAATATCAATCTTAGGTTGCATACATCTAATCTTTAAAGAATAAATCTCATGAGAAATTCTATCAACGTTCCTAGCAAAATCATCAATCTTAAGCAAATTTTCTTCTACCATAGCATTGAAATTCTTTTGAGAATTAATTAAATCTTTAATATTATTCTCAGATCAAAGGGTATTTTGTTATAATTTCCATAAGAATTGTTGTAGGAACCACCATAATTATTAGAGGAATTACTAGGAAACAACCTAGGGTTGAAATTACCTCTATATGCGTTATTACCAAAATTGTTCCTACCAACAAAATTCACATCCACAGATTCATTATTATTATCAAAGAGGACAAAGGAATATCATTAGGATCAATAGGAGCACTCTTACTAGCAAACACTTTCATAAATTCATCCATCTTTCCACTCAAAGTATTAATTTCTTCAATAGCATGTACTTTTTTACTAGTGGAAGATCTTTCGGTATGCCATTGAGAGTAATTTGCCATAATATTATGTAGGAGTTTAGTAGCTTCTCCTAATGTAATTTTCGCAAAAGTACCTCCTGCGTCAAAATCTAAAAGATTTCTAGATGCAAAATTCAATCTGGCATAAAAAAATTGTATGATCATCCATAAACTTAAACCATGAGTAGGGAAATTTTTATCATCAATTTTATCCTCTCCCAAGATTGTGCAACATGTTCATGATCAAGTTGCTTAAAATTCATTATATCGTTCCCAAGGGAGATGATCTTAGCAGGAGGAAAATACTTGGAAATAAAAGCATCTTTACACTTATTTCATGAATCAATACTATCCATAGGCAAAGATGAAAACCAAGTTTTAGCATGATCTCGTAGTAAGAACGGAAATAGCTTCAGTTTAACAATATCATTATCCACATCTTTTTTCTTTTGTGTATCACACAACTCAACGAAAGTATTTAGATGGGATGCGACATCTTCATTAGGACTACCGGAAAATTGTTTTTCATAATAAGATTCAACAAAGTGGCATTAATTTCATAAGATTTCGCACTAGTGGCGGGAGCAATCAGAGTACTAATAAAATAATTATTGTTAGTGTTGAAAAGTCAGACAACTTGGTATTTTCTTTAGGCTTCGTGACAAAGCAAGCAATCTAGCACACAAGCAAATGAAAAGACGAACAAAAGAAGGCGAATAAAAAGGGAAACATTTTTATATTCTCCTAAAACACTTTAGAAGTGGGGGAGAGGAAAATGGCAAATAACGTAAGTGCAAGAGATGATAGTTTATGATAGGTAGTTGGTAGGCTTGATGTAGAACCTCCCCGGCAGCGGCGCCAGAAATTCTTCCTTCTACTTCTTGAGTTTGTGTTGATTTTCCCTTGAAGAGTTAAGGATGGTGCAAAAAAGTAGAGATAAGTATTTTCCTCAACTAAGAAGCAAGGTATCAATCTAGTAGGAGGCACAAGCAAGTCTCCAATGTATGCACCTACATAAACTAACAAATACTTGCACACAGCGCAAAAAAAGAGGTTGTCAATCCCTTCACGGTCACGAACAAGAGTGAGATCTAATAGAGATAGGTATAAAAGATAAACAAAATAGAAAACTAAAGTAAATATAAATAAATTGTAGCAAGGTATTTTTGGGTTTTTTGGATTATTGAAAGTGTGTTATATCGACTAGAGGGGGGGTGAATAGGCGATTTTTATGAATTCTTCACTGAGGAATTTGCTGGTGAGGAAATTCCTAAGAGAAGAAATACTTGCAGCGGAATAAGTACTCAGAAGTAAACATTACAGAACACCAACATAGTCATCATGATGAAGTGAAGACAAGCACAGAGTACAGAAAGCGTAAACACAGGATAACACAAGAAAGAAGACAGACAGACTGAAGAAATTGAACTAAGGAAAATGAGAAAGTCTTCAGTCAAAGTCTTTAAACAGATATGAACAGGCACACAACATCAGACATGAAGAAAATAAAGACTTGAGGAAATAGAACCAATAAGCTCGGTGAAGACAATGATTTGGTAGACCAGTTCCAACTGATGTCTCAGTTATACATCTGGTTGGAGAGGCTGAGTATTTAAACTCGAGGACACCCAGTCCCGGACACACAGTCCTCACCGTATTCTCCTTGAGCAAAGGTCAGACAGTCCTCGCCCAATCACTCATGGTAAGTCTTCGGGTGACTTTCGAACCTTCACAAAGTCGGTCACTCGGCGATCCACAATTCCTCTTGGATGCTCTAGAGCTTGAAGCCTAACCGTATGGAAGAAGCACAGTCTTCAAAGGTAACAAGCGTCGGATCCACGCACGATCAATCTCATTAGTGATGCTCAATCACTTTGGGTTTGTAGGTGTTGGGTATGGGTTTTCCTCACTTGATGATTTTCGCTCAAAGTCCTCGGAGGATGGGATGCTCTCAAATGACAAGTGTCAGTTTCTCTCGGAGCAGCCAACTAGCTAGTCGTTGTAGGGGGCGCCTATTTATAGCCTAGGGAGCAGCCCGACAAGATAAGACATAAATGCCCTTGTCTGATATGACCGTTAGGTGGGTAGATATTTTGGGACAGCTGGCGCATAGCACAGCAACGGTCAGAATATTTGACTCTCAAATTCCTTAGGGCTATCATGTTCCTCACAGTGTAGGCAATCCGCACTAGCGAATTCCTAACTCCTCGGTCAGAACAAATTCCTCAGACACCAGAAGAACTTCGTCTCTGTCACTGAAGAATATGACTGAACTGTATGAGATTTCCAATGGCTTCACTCGAAGGGATTGGTAGGTGTAGGATTTTGAGTTGAGCATCACATGGAAATTTTTACTTTGTATTTCCTCGACCCTCTTTAACAGTACGGTGTTTCCTATGACTCAAGAAAGAGAAAATGAAACTACGAAAACAAAAGTCTTCACGCTTCATGTTCCTCGAATGAATACCAAGTCTTCAAGGTCACACCAATTTCTTCACTTTCAAAGTCTTCAGAAAGTCTTCAGAAATCCAAAGTCTTCAGTTGAAGAAATTCATTTTTAGGGGTCAACTTTCTCTGTAAATACCAAACTCCTCATAGACTTATAGACCTGTGTACACTTACAAACGCATCAGTCCCTTAACCTATAAGTCTTCAATACACGAAAATCACTAAGGGGCACTAGATGCACCTACAATCTCCCCCTTTTTGGTGATTCATGACAATATAGGTTAAGTTTTCAATGGGGATAAATATATGAAGTGTAAGTATTGATGTTGAGGAATTTGATTGCAAGATATAGACGGACTCCCCCTGAAGATGTGCATAGTGAGGAATTTGCTTTTGAAGCATTGCACACTTGACAAGTATAATCATGGAGATCTCCCCCTATATCTTGTAATTCATACACGCATTTGATATATAATATGAAGAATTTGAAATGCATGATGAAATATGGTGACTGATGTAATTCAGCATGCGTGCATTGACATTAATGAGGAATAGGCATGCAGAAGAACACAACAAAAGTAACAGGCCACCATAGAGTTTAAGATTACAAATCGACCCAGCAAAGTCATCAAAAGAACGAGAGTTGTAACTTAGCAAAAAAACGCCCATATAGGATAGACCCGCTTGAAGACTAACTCAAATTTCTCCCCCTTTGTCATCGAATGACCAAAAGGGTTGAAACTAAGAACTAACGCCCCTGAAGAATATCAAGATGATGGAGGAGCGCCAGCGTTGTCAGGTTCTTGAGTCATTGTAGGGCCTGCCGCAGTGTCGTCCAAGTCTTCATACTCGTCCGTTTCGCGCGATGAAGAATATGAACTGGCCACCAAGGAAGGAACCTTGACCTTCTTGAATTTCTTCGATGGAGGAGCAGACCAGTCAAAATCTTCTTTGAAGCCCATTTGCTTCAGATCTTCTTCACCATAGAGATGTGACATAATAGCCCAGGTGCGATTGAAGACTTCATGGAGGTAGTAATGGTTTTTCTTCACTGCATTATGTGTAGAAGTCATGTTTTGAAGAATAGAGCCAAACTGACGCTTAACCCATTTGTGGTTTCGATCCACCTTCTGGTGAAGACTAATAAGCAGCTCACGGCCAGTCATCACACGAGGAGCAGTAGCTTGAGGACTTGACTTGGTAGCATTGGCAGCAGAATCATGAGTGGCAGAGACATCATTGGTGGAGTAAGATGCAACTTTGCGGAACTGACCATCCAATGGATGAATGCCTTCATCGATAATGGATGGTAGCTTGCCCTTTTCATCAGATGAGGAAATTTTACGCTTGATGACTTCAATAGGGGGCAAGTAGCCGAGGTGATTCTGAAAATCAGCCTTGTAGTTGAGTGAAGACCTTGTTCTGAGGAATCTCATGATCCACGATGTGTAAGGCTTCAGCTCAAATGGTGAAAGTGCAACATTCGCCAGAGTCCTCATGAAGAAATCATGATAGTTTATGGGTATGCCATGCATTATGTTGAAAAGCATATTCTTCATCGTCCCGATAACTTCTTCATCGGATGAGTCATAGCCTTTGATAGGACTCATGGTCTTCGTCAGAATGCGGGAGATGGTTCTAGGCACATAGAGTAATTCCTTCACGAGGAATTTGGTCCTTGGGGCTTGACAAGGCTTCAGTGGCTTCATGAGCACTTGCATATAGTGAGCAGTGAGTTCAGGCTCATCATACAGACAACGAGCACCGTCAGGTGGAGGACTGATTGGCAAGACACGAAGCAATTCAGAGGCAGGTGCCTTGTAATGAGTGTTTTTAGTCATCCAGTCCAACACCCAGGAGTTGACGTTAGCAGCATCACCTGTGATATGCCAAGTTGCGTAGAACTGAAGAATAAGCTCTTCATTCCAATCAACTATGTCAGAGCAGAAGTTGAGCAAGCCTGCATCATGAAGCATGCTGAGAACTTGAGAGAAGCATGACATTGATTCCATGTCCACATGAGGAATATGCTCGTGATCGAAGACTTTGTCCTTGTTGAAAAGCAGTGAGGAATAGAAGTTGGCCTGGCTGGCAGTCCAGAAACACTTCCTTCTAAGACGAGCATTGTCATAGGGGTTGAATTCAGTGAAGAACATGTGTTCGTCGAAGAAATCATCATCCTTGAATTTTTGCTTCTTTGAGACGGGGTCCTTTGGCTTGGGCTGAGGAGTGTTAGTCAATTGCATCACCACTTCAGGAATCGCAATCTCAGGTTCCTCATGCCGAGGAATTTCAGGCTCTTCTGCAGCTTCAGCCTGGTTCTTCATTTCCTCATTGACATTTTCTTCAGTACTAGTTGCTGGAATTTCTTCATGAACACTTGGGGTTGCATGAGGTTTTTCAGATCGCATTTGCACTTCAGTTGCAGCAGGGGACTGAGGAATTTCTTGGAGTGGAGTGAACATTGGAGAGTTGGGGTGTTGACTATCCCAAAACTCATCACTGAGCATAGGAGTGGTACAACCAATGTCCACATCCTCATCTTCCATTTCTTCAACACCTGCCTCTTCAGCAGTGAACTGAGGCATAGGTGAGGAAATGACTGGGGTTGAAGGGATTTCATCCACTTCAATTTCTTCATCCAACTGCTCCGTCGAAGCAGCAGAAGGAGTTTCTTCATCAGATTCATTGGGAATCACATAATCTTCACCAAAAGGAACAAGGTCCTTTGATGGCATGAAGGAGACTGGAACGACATCAATTGGGTTGTCAGTTGAGCTAGTCAGTGGCTTCATTTTCTTTGGAGCTGAAGAATTTGATGAAGTTGATGCCTTCCTTTACTTCGCAGCTGCACGCTCAGCAGCCTTGGTCTTCTTCGCATCTGATGCAGATGGAAGGATCGGAGCTGGTGTAGGCGCAGGAGGTGCAGAGGACTTTGGTTCATTTTCTTCAGGTGCAACTGATGCAGTTGCCCTGACTTGTTCACTTTCTTCAGGCGCACCACTAGTGGATGCCCTGGCAAAATCTTCAGCGGCTGGAATGGAGTCATTAGCCCTGGCACTCTCATTTTCTTCAGCAGCCTGATTATCATCAGCGGTGCTGGCATGTTCTTCAGCAGGCTGAGCAGATTCTTTAGCCTGAGTAACTTCAATGTGCACGAGCAGCACTTGAAGTGAATTTCTTTGTCAGATTGACGAACCGCACCTTGGCGCCCTTCCAATCAGCATAGTAGCGATCGAATTCATCACTCAATTGCTTGATTTCAGCTTGCAAAGCAATGAGCTGATCAGGGGTGAGAGTGAGGACATTGTCCTTGAGGTAGCGTTGTTTCTTGTACTGCACTTTCTTCAAACTTCTGCCTTGTTCAAATTTCCACTTTTCTTCCTCTATGAAGGCAGTTAAAACATGACTCTGACCAGGAGTGAGGTTCATCTCCGACAAAGGCATGTTGGGGTCCTTGTGCCATAGGTCAATGTAATCGAGGATCAACTTTGGATCCAACATTAGGGGCACATTGCTGCCTTTGGCTCGAGCGGCCCTGGCTTGCTTGTCTCTGATGATTTCGGCAAGTTCTTCATCATCAGCCTCATCATCATCAGAGGGCACTTGGAAGGTGACTTGCTTCTTGTGAGGACTTGGTCGAAGACCTCATCCAGCAATGGCCTTTTTCTTCAGCGGAGAGGGGGCAGCTGAGGATTTTGGTGCAGCAAAGGAACTTGCAGATGCTCCTGAGGCAATTGAGATGCCTTGGGTCCGTTGGCATGTGGCGAGATGCACAGGTGCCGAGGATTTGGTTGGAGCAGCTGAAGACTTTGACGGAGGAGCTGAGGACTTTGAAGGAGCAGTATGAGGAATTTCCCGTGAGGGCCTTGAAGAATCTGGCCTTGAGGGCATTGCAGAGGAGCTTGGTCGTGAGGGCATTGAAGGAGAAGCGCTTGTCTTATGTGCAGGCTTCTTGTGCATTTCCTTCTTTGGCTGACTAGCAGAGGCAGCAGCAGCAGCAGAGTCTGGGTTGAATTTCTTCACTGCTTCCTTTGCTTGCTTGGCCAGTTTGGCCTGGCGCTTTGCCCATTCATCAGCATAGTACTCACCACGCTTGAGGCTGGTGGGATCTGCCAATTGGCCTGGTGCCAAAGGAGGTCTGGAGCATGGAGGGTTGAGCGTGAATTTCTTCATATACTTGGGAGTAACATACATGTACTCCCTCCATTCTCGTGCCATCTCCTCTCTATCTGTTGTATGCGCACCTTGCGCTGATTCTTGTCCTCATTGCCAAACTTGGCCTCATCAGGAGTGCAGTATCCAGCATAAATGTCCTCAGGGATTTCAAATGCAGTATTGACCTCAGGCCTCTTTCCTCCCTTCTGTGGCTTCTTACCAGCCATTTTCTTCAGCTGAGGAATATGAACAACTGATGTTTCTAAAGAGGTGTGCTACTTTTCTTCAAGGAACGCTGCAAATGAGTTAAGTTGATGAGAACCTAGTGATTCAGCAGCGGACATTTGTACCTGTGAACAGAGTATAGTTTCGAGGAATTTGGAGAGGTCATATGCGTTCTCAGATGGTTTTTCAAAAGTGAATAGGTTTGAGGAATTTGACCAGATGAGTCTTGAGGAATTTCACTAAGCGTTCTTTGTCTTAGCTTCCAGAGTTGTATAGATCAAAAATCCATACAATTGAGGAATCTTGAAGAAAAGCATTGCTTAGAGAAACGAATCAAGAGCCGATGACATGTGAGGTGTTCATGTGTGTGAAGATTTGAAGAATAAACACCTTTGAAGATTTTCAAGAAAACAAAAGAATCAAAGAGGGTAGTAAAAGTAACTTTTAATTACCTGAGTTGAAGAACACGACGAACTAAGAAGTGTAGATGTGAAGTTCGTCAGTTCAGATCTTCCATGCCCTAACTTGGCAGAGGAAGACGGCTACAGCGGCGGCGGAGTGAAGAAATCCGCAACCGGCGCGAGTACGATGGCGACGAGGTCAAGGCAGTGAAGCTCTTCCTCAGCGGCGACGATGAAGTAGTGGCGGCGCTAGGGTTTGGGAAGCTCGAGTGGGAGTGAGAGCGAGCGGGGTAATAGTGAAGTGAGGAAGAGGCAGTGGTATTAATAGAGGGAGTGAAAAAAACTGTTCGCCCGAGGAAATCGGACGAACGTGCCCCTGGCCCATCTCATTCGCTTGACATGTGTCACCCACGTACTGAGAGGTGCCGATCGTGTAGGATCGTGGGTGAGTAGATAAGTATTGTTGTGAGAAGTGGAACGGTTTGAGCGGCAAAGCCGAAAATTCAGATAAGATAAGTTTAAACGTTCCGTTCGCAATTTCTTCAGCTGTCAAGGACACAGTGAAGATTTTGAACGAGTTTCAAATAGAACGCACATGAAGAATTTGTGAATGGACTGGGTTGAGTTTAGCATAGAGGGGGACGGGTCCGATCACATTCACTTAGCAGATAAACTCAACTTGAAGAATTAGCAATAAGTGAATGTTGTAGAGGACATAAAACTCATATATAGATATTCAAATGAAGAACAACACCAGTGTCGGAGTAATGGGCCACGGGTAGGCAAACCTGAGCCCAGAATCTTTCAAGACATCGGGGCAGGCCGCGCCCCTCATGCCGAGTCCCAGGGACGACTCCCAGATATGCCGAGTCCCAGACGGCGACTCCACGACAAGCTGAGTCCCAGGGACGACTCCAAGATATGCCGAGTCCCAGACGGTGACTCCACGACAAGCCGAGTCCCAGACGACGACTCCAAGATAAGCCGGCTATCGAGAGTCGGCCCGCAACTCCACCCTTGTCTCGAGGGTCGAGGTGGGGTACGGCCACGGCATGGCCGTCCCCCCCTTCCCTGCTTGCAAGGGGCTGGCATGGCTACAGTAAGCCGTATCGCTGAAGATCTCCGGCGTGGCGCGGCACTGTTGCCATGCCTGCCCTGACCTCAGCCACAGTGGGCGGCGCACTGTGCCCATGACGCCGGCCTGTACGACCCGAGGGCGGCGGGGCCGCCCGTCAGCGGGTAGACCGAAGACGGCACGGGCGCCCTGGAGGCAGACCCGTGGGAGTTGGCCCCCTGGAGTCGGCCAACCCCTCCCTCGGGCCCCGCACGCCATTAATCAGACAAGATGGGGAATGGCGACAGTGAACGCACGCCAGACGGCGGCGCTGTTGCCATGACCACATGACCGAGCCAGCGTCATCAGGAGTACCCTTACAGTATCAGGCCTGTCCACGGGGCCCGCCAGTCGGCGGGCCCTAGTAGTCGGCAGAGAGGACGACGGCCTGAGAGACAGACGGCTGGGACCCGCGCCCAGCCGGATTACCATTGTACCCCTGGGGGGTAGGCCTATATAAACCCCCCAGGAAGCCCATGCAAAGGGTTCGGCCCCAGATAGAGATAGACCATATAGCATAGGAAGGAGAGAGCTAGCCTTGCCCTCTCCTACCTCCAGGAACAGCTCCAGGAGCACCATTGTACCCACTTTGCCATAGTGACCATGCGGAGACCCTGCAGAGCAGCAGTAGGGGTGTTATCTCCTTGGAGAGCCCTGAAGCTGGGTAAGATCCACCGGCATGCATGTCTTCGCCTCATCCCGCTTCTGGGCACCGGCGACGTTCTACTCGCTCCCACCATGATAAGCCATCCTTTGGCATATGTCGTACCCAACCCCCGACATTTGGCGCCCACCGTGGGGCAAGGTGCACCGTCGTCCGGAGACCTGCTCTGGACGGGAACCCTTTTCCTCCCTGGCGAGCATAGCCAGCCCGGCACACCGGATGGCGTATGCGCCGACGCGCTGCACGGCGCTGAGATCGCCTACACGGCCAGCTGCCTCGTCGAGCTTATCGGTGAGGTTCGCCTCTCCGACGAGCCTGCGTCCGATGCAGGCACGAGCGGCCCCGAGAGCCTCCTCGCGGGTCTCCTCGACCAACTCCACGTCGCCGGCGAGCCTGCCGTTGACCTGGAATCCATAGAATCCACCGACCCGATGCTGGTCGACTCCGACACCGCGTCGCTCGACGCGCTCCCCACCAACGTGGTGGTCTACGACGAGCCGCTCTCTTACGCGGGGAGCGGCGGAAGCACCGTTACAGAGGTCCTCGTCCTCGATCATGGCGAGCGTTCCGGTGAGGGAGCGCACGACCCGCTCGACGCGGCTCTGCGAGACCTCGCCGCGCTGATTCCGGGAGAAGCTGACGCCGAGACGCTGGAGGCACTCCGCCTCCAGCTCGTCGAGGGCGCAAAGAAGCTGGCAAGCATGAGGCGCTTGTCAGAAGCCTACCAATGCGAGATGGATCACGTCATGGGCGGCTCGCCGGCTCCGACTGGGCCTAGCCACCTAGGCGCAGTCCGGCAACGCGGTGTGGCAATCGCCAACCTGTTCAGGGCTGATCGCCCTGTGTATGCCACGCCGGAGGAAAACATACGCGCCGCCCAGGCGGCGGTGGATGAGCTCGACCACTTCGAGGGCAAAGAGCGCCGCCTGATGACGGAGCGAGTTCAGTAGCTCCTCGACGCGGTTGCCGTGCAGAACGAAGCCGGCTGTCGCACGGAGGCGCCGCGGCGACAAAACGACGACCCGCCACCCCACCAAGATCAAGGCGCGACCGTCACGGACGCCGACTGGCGGGGTCCGCGCAAAGAAGGACAAGGAGCTGGCTGTTAGCCACAGTCGGACTCATATCACCATTGAGCGCGACCAAGACGGCCGCCCCAAAGCGGTGGAACGGCGGGACGACTATCTGCCTCCCCCTCCTCGCAGAGAAAGGCGAGTCTCCCCGCCGCCCGTAGAACATCCGACTCTCGGCGACCGTCTTGGCCGTCCAGAGGGAGTCGGAGAGAACGACGCCCGCCACCGGATCCCTGGCGCTGGAAGAAGAAGACGAGTTGGGTCCTCCTTGCTTTGGAACCCGCATCCAAAGTGAGCCCTTTCCCAAAGGGTTCACGCTCCCCCGAGACACGCCCAATTACAGCGGCACCGTGAAGCCGGAGGACTGGCTGATCGATTACTCCACGGCCGTCAATATAGCGAACGGCAACAAGCATGTTGCCGTAAGATATGTCTCGCTCATGCTCCAGGGCACGGCCCGGACATGGTTGAACAGTCTGAAGCCTCGCAGCATCAACAGCTGGGTCGACTTTACCGAGGCCTTCGTCCGCAACTTCACGAGCACGTACAAGCGACCTCCCAAGCCTCGCCAACTCTCCTTGTGCGTGCAAGGCCCCGACGAGTCCACTTGCAACTACCTCACGCGCTAGGGCGAGCTCCGGAACTCCTGCGAGGGCGTGCACGAGGTACAGGCCATAAAGTACTTTACTGCTGGGTGCAGAGAAGGCACCCTCCTCAAGCACAAGCTCCTCTGCGACGAGCCGGAGACCCTCGATGAGCTGTTGATCACAGCAGACAAGTACGCCACGGCCGACTCCTCCATGAAGGCGGAGATTCAAGTCAGCGCGACTAGCAAGGTCGCCCCCCAGGCTCCAAGAACTCCGGCTGGGGACAACAGTCGGCGACAGAAGCAGAACGACCACAAGCGCAAGGCCCCGCAGCCGGCTTGCAACAGCCGGCAAGTGGCGACAGCAGAAGACCAACAACCGGAAGGGCCGCCTCCGGCGAAGCGGCAGAAGGGCGGCAAGTCTAACTGGTTGCCGGCTTTCTCCTACGAGCAGACCCTGGATGGCCCCTGCAAGTTCCACAGCGGCGCGAAGCCGTCAAACCACACCACCCAGAAATGTCACTGGCTGACCAGAATCGCCAAGGGAGACGGCCTGCTCCCTCCCCCGCCTGCTGGGCTGCCTCCTCCACAGCCGCCCAGCAGCCGGCTGTCAGGCCAATCGGCGCAGTACAAGATGAGTTCCCAGATGAGCATAGAGCCTATGTGGTGTTCACCAGTGTGGCAGACGATCGACGCAGCAGGCGCCAACAGCAGCAAGAAGTGAATGCAGTCGCAGTAAGTACTCCAGAGTTCATGCATTGGTCCGAAAGGCCTATCAGTTGGAGCAGAGCTGATCACCCAGAGGTGATGCCGAGTCCAGGCTCCTACGCCTTGGTCTTAGGTGCCACGCTCGCCACTGATAGGCGGGCCGCTCGCTTCTCGCGAGTGCTGATAGACGGAGGCAGCAGTATCAACATCCTGTACAAGGATACGATGGAGAAATTAGGAATCAAGCAAAGACAGCTTGAGAGTAGCCGGACTGTGTTCCACGGCATTGTTCCTGGCCTTTCCTGCTCACCAATCGGCAAGATCCTAAAAGACGTCCTCTTCGGAGACAAAGATCATTTCCGCCGAGAGCTAGTATGGTTTGAGGTGGTGGACCTCGAAAGCCCATATCATGCATTGCTTGGCCGACCTGCTTTGGCCAAGTTCATGGCGGTCCCCCACTACGCCTACCTCAAGATGAAGATGCCGAGTTCCAAGGGAATTCTAACCATGGCCGGCGACTACAGAAAGTCGTCTGCTTGCGCGGCCGAGAGCAGTCGACTGGCCGAGTCCTTCGTGATCGCAGCTGAGAAACGGCTTCTTGATCGGGTTGTGGCGATGGCCGGCAAGCAGCCCGAGTTGTCGCCCGTCCCCAAGGAGTCAGAAGCAGAAGGATCATTCAAACCGGCCAGAGAGACAAAGAAGATACCTTTGGACCCGGAGCACCCAGAGAGGTACCCTGTCATGGGTACCAACCTTGACAGCAAATAGGAAGGCGAGCTCGTCGATTTCCTCCGTGAGAATCGAGACATCTTTGCATGGTCCCCTAAAGACATGCCAGGCGTATCGACGGAATTCGCCGAGCACAAATTACATGTCCGGTCTGATGTGAAGCCCGTCAGGTAGCCCTTGCGCCGCCTGTCAGAAGAGAAGAGAAGATTTGTTGGAGAAGAGATAGCCCGACTCCTGGCGGCCGGCTTCATTATGGAAGTTTTCTTCCCAGACTGGCTAGCAAACCCAGTACTGGTGCTGAAAAAGAACAAGCAATGGCGGATGTGTATCGACTACACAAGCCTCAACAAAGCATGTCCCAAGGACCCATTCGCTCTGCCAAGAATTGATCAGATGATAGACTCCATAGCCGGATGCCAGCTGTTGAGTTTCTTAGATGCATATTCAGGATATCACCAGATCAAGCTGAACCCGGCTGACAGACTGAAGACCACCTTCATCACGCCGTTCGGAGCCTTCTGCTACCTGACCATGACGTTCGGCTTGCGGAATGCCGGCGCCACCTTTCAGCGTTGCATGCAGAAGTGTCTCCTCAAGCAACTCGGCAGAAATGCCCACGTCTATGTGGATGATGTAGTGGTGAAGACGGAGAAGCGTGGAACCCTGCTGGAGGACCTCAAGGAAACCTTTGAGAATTTGCGCCGATTCCAGATCAAGCTCAACCCTGAGAAGTGTGTCTTCAGAGTACCAGCCGGCCAGCTCCTTGGTTTCCTGGTCTCCGAATGCGGCATAGAGTGCAATCCTATGAAGATCAAGGCCATCGAGAGGATGGAAGCACCCAAACGAGTGGTAGATGTGCAGAAGTTCACCGGCTGTTTGGCGTCCATCAGCCGATTCATCAGTCGGCTGGGGGAGAAGACTCTCCCCTTGTATCAGCTCATGAAGAAGACAACCTTTTTTGAATGGACCCCCAAGGCGGACGAGGCCTTTCTCCAACTGAAGAAAATGTTGACTACTCCCCCTGTGCTGGCGGCTCCGACTCCCAAACAGCCCATACTCCTATACATTGCCGCCACCAGCCGGGTAGTCAGCACAGTCATTGTAGTCGAGCGCAAGGAGGAAGGCAAGGCGCTACCTGTCCAGAGACCGGTATATTACCTGAGCGAGGTACTGTCGGCCTCCAAGCAGAACTACCCCCACTACAAGAAGATGTGCTACGGCGTGCATTTCGCCGCCAAGAAATTGAAGCCTTACTTCCAGGAGCATCCAATCACTATGGTCTGCACAGCCCCACTAGCCGAGATCATCGGAAGCCGAGATGCTTCCGGCCGAGTGGCAAAATGGGCCATCGACCTGGCTCCCTACACCATCTACTACGAGCCCCGCACCTCCATCAAGTCGCAAGCACTGGCCGACTTCCTCGTCGATTGGGCCGAGACCCAGTATCTGCCGCCAGCGCCCGACTCCACCCATTGGCGGATGCACTTCGATGGCTCCAAGATGCGTACCGGCTTTGGAGCCGGCGTCGTCCTCACTTCCCCCAAGGGCGACAAGCTCAGATATGCGCTACAGATCCATTTTGCCGCCTCCAACAACGTGGCCGAGTACGAGGCGCTCATTCATGGACTCCGGCTTGCCAAAGAACTCGGCATCCGCCGGATCCTGTGTTATGGCGACCTTGACTTGGTGGTCCAGCAATCATCTGGCGATTGGGATGCCAAGGACGAAAACATGGCGAGCTACCGCTTCCTGGTGCAGAAACTCAGCGGATATTTCGAGGGGTGCGAGTTCCTCCATGTGCCAAGGAACGACAACGACCAAGTAGACGCCTTGGCACGAATCGGCTCCACCCGCCAAGCAATACCATCTGGCGTTGCCCTTTGGCGCCTCCTCAAGCCGTCCATCAAGCCTTCACCAGAGTTAGACTCAATCTTTGTGCCGGCTCCACCCGAAGAAGTCGGATCCGACTCAAAGAACGCTGCAGTCAAAGCCGGCCCGGGGACTTCAGAACCCGGCCCGGGGACTGCGGTAACCAGACCAAAAACTCCAGAACTTGGCCCGGGGACTGCTCCAGTCGGCCCAGGGACTTCGTCAAGTCAACAAGCGGCTGCGGACTCCAACCCGCCGCCTCCCAGCCCAGCCGCCCTTGTCCAAGTCGCACTAGTGGCAGTTGAAGAAATAGCAGCAACCTCATGGGCCCAGCCCATCCTCAAGTTCCTAGTCAACAGAGAGCTGCCAACTGATGAAATCTTAGCTCAGCAAGTCCAACGCCGAGCAGCAGCTTACACCATAGTCAACAGAGAGCTGGTCAGGCGGAGCGTCACTGGTGTCTTCCAACGCTGCGTCGAGGCAGAACAAGGCCAAGCAATTCTCAAAGACGTCCATGAAGGCGAGTGCGGTCACCATGCAGCCTCAAGAGCACTCGTCGCCAAAGCCTTCCGGCATGGTTTCTTCTGGCCGACTGCCCTAGAAGAGGCCAAGGAATTAGTCCAAAAATGCAAGGGGTGCCAGATGTTCCGTTCCAAGCCACTTCAGCCATCTTCCGCACTCAAGACCATTCCCATTGCCTGGCCCTTCGCAGTCTGGGGCCTGGAAATGGTGGGACCATTCAAGACGGCACGAGGTGGCTTGACTCATCTACTTGTCGTAGTGGGCAAGTTCACCAAGTGGATAGAAGTGAAACCCATCAAGAAGTTGAATGGTCCGACTGCAGTGACTTTTGTCGCCGACATCACGACTCGGAACGGCGTCCCGCACAGCATCATCACCGACAATGGCACGAATTTTGCCAAAGGCGCCTTGGCCCGTTTCTGCGTGACGCAGGGCATCCAACTGGACTTAGCATCCGTTGCCCATCCACAGTCAAACGGCCAGGTGGACCGAGCAAACGGCCTCATCCTATCCGGCATCAAGCCTCGACTGGTCGTACCACTAGAGCGATCGGTCGGCTGCTGGCTTGAGGAGCTGCCGGCCATCCTCTGGAGTATGCGCACGACTCCAAACAAGTCAACCGGCTTCACACCTTTCTTCCTCGTCTATGGTGCCGAAGCTGTCATCCCAACGGACATAGAGTTTGACTCCCCGCGAGTCACCATGTACACCGAGGAAGAAGCAGAAGAAGCACGTCAAGATGGTGTCGATCTGCTGGAAGAGGGCCGGCTGTTGGCACTCAGCCGGTCCAGCATCTACCAGCAGAGTCTGTGTCGATACTACAACAGGAAGGTCAGGCCAAGATCTTTCCAAGAGGGCGACCTTGTGCTCCGACTGATCCAGCGAACAGCCGGTCAGCACAAGCTGTCGGCACCTTGGGAAGGCCCCTTCATTATCAACAAGGTGCTCGGAAACGACTCCTACTACCTGATCGACGCTCAGAAGCCCCGAGCATGCAAGAGGTACGACTCCGGCAAAGAGACAGAACGCCCGTGCAATGCAAATCTTCTCCGAAGATTTTACAGTTGAGGCAGTATGTATCATGCTACCCCTTTGTATTAAAGTACCAAGACTTTGGGCCCCCCGAGATGAGCTCGGGGACTGCCCTTTTTGTTATCTGTATGATAAGAATTATGCCTTCGAAGTGTATTACTTTTTGATTAATGCCGCGTGGCACCGGGCTCGACTAGTCGGTCCGGGGACTCGCCGCCTTGTGCTATGAGGTGCTTCCCGCAGCCAGACAAGTAGTGTGTGGCGCCTAAGCCGTCTCCTGTCCAAAGCTGCAGCTCGCAGAGCGACTGTATGGTTGGCAGGAGTAAGGAAGAATGGTCGCCCATACGAAAAATGACTAAGGAACCAGGGCACAAACATAGCCCAAGACGGCCTCCAGCATCTTTTAAGCAAAAGCCGACTCATGAGTAGTCAGGCTTGCCGATTTCTACTAGCCTCTTTTAAGGAAAGCCGACTCTTTGGTAGTCGGCTTGCCGCTTTCTATCTAACTTGTTAAAAAAAAGACTATAAGGTGACCGAGTACTTGCGTTCCTAAAGTAGCCAAGCATTTGACCCAGCGGCATTCCGCAGAGCGGTTGTCCGTCTGGCAAAGCGGCAACTAAGGGAAGGCGGCAAAGGGAAAAGCCAAAAGAGTGATGAGCAAGGAAAGATAGAACTCGGATTAATATTTACATAGCATAGGCCCTTGGCCGAATTTTCGAACAGAAGTTCAAACTACACCCCGCGGGTGGAATTGTGCAAATTAACAAAGTTCCTTAAAAACTTTCTAGAGCAGACAAAATAAAGCCAGAATGCAGCCTAGGGAGTAGCAGACGGGTTCGAAGGGTCGGAGGAGATGGCGGTGCCAGGCGCCGGGGTGGCCGGCTGGGCAGTCTCAGCTTGATCGCCACTGGAGGCAGCCGGCTGGGTCGGACGCGGCTCGTTGCTGGAGGCGCGATCGAGCTGAGGCTGGTCGCCCGCTCCGACTTCTGGCGCCTCCGTCTCGCCTTAGTCCTCCGCCTCGCCTTCCTCCTCGGTGCTGGAGTCAATCACCTCCGCCGAGTCCTCGCCGTAGTCCGGGTTCATCCCGAACCACTCCGGCGGCACCTCCTCGCCACCTGCAGCCCGCTTAGGGATGAAGACACTGGTGTCCGTGTAGTCGGCAATTGCCGCCGCATGCTCCACAAGGGCACCCTCCACTGCCACCAGCTTTGCCTGGGCCTCTGACCGGAACGCGGCCAGCTGGTCCAGGTCCAGCCCCGGATACCATGCCTTGACGAATTCCAAGGCCCGGCGCGCTCCGGCCCGGGCCGAGGAACCCTTCCAAGCTTCAAGACGGCCAGCTGCGACCTGTAGCCAGTCGGCGGTCCGACTGGCGGTGCGTAGGGCTGGCATGTCTGCCCACAGAGCGGCAACCACTTGGGCACCGGCACGCTGAAGCCGGCGCATCAGCTGATGGGCCGGGCGAAGATGGGCCTTGATGCTTAAAAGCTGCTCATCGACGGTCCGGGGGGCGTTAGCGGCGATCTCCGCGCCGCTTGCCCTCCGCATCTCGAGATCAGCCTCGATGGCCTGAGTGACTGCCTACGAGTGGCTAGGGAAGAAGTCTGCCAAGACAAAAAAGAACCGAGTCAAAAAAATCAGAAGTCAGCCCGACCTAGAGTCGGAAGCTCGAAGAAAGAAAGAAAGAAAAGAAACTCACCATCGATGATGTCCTCGATCTCATGGAAGCCGGAGGTCAGCATCGCCTCCCTGTCAGTCCAGGAGGAGCGCTCGCTCTCAAACTCGGCCAGGAGAGCAGCATCCTTCTTCTCGGCCTTGTCCTGCGCCTTCTTGAGCAGCTCCTTCTGCTCGGCCAGCTGCGCAGCCAGCAAGTCACACTCCATGGTAAGTCCGCTGCACTCCTCCCCCTTTGCACGCAAGGCGGTGTTGGCCTCGCCTAGCTGCTCCTGAAGAGCGGCGTTGGCCCCTAAAGAAGAAAAAGGAGAAAAGAAGATAAGTCGTCAACAAAGAAGGTCGCTGAGAAGATTCGGCCCGACTGCTCAGCAGTCTGCCCGAATCTCGGGGACTACAGCCCGCAGGTGCGCCAGCACGCCCCCACGAAAAAGAAGGACTCACTCCGGCTCTCCGACAAGTCGGTGGTCCGCCTGCCTAGCTCCTCAACATTGCGGTTGAAGGCGGTAGCACGGAGGTTGTGATACTCCTGCAGTAAGCATTTCAGACAAATATAAATACTTGGAACTCGCCAGAGGGAGTTCCGAGCCGCCTGCTCAGCAGCCGACTCGAAACTCGGGGACTACACCCAGTGGGTGTGCTGGCGCGCCCCCATAGAGAAGAACAAGAAAAACAAGAATCAAAGAGGAAGGTGTACTCGGACGGCTGTTCGTGCTGCCAGATGCGCCCTGGTGCAGTTTTGAAGGGCGTCGCCCTCAGCTCGCAGCTTTGCCTGGACGTCCAGAAGCGCCTGGTTTAGCGGACCTGTGCCGCCTCCATGCAACCACCGAACGGGCATGGTGCTCGTCGCCTGGGCGTTTGGGATGGCCGAGCTGGCGGCACCAATCTCCAAGGGCCACGGCGCCGAAGTCGCCCTCTCAAGACGGCAGCGCACTAGCGAGGCGAGTTGGAGGAGCAGCCTCGCCTCGGACTCGTCCGCGGTCGGCGGCACCGGATGGCCCGCCGGCTGTTCTCCATGCGCGCTCCCAGACGGCGGCGGAGGCGGCGGTGGCGGCACGAGCGTGTCCGACATGGAGGCCTCACCGCTTTCCTTCTCCGCGACGGGGTTCTCGGCGCCGGCTTCTCCAGTCTGCCCCGTGAACTCCGGGGGCGGCGGCGCAGAGGACAGAGGGATGACGAACAACACCGATTGGCGGTGCGCGGCCTCCTCGGCTTGCCGCCTTGCTGCAACGGCGGCTTCGGCCTCTTCCAGTTTTTTCTGGGCAGAGGCCGCCGCCTTCTCAGCCTCTGCCTTCTCCAGACGGTCGGCCTCATCCTCGTCGCGCTTCTCCCGCGCGTTTTGCTCTGTCGCCTCCTGGAGGTCGGCGGCGGGGTCAACCCGCCGAGTGTTGGCAGACGTCTCCGCCGACCCCATGACGGAGGGAGCGGTGACTCTCTCAAGGATGAGAGGAGCCCTGAAGCAAGGAGGAGGTATAAGAAACTCGGATGACATTCACCGAAGGAAAATAAAGACAAAGGAGGAAACACTTACGCAGAGACTAGAGGCGGCCTCTTCACTTCCTTACGGAAGCGGTTGGCCTTCTCGGCCGCCTCCTCCCGCCTGGTCGCGGCAGCCGCCCCCTTAAACTTCTTCGGCTTGCTGCCGAGGGAACTCGGTCCGGCGTGGCGCCTCTTCGCGCCGCCTGGCTGGCAGTGCAGGGCGACTTCCCCTTCGACATCATCGTCAGGCCAGTCGGCGAAGGTCGCCGAGGGCCTGAAGCCGCTCCCCGCTCCCTCGCCTCCGCCTTCGCCATCGGCTTCCATCGCCACCGCCCCCAAGTCGGGGTCGTCAACGTCGCTCTCCGCCCGGTCGGGGATGAACTCACGGGGCGGCCTCGTGACACCGGCTGCGGGCTGCATGAGGGGGTTCTAATTCAGAGAAACCAATTAAAATCAGGAGCCGGATTCGGCTATAAAGAAGACAAAGCAATAAAGAGATACGACTTACCACCAGAGGAGGGTTGGCGCGCGAGTACGGCTCCTGGCTGAACTGCCAGTCCTCCCCGAGCTCGCAGTTCGCGATGTGGTTCACTATATTTGCCACCTCTGCGCGAGGCATTTCCCTGGTGCACATCCGACTCGGGTCCCGGTGGTCGCTCATCTGACTGATCAGATGAGGACGGCCTTGAAGAGGGAGGACTCGGCGTGCCACAAAGGCGGCCAGCAAGTCGGACCCAACGAGGCCCTCTGACTGCGTCAGAACTCGGAGTCGGCGATATCTCCCTCTCCGGCACGGCACGGGTGCGCACGAGGTCTGCGCCGGGGAGGCGGCGCGTCTTGCGGAGGAACTCGATGAGGTCGTCATCCACCTTTGAGCCGTCCCACACGCCGGAGCGCACGGCCGAAGCCGCGGCGGTGGAGGAGGAGCTCATCGCAGTTGGTGCGGGGTGTTTCTGCTCGACGGCGGAGAGAAGAAGGAAAGGAGGTAAGAGGAGGGGGGAGCAGGGAAGATGGGTGCGCATGCTTTGCCGCTCCGCTCCCCCCGCCTACTTATAGCATTGAAGGCTGAGAAGCCGATGGGGCGGGTGTGGGATTAACTGCGTGCAAGACCCCACGCCCTCCCACGATTTACCCCACGAAGTTACTGCGCGCAGTAACGACGTGGGAAACCCAACCGTCCGCACGGCCACAACGGATCCGTTCGTATGCCGAGGCGCGGTAGTGGCGGGCCCCGCCTGACGGCCCATCCCGTCGCGCGCGTGGGTAGGCAGACTATCCGCGCCGCGTGGCGCCACGCTATAGGACCGCGGCGGGCGGCCGCGGGGAAGCGTATCAGGCATGCCGCCTGATCTCCCGCCACGACTTTCGAGCTCTTTACGAGGCACGACGGCCCTCCGCGAATCGGACTTCGGATAGTCGGCCCGAAGGAAGATGGCAGCCGAAGCCCAGAATCCACCACCAGAAGAATGAAACTGTTGAAGCCCCACGATGCAGTGTCCGCGGAGCCTCAACAGCTTCGGGGACTATTGTCGGAGTAATGGGCCATGGGTAGGCCAACCCGAGCCCAGAATCTTTCAAGACATTGGGGCAGGCCGCGCCCCTCATGCCGAGTCCCAGGGACGACTCCCAGATATGCCGAGTCCCAGACGGCGACTCCACGACAAGCCGAGTCCCAGGGACGACTCCAAGATATGCCGAGTCCTAGACGGCGACTCCACGACAAGCCGAGTCCCAGACGGCGACTCCAAGATAAGCCGGCTATAGAGAGTCGGCCCGCAACTCCACCCTCATCTTGAGGGTCGAGGCGGGGTACGGCCACGGCGTGGACGCCCCCCCCCCTTTCCTGCTTGCAAGGGGCTGGCATGGCTACAGTAAGCCGTATCGCTGAAGATCTCCAGCATGGCGCGGCACTGTTGCCATGCCTGCCCTGACCTCAGCCACAGTGGGCGGTGCACTGTGCCCACGATGCCAGCTTGTATGACCCAAGGGCGGCGGGGCCGCCCATCAGCGGGTAGACCGAAGACGGCACGGGCGCCCTGGAGGCGGACCCGTGGGAGTCGGCCCCCTGGAGTCAGCCAACCCCTCCCTCGGGCCCCGCACGCCATTAATCAGACAAGATGGGGAATGGCGACAGTGAACGCACGCCAGACGGCGGCGCTGTTGCCATGACCACATGACCGAGCCAACGTCATCAGGAGTACCGCTACAGTATCAGGCCTGTCCGCGGGGCCCGCCAGTCGGCGGGCCCCAGTAGTCGGTAGAGAGGACGACGACCTAAGAGACAGACGGCTGGGACCCACGCCCAGCCGAATTACCATTGTACCTTTGGGGGGTAGGCATATATAAACCCCCCAGGAAGCCCATGCAAAGGGTTCGGCCCCAGATAGAGATAGACCATATAGCATAGGAAGGAGAGAGCTAGCCTTGCCCTCTCCTACCTCCAGAAACAGCTCCAGGAGCACCATTGTACCCACTTTGCCATAGTGACCATGCGGAGACCCCGCAGAGCAGCAGTAGGGGTGTTATCTCCTCGGAGAGCCCTGAAGCTGGGTAAGATCCGTCGGCGTGCATGTCTTCGCCTCATCCCGCTTCCGGGCACTGGCGACGTTCTACTCGCTCCCACCATGATAAGTCATCCTTTGGCATATGTTATACCCAACCCCCGACAACCGGAAAGAGTGAAGACAATGCAGGTTGAAGAATTTGAAAAACTAAGGAATTTCAAAAACGAAGAAAAACTCAAATTGAAGATTCTCAACTTTGGGTGGGGGCGTAACGCACCGTATAAGAAAGGTGATTTCAGACACCGCGTACAATTGTCATAGGGCTTTGAGAATCAATTTCTTCATTAATTTCTTCACACTTAGAGGGTTAGTCTTCATTGATTGAAGAAAAACGTTACTTCATGTGTTGCGCATCTTAGTCATCAAGTCAGCATAAGTGTTAGGATATGTGTCTATTTCAGAGAACATTCGAGGATTCTAGGATATTTAGCTCACAACGCAACTTGCTAAATCTCTTCTCATCCAAGGGCTTTGTGAAGATATCGGCCAGTTGATCTTCAGTGCTAACATGGTCGATGGAGATGTTGCCCTTCAACACATGATCACGAAGAAAAAGATGACGAATCTGGATGTGCTTGGTCTTCGAGTGCTGAACAGTGTTATGAGCAATCTTGATAGCACTCTCGTTGTCATAGTAGAGAGCAAATTCTTCACGTTGAAGCCATAGTCCTTGAGTGTTTTCTTCATCCATAGTAGTTGAGCACAGCACGATCCAGCAGCCATGTACTCAACTTCTGCAGTGGAGAGTGATACACAGTTCTGTTTCTTCGAGGACCAACAGACCAAAGATCATCCGAGGAAATGACATGTGCCGGATGTTGACTTGTGGTCCACACAATCACCAGCATAGTCAGATTCCGAATATCCAATGAGATCAAATGAAGAGCCCTTGGGATACCATAATCCAAGTGTTGGTGTGTGAGCTAACACTACTAGGAAAAGGGCTACTAATGGCGCACCAGTTTTGCCTACTAATGGCGCACTACTGGTGCGCCATTAGTATCACGCCACTAGTATTTTTCACTAATGGCGCACCATCGGTGCGCCATTAGTATCTGGTATACTAATGGCGCACCAAGCAGTGCGCCATTAGTATGTAACACCATGCGCCATTAGTATGCCTCCCGGGGGCCATACGTAACCATGTGCTTTGTCATACTAATGGCGCACTATGTAGTGATGCGCCATTAGTATCCTTTGGCATACTAATGGCGCACCTTGAGGTGATGCGCCATTAGTATGAATATTAGGTTTTTTTTACTTTTCTGATTTTTGCACAGGTTACAAAATATATTATTGGACAGAATATAGACAGCAGCACACAGCAACAGCAGATTCATCGAATACAATAGAAGATTAGTCTCCGAATACAATTCATCATATTAGTCTCCGAATTCAAAAGACCGAACAAAGATAAAACATTACAAGTCTCAAGACCGCGAGTATCGAGTTTGTCTTCACATTACAAGTCGATATCGATCATCTAAACTACCATCACATAGAAGAGAGCTGCGGTCATCTCGATGAGCATCATCGCGATCAAACTGGTCTTCATCCGGTTCCTCCAACGCTCCCTCCTCTCTCCCGCTAGATAGCGGGCGTATCTAAATTCGGCCTCCGCCCTAGTGGTGTACCCTTTGTAACTGTTACCGCTGAAACGGCGAACCTGTCTCCGACACTCCTCCCAGTCGTCGTAGACTCCGGGAACCTTACCCTTGTACACGACATACGACGGCATCTCTATGCACCAGCCAAACAACAGACAATACATAAGCAATATGTAAGTATGCAACAAAAGGATCGGAAGAGAAAAGCAAGACATTCATAGCACGATTCATGGTCCTACTAATAAATAGCATCGATTACATCTAAGTTGAACGACTGTCCAAACCAAAGAGACATACGAATTCATTAAAGTTTAATTACAACATGAGCCAATCAATGTTTCAGAACTACACATCACTACTTTCGACTCGACTCATCGGACAGGAGCGTGGATGAAGCCTTTGTCTGTCGTGATGGTCTTGAAATGGCGGTCGTTATCAGCCTGCATTTGTAGCATTCCATCTATGTAACTGTCGGACGGTTGATATCTGAGGAAGAACTGCCCCGAGGTATGAAGGACATCTTGATGGATGATGTCCGCAAACTCTGACCGGATGCGAAAGAATTCTTGTCTGAGGTTCGCGTCCTGGATTGCCGACAAGCTCACGGCCCAATCTTTGAGATTATCTGGTAGCAGAAGGTGATGATGGTCCCTTACGATCGCCCGCATGTGATGGAGGGTGTAGTAGGCATCCTTCTGACCGCCAGGCGGCTGCTTGACACAGCAGAACTTCGTATTGTGTGAGAACATGTGCTTGCCGTACTTACGAACTGCCCTGGTGAAGGTGCCTCCAGATTTGGCGTAGCCGGGGAGAACATCATCAAGAACTTTCTTGACATTTGTGTAGTCTATCTTGGAGTTACGGTTCGGGTCGAAATACCTGGCCATGGAATATTTCGGGATTAAGAGGATGAGTGTGCAATGTGTGTCACTACACAGAACACAGAATGTTAGAAAAAAAAGAACAATCGAAATCTAAGAAATCATATGTTATGGGGCGGTTAAGGGATGACTTGATCGGGAAAGTAAGCCACAAGGAAGTTATCCTTATCTGGGTTTGCCAGAATGACGCCTTTGAGGTGTGAACTCGCAACTTGGCGGTCCCCAGTGCTGCTGAAGTGCTTGGCACACATGTAGAAGGGGTCGACTATCACGATGTCCGGGATCTTGTCTCTAATGATCCGCATCTCCATACTCAGCGAAAATAGCCGAACGAAGGTGTAGTGCAGAGGATGAAGGTTAAACATAGCAAAGATGTCATCAAACCGCAGGACGATCGTACCCCCGATGTCGCCATCCACAAAGCCCTTGCCCTCTGGCACCTTGGCCACGAAAACCGGGTATGCCACATCATTCTCTCTGAGATGCCGCTTCTCCAAAGAAAGAACACTATCGTGCAGACTCCGCATAGCACCGGTTGCAGCATTGAGCATATTTGGCGGTAGCATCGCCCTACCCGCCACATGCACCCTCCTCGAGATATCCTTAGGTGAAGGTGGCCCGTCCTGAGCATGGATCGAACTCGGTGCCGGCTGGCTCGCACCGGCGCCCTTGTTAGTCTTTCTTTTCTATTCCTTCTTCTTGATCTCCTGTAATGGGACCGAGTTCTGCTCACAGACCGCCTTCTTGAGCGTGTTGGGGCTGATAATATTTCGCACCTCAGCTATCTGAGGCTCCGTGAAGGCGGGAGCTGGAGGCGTCTCCTGAGAACTAAACGCTAGACGACGCCTGTTGCAATTGGATTTCTCCGTCTTACCAGCTAGATCGCGGTCGTCTTGGTTGGGTTCTTGAGAAAGAGGCCCGCAGAACTCGTCAGCGTACCCATGTTCAGCAAAGTACTTATCGACTTTGGTAAATGTACCGTCGTTGTTGTCGTTGTCGTCCGAATCCTATGCCATAGGGATGTCTGGAACCTATGCCATAGGGATGTCCGACATAGGGATGTCCGGCAGGTCTGGTAGCGTTGCGGCGTTCTTGCCATGGCTTGGCGCCGACACGACTGGCGGTCTTGTCTGTGGGGTGGTGTCCCCCGCCCCCAAACGAATCTGGCTCTTCGGCCAAAGCAGGGGCCAGTTTACGCAGGCACTAACGGTCATCTCATCTTCTTCGTCGGCCCCAGCGGGTCGAATCGGAGGTAACAGCTCGTCGCAGCCTGGCAGCACCCGAACCACTTTAACCCTATACACTATGGGTGGCATCGGATTACCGTGGAACATGGGGTTGCCCGGTTGAACGATTCTGCCCTTGGTGACATCGACCAACTCGCCGCCCACGAAGTGTAGAAGAGTGCAAGGAACGTCGGCGGCACCCTGCGAAAACATGTAGGGTGTCAAGGATGCCCAGTCAAAGGCAAGGAGATGAAGTCATCGGCTGAGAGGCTTAGTTACCGTGATGCCGTGGAGCTCGGCTAATGTCGAGGCACCGCCAACAGCGGGCGTGCAACTGACGGAGGGGCCGCTTGCTGGCGAGGTGCCGGCCGACGTACACCCGGGTGCATTAAGCTCCAATGCCCGTGCCGGCGCCGGAGACACGAATACCGCCTCCGTCGGAGATACCAATGGCGCCGCCGGAGGCACTAATGGCGCCGCCTGCGTATTGTGCGAGTTGCTGGTCGTGAAGCTGGGAACCGGGGGAGGCCCCTGTTGGCCGCCCGCAATCCACGTCGTCAGCCCATGAATCAACGTAGGCACCATGGTGTTGAGCTTCGTTCCCAGTTATTGTTCCACTTGCTCTTGGACAAGCTCCGGAATTCGCACCACTTGTGCCTTGAGTGCTTCAACCTCGCGCGACTGGCTTTCCGAGATGGTCTTTTTCTCCTTTCGCCCACCAGCGGTATAGTATGACGACCATTTTGTGGACAAGCCTTTGCCGGCCACACGACCAGCTGACGTCGGCTTACTGAGCTTATCCTTGTTTTTCATTACGTTCAATGCCCTATTTAAAGGGGTGTCGAAAGGGGAGCTCTGAGACGACCCCGCGCTACTGCTTTCAGTGTCCTGCGGAAGGAACGTGAACCATTTAGAAATATTGGGGATTAATTAGAATGCAACCATATGGAGCTAATTGCACGGGGGTGTATTCCTTATCAAAACAAGCTCGAGCGCCATGATCTTCGGATCCGTGGTGAGCTCCTTTGTTACCGGGTCCTCCTTGTATCGAGCCCTGAGAAAGTTACTAGTCTGCTTGTCACTGTATTTCTCGAAGCGGGGCGGTAGGCCTTGCTCGGCACGCTCCGTGTCCTCCTTGTCCCATATAGGCTCCTCCACTCTGTAACCGCCGGGACCAAGTTGGTGGACCCCTAAGTTCAACTTCCGCATTTCTTTCCCCCACTGACTTGATTCGGAGGTTGGGCTGCTCTTGCACTTGATCTTTAACTCCTTGTACTCATCTTCGCTCATCAAAGGATATTTCGCCTTGATCTTGTCATAACTACCACCTTTGTCAATCATTGCCTTCACCATGCTTCTCCAAGTAGACAGGGCCGTGTTCATCCTCGTGAGGGCGGTACTGTTCACTTTATTCCCTGAGAGGCGTGTGTTTGCAAACTCAGCGGGGAACTTGTATCGTTCGTGCAGCTTCGTGAAGAGGAGGCTGCGCAAATTCCCGTGGTCCTTATGCCTTAGGTTCTCAGTGTTGATCGAGACGGTGCTCCGGAGAATGCACCCGAGCTGAACCGAGTACCCCTTGAGTACTTGTTTGGGCGCTGTCGGATTCCCGTCGTAGTCCACTTCAGTAAATTCCTCCCTGACGGTGCCGAGCACGTTCGGGCATCGGTCCTTCCGTCGCCTCTTCGGTTGGCTGCCATCTGTGTGTGCGCCGCCATCATCAGTGGTGGCATCCTCGGCGGCGTCATCAGTGTTGTCATCCCCGACGCCACTAAGTGTTGTGTTGTCAGGATCGGTGTCTTCTGCGGTGTCCTCATAGCGGTGATGTTCTTTCTCCAACTCCTGGGATAGCTCCCAGAATTGCTTGTCGCCTGAACCGCCGGCCTCATCGTTTTGGGCCATGTTTCGCTCTAAATAGGAAAAAAGTTTGGTCAAAAAGTTGGTTATTGTCAAGGAACAAGATCATGGTCTCATCATTTAGGGTTTGTCGACACCGAGGCATCCTAAAAGCTAAGCTTTTATCATTTAGGGTTTGTCGACGCCGAGGCACCCTAAAAGCCTAAGCATACATCATTTAGGTTCTCATCGACACCGAGGCACCCTAAAAGCCAAGGTTTCATCATTTAGGGTTTGTCGACGCCGAGGCACCCTAAATGCTAAGTTAAGTTTTCATCATTTTGGTTTTATCGATGCTGAGGCACCCTAGGTTGGGCCTAATCACTTGGCACTAATCACTTCAATCTATTGCCACCTATGTTGGGTTTATCATCTAGGGTTTATCGATGCTGAGGAGAATTCTAAGTTGGTCCTAATCACTTGGCTCTATTGCCACCTATGGTTTAATGCAGCAAGAATAAAGGGGCGGTTGATCCTACTTAATTAAGTACTAAGATACCCCGGCCCATGCATTAGTAGCAAGTACCCCATATGTCCAAATTTTAGCAAAGTCATGCTAAAATTCACGGAAAATTTCAGCATGACTGAGGGAGTCCTAGATTAGGGGGTGTCCGGATGGCCGGACTATGACTTTTGGCCGGACTTCCGGACTATGAAGATACAAGATTGAAGACTCCGCCCCGTGTCCGGATAGGACTTCCCTTGGCGTGGAAGGCAAGCTTGGAGATACGATATGAAGATCTCATCCCATTGTAACCGACTCTGTGTAACCCTAGCCCTCTCTGGTGTCTATATAAACCGGAGAGGTTTAGTCCGTAGGACGAACAACAATCATACCATAGGCTAGCTTCTAGGGTTTAGCCTCTCTGATCTCGTGGTAGATCCACTCTTGTACTACCCATATCATCAATATTAATCAAGCAGGAGTAGGGTTTTACCTCCATCGAGAGGGCCCGAACCTGGGTAAAAACATCGTGTCCCTTGTCTCCTGTTACCATCTGCCTAGATGCACAGTTCGGGACCCCCTACCCGAGATCCGCCGGTTTTGACACCGACATTGGTGCTTTCATGGAGAGTTCCTCTGTGTCGTCACCGTCAGGAAGGATGCCGCACCCCGTCTTTAAAGACGGCACTGTTGCTAAAGGAGCTTTGGCTGTCGGCCAAACTCTCCGGCTAGGCAGTTTTTTGATGACCGCCTGTTCGGCCGCCGCGCCAACGATGACCTCTCGGGCCATCGAAAGCAATCTTCACATCAGCTCGGAACTTGCCGAGCAGTTAGATCCGATGGAGCTCTCTTCTCTGAACGAGCTCTTGGATCGCGTTGCCGCCCTCGGAGTCGCTACAGATTACGGCCAAATTGGGCTTAAACCCGATCAGAGAGAGATCGACTCTCCCCAGGTCACCCACCACGTTGAAGTGGTGGAAGAACAATGTGGCGAATCTTCGCCCGTTCTAAGGACCAGATGTGTCCGGATTCCCGACCCCTCCAAGCCGGACATCCGCGGAGGGGAGGATGTTGCCCAAGCCCTGAACCTAAAGTCAGGCAGCAAGCCTGATTCGTTGAATAATGTCCAAGAAAGCAAGCTTCAGAATTTGGAAATTTCTTGGCCCCTGAATCTTATATCGGGCGAGGTTCCGGATTTAAATCCACCCGCCCACACAACTATAAGGGATCTATCCCAAATACGACAAGAGCCCGGGGAAACAGTACACCACTATTGGGCCAGATTCCTCCTGGTTATGAACAGGATAAAGGACTGCCGTGAGAAAGAAGCAATTTCATTCTTCTGTAACAACTGCACGGACATCGGAATCCTCAATGCCATAAGTCACCGCAAAATTACACGCTTCACAGACTTGACATCCATAGTACGTAAGTACTGTGCGACAGAAAGCGTTCGGAAAACCAAAACTAAATTTTGGGACAATCCGGACCTGTATACAATACGAGTCCGAAACAAAAGGGCGCATCATCGCCAGGCACCTGAGCCAAACAGTAAAAAACAAAAACCCTCTATAGGGCATGGGACCGTACTGGAGGGATCGCTCTATGGACCCTGTAAACTTCATAGTTCAGGGGAAGTCACACCAACTCACAGCCTTAGAGCATGTTGGATACTCCGGCAGGTGGCCAGAAGTGGCGAGGAGCTTCTAACTCAAGAATCCGCAGAACACCACCCCAGAAACGCCAGTACGGTGTCAACAGTCTTCGAGACCTTTGCATCAAACAATGCAAGGAAATGAACACTCCGCAGCCTTACCAAAGTCTACCAAGTAGCAACAATAAACCCATGGAGTGACACGGCTATTACCTTTAATGCTAGTGACGAACCTAAATTCCGGACAGCCTGAGCACCAGCCGCATTGGTCCTCAGTTCGATAGTGGACGGCTTCCGACTTACAAAGGTACTCATGGACGGCGGCAGCGGACTTAACCTCATCTGCGAGGAAACCCTGCAAAAAATGGAAATAGACTGGAGCCGCATTGAGCGAAGCAACACAACCTTTAGAGGAATAATACCAAGCCGGGAAGCGTGTTGTTCAGGGAAAATCACACTAGATGTGGTGTTCGGCACGCCGGATAATTACACATCCGAGGAGGTCACATTTCTAGTGGCCCCGTTTAGCAGCGGTTACCACACTCTGTTAGGGAGAGAAGCATTTACAATTTTTCAAGCCATACCCCATTATGGGTACATGAAGCTCAAAATGCCCGGACCCAACGGAATCATCACTCTTGCGAGTGATCCGGACACAGCGCACCGCGCCGAAAACAAGATGGCCGCACTGGCCCTGGAGGCATTATCCGAAGCCCTAGCGGCCGAGGAACTAACTGCGTTGCACTCCACGGTGGCCAGGGACGATGTGATACTAGATAAGAGATCCAAGTCCACCACTTTTAAACCAGCAGACGAAATAGTCAAATTCCAAGTCCATCCAACGGACCCCACAAAAACGGCCTCCATCGGGGCACAACTAAAACCCGATGTAGACGCCGCACTCAGAGAATTCCTGCGAGAAAATTGGGACATTTTCGCCTGGCACCCTTCAGACATGCCAGGAATCCCACGCAGGCTGGCCGAGCACAGCCTGAACATCCTAAAAGGGTTTAAGCCCGTTAAGCATACTCTACCGCATTTCTCCGAACCCAAGAGACAAGCCATGGGAGAGGAGCTAGCAAAACTGCTGGAAGCTGGATTCATCAGAGATATAAAACATCCGGACTGGCTAGCAAACCTGGTGATGGTACCAAAGAAGGACAAATCCTGGCGCCTATGCGTCGACTTCAAAGACCTAAATAAGGCCTGCCCAAAGGATCCCTTACCCCTCCCCCGAATTGATCAAATCATCGATGCCACTTCAGGACACGACTCATTGTGTTTCCTCGATGCATACTTTGGCTACCACCAAATCAAGATGGCAGAGTCAGACCAAGCCGCAACGGCATTCATCACCCCATACGGCCCATTCTGCTTCAACACGATGCCCTTCGGGCTCAAATACGCCGGTGCAACATATCAACGCATGATTCAGACATGTCTGGCTAACCAGATAGGCAAAACAGTTGAAGCGTACGTACATGACGTGGTCGTCAAAACCAAACACGTCGATACTCTAGTAGACGACTTGAGGCTCATGTTCGACAATCTCCGAACATAGGACATTAAGCTCAACCCGAAAAAATGCGCTTTCGGCGTACCAACCGGAAAGCTCTTGGGCTTCATCGTATCCGGTAGAGGAATTGAAGCAAACCCAGCCAAGATCCGAGCTCTGTCACAATTTGATACCCCAAAAGACCTCAAACAAATACAAAAATTGACAGGATGCGTGGCGGCTTTAAGCCGCTTTATCTCCCGCTTAGGAGAAAAAGGCATTACCCCTTTATCGCCTCCTGCGGCGCACCTAACACTTCGAGTGGACGGATGCCGCCACGGCCGGACTCAAAGAAATCAAAGCCATACAAGCAACAAATCCGGTCCTGGCCGCACCCAACACGGGAGAACCAATGCTATTATACATCGTGGCAACCCATCAAGTTGTAAGCGCGGTGCTCGTCGTCGAACGAGAAACGGACGGACACAAGTTCCCTCTCCAAAAACCAGTTTACTATGTGTCCACTGTCCTAACTCCATGCAAGTCACGGTACCCGCATTATCAAAAGATAGCATACACGGTGTTCATGGCATCCCGGAAGCTGCGACACTATTTTCAAGAGTGTTCAATAACAGTGGCATCCGAAGTACCTCTTAATGATATTACAAACAACTGCGATGCAATGAGCCGGATTGCTAAATGGGCCATCGAGCTCCTCCCGTTCGACATAACTTACAAGCCAAGGCGAGCTATTAAGTCGCAGGTTTTGGCCGACTTCATCGCCGAATGGACTGAAGCCGAGCTCCCTAAAGAGTACGGCGCATATTCCAACTGGATCATGCACTTCGACGGCTCCAAAATGTTGGCTGGTCTTGGGGCAGGCGTCGTTCTGACGTCCCCAACCGGACATACAGTCCAATACGTACTTCAGATAATGTACACGGACTCCAACAACGCGGCCGAATACGAGGCCCTTCTACACGGTCTCAGGATGGCAGTCTCCATGGGCATTTAGCGCCTAGAGGTTCGAGGGGGATTCAAACCTCGTGATATCCCAAATAAATGGAGACTTTGATGCCAAAGATCTGAAAATGGCAGCTTATTGCAACGCCGTCTTAAAGATGTCAGCTCGGTTTGAGGGGCTCGAATTTCACCACATAGCCCGGGAGAATAACCAGGCAGCAGACGTGTTGGCATGTATCGGCGCAAAGCGTGATGCCTTCCCTCCCAACATCTTCCTAGAAAGGCTGTTCAAGCCATCCGTATCATGGGAGGGAGAGTCCGGAAACAATAGCCCGGACACAACCACACTGCCCCTCACCGAACATTCTGACACAGTGGGTGGCTCCGCCACCGAAACAACACCGTCAACCCACACAATAATGGCAGTCACTGCCCCGTGGACAGAACCATTCCTAGCCTACCTAACTAGGCAGGAACTTCCCGAGGACCAAAACGAGGCCCGTTGCATAGTGCGGCGATCTAAAGCCTATAAAGTCCACGAGGGAGAGCTTTATAAGAAAAGCACAACAGGAGTCCTTCAAAGGTGTATCTCCAAAGAGGAAGGGCAAAACCTTCTGGCTGAAATTCATGCCGGACTCAGCGGGCACCACGCTGCAGCCCGGGCCCTTGTAAGCAAGGCCTTCCGAACTGGATTTTATTGGCCGACGGCCCGGGCAGACGCTCAGGACTTAGTGCAACGATGCGTCGGTTGCCAGTTATTCGCTAATCAAAGCCACATGCCGCCTACCGCCCTACAAACTATACCCATTACTTGGCCTTTTGCGGTCTGGGGGCTTGACATGGTCAGACCCCTTAAAGGAGGAACCCACAAGCAAAAATATCTACTGGTCATTGTGGACAAATTCACCAAATGGATAGAGGCCAAGCCTGTAAAGACGGCCGAATCTGGACCGGTGATAGACTTCATATCCGGGGTTGTACACCGTTACGGCGTCCCCCACAGCATCATAACTGACAACGGCACAAACTTCACGGCCGATGAAGTTAAACTATGGTGCAAAAACATGGGCATTAAGCTCGACTACGCTTCAGTCTATCTCCCTCAAGCCAACGGTCAAGTCGAGCGAGCGAACGGTCTCATTATGAGTGGCATCAAACCCAGACTAGTGCGATCCCTCAAGGAATCTAACACGCACTGGGTAGAGGAGCTCGACTCCGTACTCTGGGGGCTGCGGACCACGCCGAATCGCACTACCGGATTGACACCATTTTGTATGGTATACGGCACAGAGGCAATACTGCCATGCGACATGATTCATGACTCACCTCGAGTGCGCATGTACGAAGAAAGAGAAGCCGAGCTCGATCGACAGGACAGCTTGAACGCATTGGAGGAGGAGCGCGACGTGGCAAAAGCTTGCTCCGCATTCTATCAACAGCAAGCTCGAAGATATCAAAGCAGAGAAGTACGGACCAAAACTTATAACGTTGGCGAACTAGTTCTACACCTGCCGGACAAGAAAAAGGACAAACTAAAGCCCAAATGGGAGGGTCCCTTCATGATCAACCAAGTACTGACTGGTGGAGCGTACCATCTGCGAAACGCATCGGACAACGGACTCGAGCCGAACCCATGGAACGCAGCACGCCTACGAAGATTCTACGCCTAGCGCCGAACTCCGTGTTCGTCTCCTTCCTCTGTTCCCTTTTTTTTATTTTTTTCATTAGCTGTCCGGCATTTCTCTCCTTCTCTCTACATTTTCTTTCTCCCAAGCCCTTAGGGGCTTGCTTGCGCATTGTTCGCACATACTTGACGTGCCATCCGCGCTCATCATACCTGGGGTCTTCTTTATTAGAAGTTTTAATAAAGGGGCCTCATGCCCAAAACATGTGTGACACTTCCGCATGAACCTTATATACACCATTATATGCATCGATATGACTTAAGTTTTGGCCAAGCTGGGTTTCCTGGCTCCTGTGCTTACCCGTATGTTCCCATTCGTTCGGCTAGGTGGTAAAGGGAGCACCTCTGCGATTGTTACTGCCGGGTTAGCCGGATGTGTACCTCAGACTGGGTGAAGCCGAAAGCTAGCGTTCTTAAGGGAATATTCGGTCAGTGAACTAAAAGATGATTTTTCTTATTTATTTATCTGCCCCCAGATGCTTTTCTGCTCTTTTTAGCAATTCGGACATGCACTTTAGGGCATGCCTCCCAGGGAAAGGAACCCCTAACGGAACTATTCTCCCTGGAAGATGTTTCTTACTAACCATGTAATATAACATAACTAGTTGGGCACTTGTCTGCTAAAGCAATTATGACCCCTACGCCTTGTCTCCATGCATGCCCCGGTTCTTACATAACCGAGAGGGTATTCGGACACACTCCGGACTATAGGGTCCAGAGGTCGAAGAGAAAAGGTCCACAATGACAAACGATCTACAATCCGGCTAGAAGGCATTTCTCATGTCATTTTAAATTACAGAGTCAATCCGACTCAGTATATTCTTCTTCAATACCATCCAATAGGTGGTCTAATTTACAGTCCTGTTGGGAATACTTTGCAGCCAGCTCTACCTGGCCATATAATAAGCTGATAGGGATCTCCTTTCCGTCAGGACCCATAGGGCCGACCTCGGCCATGTGGTTCAGGTCAGCCTTCGCGTACCGAGTCTTCACCATGGCCCAGGCCTCCCTGGCACCTTGACGGCAGGCCGATATCTTCCACAACCGGAAGCGCTGCTGCACTCCCTCCAGCTTCTTTGCAAGCTCCCCAAGGCCTTCGGGCATGGAGAGGGATGGCCACATAGCCTGGACGACGCTCTGCATTGCCTGCCGAACTCGTTCGTGCAGTTGCAACAGCTCGGGAAGAAGGTCTCCCGTTGAACCGGGCATTTCCTCCGCAGGACGACCTGTCAGCAGACCTACAGACATAGCTCTGTCAATCGACTTCCTCACCGAATTCTTTTTTTGAAGATTCGTTCAAGCACTTACTAAGAATGCCATGTTGAAGTTGTTGATTCTCCTTTACGGAAGCAGACGGCTGAATACGAACATCCTTTAGTTCCTCGCCCAGCTGGATATTGGCGTCTTGAAGTTTGTTCTTCTCTTGCCTCACCCTCGTCAGCACGCTCTCGCCAGCCTTTAGTTGGCGTAGGAGTTGTTGCTTGTCCGGATTTACTCCGGCCTCATCTGCACTATTATCATGAGAGTTGCACACATGTCGCACTTCACAACGGAATTATCTTTCGAAGCGTATATTACCTGAGGGCGTCCCCTTGGCATTATCTGAAGTGGCCAGTGCGGCCTCAAGTTGGGCCTTGCACTCTTCAAGCTCCTGGGATAGTTGCATGTTCTTCTTTGTAAGACACTTCATAGCATATGATCCTTAAAACAGTTATCTTCACTGTTTCAAGTCTCGGGGGCTACTGACATATATAACCTTCAATTTTACTCACCTGTATGTCTTTTACATACTGCTCTGTGGCTCTGGCTAGACCATTTTGAGTGGCACGAAGATACGCATCTCCTATATTAAAGGCGTCCAACGCCTCTGGGGAAAAACATGCATCACGAAGAACAGTCTGGTGACGCCTGTGGTTCATGGCACTCTCCACCTCTGAATTGGTGGCAGATAGCCCGTCTGCGTCCTCTATCGGAGGAACGCCCGAGGTGCACCCCATGTCCGCCTCCGCTTCTGGACCCGGCCTTGAACCCTGGCTAGTGGATATAGTCCGGCGGGTTCTCTTCTTTCTAAGAAAAGCATGAGCGTTAGTATGACTTGAGGGCATAAACCCTAGGCGTTAAATTCGCACGCCGTACCATTGTGCCGGAATCTCGATCTGGTCCGCACTTCTTTTTAGCCCGCCTGGCTTCACCGGCCCTTGTTGGCTGCCCACCGCGGGCTCGGCCTTCTGCCTCAAGGATTTACCATGCGAAATGAAACACTATTAGTTCACGACATTCAAGATAAAGCACGGATGGATCTCCTTGAAAATACTGAGACTTCGGTCTCGGTTACCGTTGAGGCTGGAAGTAGTACGGGATAGTCAGCCGTAATGGCCACTAGGGTGTTGTCCTTACTCAATTGATGAAACACCCATCAATTAACTCCACACATAATTCTGGGTCCTCTTGGGAGTCCGGACCGAGGGACCGTTCCGGGTCCTTGGGTTGTGGAGGAGGGTTGTTTATCTCCTTCACAGTCTGGCGCAGCTCCCGCATTAACATTGTTAGACTAAGTACTCAACTATGGGAATTTCGAAAGCGGGTAGGCAGGTGAAAATGTTCGCTCACCCAACTTGGAGGATTGTATATGGAGAATCCGCCCTCTGGGTTGGCACGGAGGAATTCCTCTTCTACTCCCTTGTACAAAGCGGATAAGATTCTCGTTAAAGTGGCGGCCGAATCTGGCCCCTTACGACCGCACCGGGTGGCGTCGTCCTCCCCGTTGAAATCCCACATGGGGTGGCCTCTGTATTGAAGCGGCTGCACCCCTCGCATAATGCATATGGCCATGACCTTGATCATGGTCAGTCCGGAATGAGCCAACAACCTTATCCGGCTCATCAGGTAAAGGACGCCCCTGTCAGTTTCCCTCTGAGGGTTCCGCGGGCGCCAGGTCAGGCGCTTCTTCAACGGAGCATTATTGAACTCAGGGAGGCCGACCCGTATAGGGTCCGGCAGGGGGGCGTCATCTATATAGAACCACTCCGAGGGCCAGTCCTCGGACGTCCTCTTTGGGGTACTGGATAGATATCCGGTCCCAGTGATGCGCCATAGTTTGGCTCCGCCCACTTGATAAATAGACCCCTCCTGAGAACGGGGCACGAGGCAAAACAACCTCTTCCACAGCGCGAAATGGGCCTCAACGCCCAAGAACAGCTCGCAGAGGGCCACGAAGCCCGCAATGTGCAGAATGGAGGCAGGCGTGAGGTTGTGTAGCTGGAGGCCGTAGAACTCCAGCAACCCTTAGAGAAACGTATGAATTGGAAATCCGAGTCCTCTTATCAAATAAGGGACTAGGCACACCCGCTCTCCTTGAGAGGGATTGGGGACGCTCTCCGCCGCTATAGGTAGCAATCTTGGCTCGAACTGGGACAATATATGCTGGGGGGAGGAGTCCCTCGCTATGCGGGACGGAACACCGCCCCCAATCTCCGGGCCAAGGGCTGGAGAGGTGAGAGGAGGAGCTGCACCGACCGGCCATGGTGGAATGGATCCCTGTCAAAGGCACTCTGATGAAGGCTTGCGGAGGGAAGATGGTGTGAATTGGATCTAAATCCCCGTCTCTTTTATGGGCGGTTCATTAACGCAACTGGGTGGGTAAAGGAAAAAATACCCTGGCTTTTCGCATTCGTTTGACACGTGGAAGATGGTCCTTATGGGGCACAGAAGCCGAGGAGAGCAGCACGCACTAGAAGCCGGACACTATTCGATGGGTGCAGGGAATTTGGAGAAGAACCCGCCTTGCAATGCCGAAGACAAACTTGTGCGCCGGACTCGTCGTCATTGAAGCCTGGTTCGGGGGCTACTGAGGGAGTCCTAGATTAGGGGGTGTCCGGATGGCCGGACTATGACTTTTGGCCGGACTCCCGGACTATGAAGATACAAGATTGAAGACTCTGTCCCGTGTCCGGATAGGACTTCCCTTGGGGTGGAAGGCAAGCTTGGCGATACGATATGAAGATCTCCTCCCATTGTAACCGACTCTGTGTAACCCTGGCCCTCTCTAGTGTCGAAGAGGTTTAGTCCGTAGGACAAATAACAATCATACCATAGGCTAGCTTCTAGGGTTTAGCCTCTCTGATCTCGTGGTAGATCCACTCTTGTACTACCCATATCATCAATATTAATCAAGCAGGAGTAGGGTTTTACCTCCATCGAGAGGGCCCGAACCTGGGTAAAAACATCGTGTCCCGTGTCTCCTGTTACCATCCGCCTAGACGCACAGTTCGGGACCCCCTACCCGAGATCCGCCGGTTTTGACACCGACAATGACCTTTGCTGAAAATAGGACATATGGAGTACCTGAATTTGCTGGAACGGAAGTTAATCGACATTCCGGCAAACTCAAGGGCCTCTCAGGGTACCTGCAAAATCATCACGAGACGAAGGGCCTCTCAAGGGCCTCAAGCAGCAGCGGTGTCTCCCAGGACCCCATTTTTTTGCTAAATTTCTTTGAGCAACAATCAGAGCAGAAAATTCAGCATATTTCTATACAACAGCACTGTAAAGATGAAGAACAGTTCTACAGCAGCCCATTTATATACAATAGCATCTTTGGTCATAACAATTTCTAAAACAATTCAAATCTGAACTGTATCTCTGGTCATACAAATTTCTGAAACAATTCAAATCTG
This sequence comes from Triticum dicoccoides, assembly GCF_002162155.2. Taxonomy (NCBI): domain Eukaryota; kingdom Viridiplantae; phylum Streptophyta; class Magnoliopsida; order Poales; family Poaceae; genus Triticum; species Triticum dicoccoides. Next base: position 71,317,998 of record NC_041393.1, read on the forward strand.
AACTGTATCTTTGGTCATACAAATCTCTGAAACTATACAAATCTGAAATATATATTTGGTCATACAAATTTATGGAACTAATCAAATCTGAACTGTATCTTTGGTCATACAAATCTCTGAAACTATACAAATATGTGGTCATACAAATTTACGGAACTAATCAAATCTGAACTGTATCTTGCGTAGGCAGCACTACTGCAAGTGCCATACTACTGCAAGTGCCATACTACTGCAAGTGCTATACTACTGCAGGAAAGGAGGATCATCATACACATATATATGTATAGCAATTGATAGGAGCTTCATCATTTTTAGTAACAACAATACATATATAGCAATTGGAAGCAAATAGATGTACACATAAGATAAAAATGTAGTGCTGAAAGTTTAATGCTTACAAAAGACTTGCTGAAATAGTGAAAAATATGGAGTCACCCAGATGGCTAAGAAACTCCCAAAGTCCACTAGCAAATCCAAGATCTAATCCTGTTACACACATCATAACAGTTTAAGATAATTAGGATAAGGATAGTAGGAAATGAAAAAGAAAGAGCTCAAAAAACAATCACAATAGAAAAATAATAAAAACCTAGTCCTAGAAGAAAATAAATCCTAAAAGAAAAGAAATCCTAAAATCTGGAGCAAGTCCTAGCAGTAGTAGTCCAACTAGATGGCCACCACTACTACTCCTATCACTAGAGTAAACAACAGTTGTGTGTTCAACATCTTTACTAACAGTAAATTGGCAGTACTCCATTATCTACTCCTGCAACTTCAACTACAATAACATCCTACAACTACTACAACAACATAAAACTACTATGCATCATCTTCCTACAACTACTCATCTTCAGCAGCAACAACATAAAATTCCTGTTTAGTTAAATTCATGTTAAACATCATTTGGACCATAGCCCAATCCTTTCTTCTGCTTGTCAGTAGAACTATTGTTTCTTCAACTTATGCAAAAATTGAACATCATATGAAGCATTAATCACAGGGACGGCGCTACGGGAAGCAAACGACCAAGGGGAGGAGGGGAAACTGAAGAGCATCTCACAACGGTCGCAGAGGAGTAGACGGCGTGGTCGGGGACGGCGCGGACGCCGTAGACGATGGAGGCGTCGGTGTCGTAGAGGAGCCGGAGACCTTGCCCTGCGAGACCGAGAAGCGGCCGTCAGCTGCGCAGGCGGGGGCAAGGGGAGGAGGAGGAGGGGCAAGGGGAGGAAGAGGGTCGGGGGGCGTACGGTGCTGCGTCGCTGCTCAGCAC
>NC_041393.1:71319572-71320142 GCF_002162155.2 Triticum dicoccoides
GGCGGGGGTGGGGGCGCGGGGGCGCGGGGGCGGCGGGGGTGGGGGCACGGGGGCGGCAGGGGTGGAGTCCGGCGAGGGTCACGGCGGCGGCGTCCTAGGTCGAGGCAGCACGTGGGTGGATCTGGTGGCGAGGGAGAGAGGGTCGAAAGGGATCTGGCGATGGAGAGGGAGGATAGCTAGGGGGAAGCTTACTAATGGTGCAACACCTGTCGGTGCGCCATTAGAAATCTTTTTTTATAATAGCAATGGCGCACCCCCCGTCGGTGCACAATTAGAAATCTTTTTCTTAGATAGCAATGGTGCACCCCCCATCGGTGCGCCATTAGTATGTTTTAAAAAAATGAATATGAATATGAAACAGTCATATTTTTTTATAAAAACAGTATAATTGTTGTTTAACAACAATTGTAGTCTACACTTTCTTATTATTATTTTTTAGAAAATGAATATGAATATGAAACAGTAATAATTTTTTATAAAAACAGTAATAATTTTTTAAAAAATATCATCAAATTTGTTACTTGAAAATATCATCGGTGGTGGCGGTGGAGCGGGGGAGGGTGCGGGGGG
>NC_041393.1:71320317-71373244 GCF_002162155.2 Triticum dicoccoides
CCGTTGGCGGCGGGGGAGCGGGGGAGCGTGGGAGGTTGCGGGGGGTCGGGTGCTCGTCGGCGGCGGTGGAGCGGGGGATCGGTTGCGGTGGGTCGTCGGCGGCGGTGGAGCTAGCGGGGGAGGGTGCGGGTGGGATCGAGATGGAGGGGGATCGAGATCGAGATGCAGGGGGAATCGAGATCGAGATGGAGGGGGATCGAGATCGAGTGTCCTCATGAATTCAAAATGTGCCCATGAAATTTAAAAATAATCATGATATCAAAAATTGCCCATGAAATACAATCGAGAAATGAAGACTACGATTTAAATACAATCGATCTTAGCTAGCTATCTGTTCACAATCTTCTTGCCCTTAATTTTCGCAAATGGAGTTCTTCTGTGGAACGGACGTCCTTTAGGTAGGGTGGTCCTCCTTCTTCTTGTAGTGTGTGCTGCTACTTCATCGTCCTCGTCATGTTCGATCTTCGGGTCGCCGTACTTGTCAAAGTCTTACTCATTGGCTACTCCATCCATTCCGATGATCTTCCTTTTGCCTCTCCTCACGACAACACGACTGGGCTTTGACGGGTCGGTAATGAAGAAGCATTGGTCCACTTGGGAAGCCAGTACCCATGGCTCATTTTTCGCGGTGACATTTGCGCCCGCGGTCTTGGATTTGGCTTCGGGTATAACCATGGTGGTGAAATACCGGTCTTCTTTTAGGATGCTCTTGGCCCATCTGACACGGAACATCGGGACCTTCTCTCCAGCGTAGCTCAGCTCCCAGATCTCCTCGATCCTTCCGTAGTATCTGTCCTTCTCGTTACCGGTGTAGGATTCCATTGTTACCCCGGAGTTCTGATAACCATCGCTCTTCATGTCCTTGTTCTCGGTGTAGAATGTGTAGCTGTTGATATCGTATGCCTCATAGGTCATCAGGTTGTGCTCGGCGCCCTGTGACAAGGCGAATAAGAGTTGTTCTTCCGCGGAAGAATCCTCATGTAAAGGGAACGACAGAAGCTTCTGCTTGAACCAACGCGTGAAACATGAGTTGTGCTCGTTGATTATATCTCTGTCCGTCCTCTGCTGCCCTCGGTCATTGTACGTCTTTTCAATAAAGGTTTCGTGCTCTACCACCCAAGGATCGACAACGTCTATGTGTTGTAGCGCGACTAGGTTTGCTCTTTCAAAGTCGGCGAGTCGACCCTCGAAGTCGACATGCATTTCGCGGCGACCCTCACGGTGACCGCGAGCCTGCCGAGGTGCCTGTTAACGGGCAGACCAACGGGGTTCTCGATGCCTAGATAATTCGTGCAGTAGGAGATGCACTCTTTGGTCAGAAAGCCCCTGGCTATACTTCCCTCTGGACGTGACATGTTGCGAACGTATCCTTTGATGACACCATTCATCCTTTTGAATGGCATCATGCTGTGCAGAACGTTGGCCCAAGTTGGATGATATCCTCCACGATATGGACTATCATATGCAAAATAACGTCGAAGAATGCAGGCGGGAAGTACATCTCAAGCTCGCATAGTATCACCACGATCTCTTCCTGTAGCCTTCTGAGTTGCCTCACGCCAATCGACTTCCAAGAGATGACGTCGAAAAAGTTGCATAGGCCAAATAGCCTTTCACGGATGTGCGCGTCCATGATCCCATGAATTGCAACTGGAAGTATCTGCGTCATCAGCACGTGACAGTCGTGAGACTTCATCCCGCTGAACTTCTGCTTCGCTGGGTCTAGGTATCTACTTATCTTCCCCGCGTAACCGTAAGGAAGTTTTACTCCTATGAGGCAGGTGAAAAATTGCTCGATCTCCTCCTGACTTAGAGCGAAGCACGCGGGAGGGTAGTCATTTCCGGTCTTCTTGGCCTTTTTGCCTTTGCGACGACTTTCTGTGTCCTGCTTCGCCTCATCATCATCATCATCATCATTAGCGTGAAGCTCCTGCCTGATGCCCATTGATTTCAAGTCTGCCCTTGCTTTCGGCCCATCTTTGGTCCTCTCTGGCATGTTGAGCAGGGTACCAAGCAGACTCTCGCACACGTTCTTCGTGATATGCATGGCATCAAGGTTGTGAGGCACACGGTGGATCTTCAAGTACGGCAAGTCCTAGAAAACAGACGTTGTTTTCCATACCTTCAGCAGCGGCTCTGGCGCCTTTCACTTCTTTCCCGGCTCTGGCGCCTTTTGCTTCTTTCCCTGCAGTCAGCAATCTTTCCAATTTTTCAATAGCTCGTCTATTTCCTCGCCGCTCCTCATACGCTGGCGTTTTCGGGGTTCCATTTCACCATCGAACAGATCCTTGCGTTTCCTTCACGGGTCATCGTCGCGAAGCCACATTCGATGTCCCATGAACATGGTTTTTGAAGACCCGGGATCTATATCTAGCTGGCGACACGTTGTGTCATCCATGCACCTTACGCATCCAAAAAATCCGTGGACTACCTGCCCCGCGAGATATCCGTAACCGAGATAGTCGTGCACCGTCGTGAGCAATGCTGCTCTCATAGGGAAATATTCTTTCTCTGCAGTGTCCCACGTATTGGCTAGCGTTTTCCACAGCGTGTCTAGCTCCTCTTTCAGCAGCCCCAGATACAGATTGATGTCGTTCCCTGGTTGTTTCGGCCCTTCAATTAGCATACTCATGTGAATGTACTTCCTCTTCATGCACAACCAGGGGGGAGGTTGTACATCCACACAAACACAGGCCAGGTGCTATGTGTGCTTCTCTGGCTGCCAAACGGATTGACTCCATCGGTGCTCGCGCCCAGCACGACGTTCCTTGGATCCTTCCCAAATTCTGGGTATTCGAAGTTCAACGCTTGCCACTGGCTCGCATCCTTAGGGTGACTCAGCATCTTGTCTTTTGTATTTATCTCCAGATCATTTCTGTCATCTTCCCACTTCTTCTCCTCCCTATCCGCGTGCCAACGCAGGAGCTTTGCTACCTTACGGTCCGCGAAATACCGCTGCAGACGAGGAGTGATCGGAAAGTACCACACCGATTTTCGAGGAGCTTTCTTCCTCTTCTTGTATCGAGTGACGCCGCACACTGGCCATGTGGTAGACTCCGCGTGCTCGTCCCGATAAATGATGCAATTGTTCATGCACACATGATATTTCATGTGCGGTAAATCCAGAGGACACACAATTTTCTTCGCCTCCTCGAAACCGGTAGGGCACTTGTTCCCCTTGGGAAGACGTTCGTGCCAGAATGACATGTTCTCGTTGAAGCATGCGTCGGTCATTTTGTGTTTTACCTTCATCTCCAGAGCCATGAGCGTTACTTTCAGGCGGGTATCCTCGGGCCTGCATCCTTCATACAATGGAGTAACTGCGTCTATCTCCAGTTGATCCAGCTTGGCTTTCTCTCAGGCGGCAGCTCTTGCGTTATCCGTCTGCTTGAGAAGCAGCTCTTGAATATGAGGGTCCTACACCCAGCCTCCATCGTTGTCTGCTCCGGCATCTTCATCTTCATGATCATGCCCTTCATCTTGATCTTCCTCATCATCATGTATGGCATCTTCTACATGATGACTGTGTACAGCATCACCGTCGTGATCATGTCCTGGAGACTCTACGTCTTCTCACCCGCCCTCGCCGTGGTGGTTGTCTTGTTGCCCTTCCTCATTTCTTGCCCGGCCCCCATGGATGACTTCATAGTCATCTTCATCACCTTGCCACCGATAGCCATCCATGAAACCACGCAAGAGCAGGTGGTCCCGCACCTGCCCGGAATCCGGGTCCGCAATAAGGCTCTTCAGCTTGCATCTTCGACACGGACATCTTATCTCCGTCTCGTTCTTTAGAAGCATCTCGGCCTTCGCGTTGCTGAAAAACCTATGCATGATGCCTTCGGTCATCGTGCGGACCATGGTCGCCTGCGGGTAGAGAAAAACGATATTTTAGAACCAAGAAAAAATTTGGCATGACCTTCCCTAAAAATAGGACCAAAAAGAATGTATAGTGCCAAAATTCTCGCCGAAACAGAAATGAATCAACATTCCAGCAAAATATTGGCAACTATCACATTTCAAATACCGGTACCTGAAAACACAAACATATATGCAACACCACAAACATATGCAACACCACAAACATACATAGATTTAGCTAGGCCACAAAATGTGCATGTGCACGTTGTTGGAGCGAGCTAGGGAGAAAAAAAGTAGATCTACAACATGAAGATAGCTTTCCCCTTACTTACCTATGAAAAAAAATATAATTTCACCACTTAATTTTTATGAATCTATGGTGCAAATGAGGTGAGGAGGAGGAGGCAGCCGACATGCTTGGAGAAGGAGGTGGAGGTAATGAAGTGGGGAAAGTGAGTGGGTAGGTGTCTGTCCAAAATATCTTGTTGGGGTCCCAGGTTACTAATGGCGCACCGCCTACAAATGCGCCGTTAGTAACCCTGGTTACTAATGGCGCACCTGCAGGTGGTGCGCCATTAGTAGTTTTGGAAAAAAGTAAAAAAAGAAGTATATATACTAATGGCGCACCGTGTCACAGTGCGCCATTACTAGTTTAAACTAGTAATGGCGCACTGTGACACGGTGCGCCATTAGTAGTTTTGCAAAAAAAGAATAAAAAAAGAATACAGTACTGGCGCACTCTGCGGCTGGTGCGCCATTACTAGTTAGAACTAGTAATGGCGCACTTCGCTCGGATGCGCCATTAGTATGTATGGAAAAATGAAAAAAAATTATTACTAGTGGCGCACCTTGTGTCTGGTGCGCCATTAGTGTCTTCCATACTAATGGCGCATCACCAAATGGTGCGCCATTAGTATATAGTAATGGCGCACTACTTCTCTGGTGCGCCATTAGTGTCCATCCCATCTATAGCCCTTTTCCTAGTAGTGTAAGTATCAAAGAATATGCTTCACAGCCTTATGGTGTGATTCCTTCGGTGTAGCTTGAAATCGGGCACACATCCAAAGACTAAGCATAATATCCGGCCTAGATGCACATAGGTACAATAAAGAGCCAATCATGGAGCGGTATACCTTTTGATCAAAGTCTTTACCATTTTCATCAGTGCATAGATGGCCATTTGTGGGCATTGGAATTTTGACCCCTTTGCAATCTTGCATACCGAATTTTCTCAATACGTCCTTGAGGTATTTCTCCTGAGATATGAATATCCCATTGTGTTGTTGACGAATTTGAAGACCTAAAAAGAATTTCAATTCTCCCATCATAGACATTTGATGTTCTTCACTCATCATATAGGCAAATTCATCACTATATCATTGGTCAGTACAGCCAAAAATGATATCAACAACATATATTTGGCACACAAACAATTCATCATCATAAGACTTAGTGAAAAGAGTTGGGTCGAGTGAACCGGGTTTGAAGCCTTTCTTCATGAGGAATTCCTTCAAGGTATCATACCACGCCCGAGGGGCTTGCTTGAGCCCATACAGGGCCTTGTTGAGCTTGAAGACTTTGTCAGGATTCTTTTTATCTTGAAAACCTCGGGGTTGAGCAACATATACTTCTTCCTCAAGCTTACCATTGAGGAATGCACTTTTCACATCCATTTGTTGTAAGATAATATCATGATGGTTAGCATAAGCAAGTAATATGCGAATAGCCTCAAGTCTAGCAACACATGCAAAAGTTTCATCGAAGTCAATTCCTTCAACCTGTGTGTAGCATTGAGCTACAAGTCGTGCCTTATTCCTCACCACAAGGCCATTTTCATCTTGCTTGTTGCAGTAGATCCACTTTGTGCCAATAATGTTGTGCTTGCGAGGATCAGGACGTTTGACCAGTTTCCAGACATTGTTGAGCTCGAAATGATGTAATTCTTCTTGCACAGCTTGAATCTACTCAGGCTCCAGAAATGCTTCATCTACCTTAGTGGGTGTTGGAAATATGCCCTAGAGGCAATAATAAAATGGTTAGTATTGTATTTCCTTGTTCATGATGATTGTCCATTATTCATGCTATAATTGTATTGACCGGAAACTGCAATACATGTGTGAATACATAGACCACAACATGTCCCTAGTGAGCCTCTAGTTGACTAGCTCGTTGATCAACAGATGGTCATTGTTTCCTGACCATGGACATTGGATGTCATTGATAACGGGATCACATCATTAGGAGAATGATGTGATGGACAAGACCCAATCCTAAGCCTAGCACAAGATCGTGTAGTTCGTATGCTAAAGCTTTTCTAAATGTCAAGTATCTTTTCCTTAGACCATGAGATTGTGCAACTCCCAAATACCGTAGGAATGCTTTGGGTGTACCAAACATCACAACGTAACTGGGTGGCTATAAAGGTGCACTACGGGTATCTCCGAAAGTGTCTGTTGGGTTGGCACGAATCGAGACTGGGATTTGTCACTCCGTGTGACGGAGAGGTATCTCTGGGCCCACTCGGTAGGACATCATCATAATGAGCACAATGTGATCAAGGAGATGACCGCGGGATGATGTGTTACGGAATGAGTAAAGAGACTTGCTGGTAACGAGATTGAACAAGGTATCGGGATACCGACAATCGAATCTCGGGCAAGTACTATACCGATAGACAAAGGGAGTTGTATACGGGATTGATTGAATCCTTGACATCGTGGTTCATCCGATGAGATCATCGTGGAACATGTGGGAGCCAACATGGGTATCCAGATCCCGCTGTTGGTTATTGGCGGAGAGTTGTCTCTGTCATGTCTGCATGGTTCCCGAACCCGTAGGGTCTACACACTTAAGGTTCGATGACGCTAGGGTTATAGGGAAGGTATGTACACGGTTACCGAATGTTGTTCGGAGTCCCGGATGAGATCCCGGACGTCAGGAGGAGTCCCGGAATGGTTCGGAGGTGAAGATTGATATATTGGATGAAGGGTTTTGGAGTCCGGAAGTGTTCCGAAGGTACCGGGTGATGACCAGCATGACCGAAAGGTGTTTCGGGAGCCCCGGCAAGTGTTGGGGGGGCTACATGGGCCAAGGGGAGGGGGAAAACCAGCCCACTAAGGGGCTGTGCGCCCCCCCCCCCCTCACCTATTCCCACGTGACCAGGGGGTTTGTGGCGCCCCATCTAGGGTTCCCACCTCCTGGCTTGGGGGCCAAGTCACCCAAAGGGGAGATCTCATCTGCCCTGGCCGCCGCCCCCCTAGGGGAAACCCTAGGGCTCCTCCCCCTCTCCCTTAACCCTATATATAGTGGAGGTTTTGGGGCTGCCCAACACATGAGTCTCTCTCTCCCAAGGCGCAGCCCTACCTCTCTCCCTCCTCGTCTCTCGTAGTGCTTGGCGAAGCCCTGCTGGAGTACCGCGCTCCTCCACCACCACCATGCCATCGTGCTCCTGCTGTATGGAGTCTTCCCCAACCTCTCCCTCTCTCCTTGCTGGATCAAGGCATGAGAGACGTCACCGGGCTGCACGTGTGTTGAACACGGAGGCGCCGTTGTTCGGCGCTTAGATCGGAATCGACCGCGATCAGAATCGCCACGAGTACGACTACCTCATCCGTGTTCTTGCTACGCTTCCGCTTAGCGATCTTCAAGGGTATGAAGATGCACTCCCTCTCTCTCGTTGCTAGTCTCTCCATATATTGATCTTGGTGATGCGTAGAAAACTTTGAATTTCTGCTACGTTCCCCAACAGTGGCATCATGAGCTAGGTCTATTGCGTAGATTCTATGCACGAGTAGAACACAAGTTGTTGTGGGCGTTGATTTTGTTCAATATGCTTACCGTTACTAGTTCTATCTTGTTTTGATGGTATTGTGGGACTAAGCGGCCCGGACCGACCTTACACGTACACTTATGTGAGACAGGTTCCACCGACTGACATGCACTTGTTGCATAAAGGTCGCTAGCGGGTGCCAGTCTCTCCCACTTTAGTCGGATCGGATCTGATGAAAAGGGTCCTTATGAAGGGTAAATAGCAATTGGCATATCACGTTGTGGCTTTTGCGTAGGTAAGAAATGTTCTTGCTAGAAACCCATAGTAGCCACGTAAAACATGCAAACAACAATTAGAGGATGTCTAACTTGTTTTTGCAGGGTATGCTATGTGATGTGATATGGCCAAAAGAATGTGATGAATGATATGTTATGTATGAGATTGATCATGTTCTTGTAATAGGAATCACGACTTGCATGTCGATGAGTATGACTACCGGCAGGAGCCATAGGAGTTGTCTTTATTTATTGTATGACTTGCGTGTCACTGAATAACGCCATGTAATTACTTTACTTCATTGCGAAACCGTTAGCCATAGTAGTAGAACTAATAGTTGGCGAGACAACTTCCTAGAGACACGATGATGGAGATCATTATGATGGAGATCATGGTGTCATGGCGGTGACGATGATGATCATGGAGCCCCGAAGATAGAGATCAGAAGGAGCAAAATGATATTGGCCATATCATGTCACTTTTTGATTGCATGTGATGTTTATCATGTTTATGCATCTTATTTGCTTAGAACGACGGTAGTAAATAAGATGATCCCTCATAATAATTTCAAGAAAGTGTTCCCCCTAACTGTGCATCGTTGCGAAAGTTCGTTGTTTCGAAGCACCACGTGATGATCGGGTGTGATAGATTCTAACGTTCACATACAACGGGTGTAAGCCAGATTTACACATGCGAAACACTTAGGTTGCCTTGACGAGCCTAGCATGTACAGACATGGCCTCGGAACACAAGAGATCGAAAGGTCAAACATGAGTCGTATAGTGGATGAGATCAACATGAAGATGTTCACCGATGATGACTAGTACGTCTCACGTGATCATGTATCTTTTCCTTAGACCATGAGATTGTGCAACTCCCGGATACCATAGGAATGCTTTGGGTGTACCAAACGTCACAACATAACTGGGTGGCTATAAAGGTGCACTGCGGGTATCTCCGAAAGTGTCTGTTGGGTTGGCATGAATCGAGACTGGGATTTGTCACTCCGTGTGACGGAGAGGTATCTCTGGGCCCACTCGGTAGGACATCATCATAATGTGCACAATGTGATCAAGGAGTTGATCGCGGGATGATGTGTTACGGAACGAGTAAAGAGACTTGCCGGTAACGAGATTGAACAAGGTATCAGGATACCGACGATCGAATCTCGGGCAAGTACTATACCGGTAGACAAAGGGAATTGTATACGGGATTGATTGAATCCTTGACATTGTGGTTCATCCGACGAGATCATCATGGAACATGTGGGAGCCAACATGGGTATCCAGATCCTGTTGTTGGTTATTGGCCGGAGAGTTGTCTCGGTCATGTCTGCATGGTTCGCGAACCCGTAGAGTCTACACACTTAAGGTTCGATGACTCCAGGGTTATAGGGAAGGTATGTACGCGGTTACCGAATGTTGTTCGGTGTCCCGTATGAGATCTTGGACGTCACGAGGAGTCCCGGAATGGTCCAGAGGTGAAGATTGATATATTGGACGAAGGGTTTTGGATTTCGGAAGTGTTCCGAAGGTACCGGGTGATGACGAGCATGACCGAAAGGTGTTTCGGAAGCCCCGGCAAGTGTTGGGGGGCTACATGGGCCAAGGGGAGGGGGCAAACAAGCCCACTAAGGGGATGTGCCCCCCTCACATATTCCCACGTGACCAGGGGGTTTGGGGCGCCCCATCTAGGGTTCCCACCTCCTGGCTTGGGGGCCAAGTCACCCAAAGGGGAGATCTCATCTGCCCTGGCCGCCGCCCCCCTAGGGGAAACCCTAGGGCGCCTCCCCTCTCCCTTCCCCCTATATATAGAGGAGGTTTTGGGGCTGCCCAACACATGAGTCTCTCTCTCCCAAGGCGCGGCCCTACCTCTCTCCCTCCTCGTCTCTCGTAGTGCTTGGCGAAGCCCTGCTGTAGTACCGCACTCCTCCACCACCACCACGCCGTCGTGTTGCTGCTGGACGGAGTCTTCCCCAACCTATCCCTCTCTCCTTACTGGATCAAGGCATGGGAGACGTCACCGGGCTGCACGTGTGTTGAACGCGGAGGCGCCGTTGTTCGGCGCTTAGATCGGAATCGACCGTGATCTGAATCACCACGAGTACGACTACCTCATCCGCATTCTTGCAACGCTTCCGCTTAGCGATCTTCAAGGGTATGAAGATGCACTCCCTCTCTCTCTCATTGCTAGTCTCTCCATAGATTGATCTTGGTGATGCATAGAAAATTTTGAATTTCTGCTACGTTCCCCAACAGTGGGCTCTGAGATAGAGAGAAAAGCAAAGTGCCCACAAAAGTTAGACAAATGTGAAGCTTTTGAGCGTGTGAGAGGACCTCGTGCTTCAATGTCATCAATGATCTTATCGACTTGCACTTCATTTGCAATACGAGGATGAGCGGGTTGTCTTCGAGGAATTTGATCCGCATTCTCTTCAGGAGCATTATCCTCAGCACCATTTTCTTTAGGTGCGCCAGCTCGACGTTCATCACGATCTGGAATGAATTCTTCAGCAGATTCTTCAGTGGGAATAACATCCTCAGTGGCTTTGAACTTGATAGATTCTTCAGGTGCTGGTTCATCTAACACAGAAGGTAGGTGCTCTCTTTGCGAGCCATTAGTCTCATCGAACCGCACATCTACAGTTTCAACAACTTTGTGAAGAACGCTATTGAAGACTCTGTAGGTGTGTGAGTCCTTTCCGTAACCAAGCATAAAACCCTCATGTGCTTTCGGTGCAAATTTAGAATTGTGATGAGGATCTCTAATCCAGCATTTAGCACCAAAGACTTTGAAGTAACTCACATTGGGTTTCTCGTCAGTGAGGAGTTCATAGCCAGTCTTCTTGAAGCTTTTGTGAAGATATACCCTGTTGATGACGTGGCACGTAGTATCAATGGCCTCAATCCAGAAGCGACGAGGTGTCTTGTATTCATCAAGCATAGTGCGAGCCATTTCAACAAGGGTCCTGTTTTTGTGCTCCATGATGCCATTCTGCTGAGGAGTATAACGAGCAAATAATTCATGAGTAATACCAAGTTCATCAAGATAGCCATCAAGACAAGAATTTTTGAACTCAGTCCCATTATCACTTCTGATGTGCTTGATCTTCACACCAAAGTATTGAGGACGTGAGAAATGAGAATTCATTTCTTCATGATTAGCCTGCGTCCTTTCAGGCACTGTTCAGGTCTCCAGCAAATTCTTCAGACGTTTTGAGCATGTCTGGAGACCTGACCCTGCATAAGAGATTAGTTCTTTTTCTTCACCACCCACATCTGAAGGGGTGGCAAAGAGTTCATCACTCTGCGAGCACCATATGGGAAAGGTGGCATAGAAGCCAGTCCGCTTCGTTTTACATTAGAGGGGTTAGGGTAAGCATATGAATAAGCAGAGAAATTTTTCGAGGACTTATTAACATAATGATTTGAAGAATAATGCTCATATTCATAGCCCTTAGCTCTACCCTGCGAAATAGAGGGGTTAACACGATGATGATCATGTGAGGATTTTGATCATGTTGAGGAATTTGATCCATATGAAGAATTTGGTCCATATGAAGAATTTGATCTGGAGTTCCTATTCTTCACAAGTGGTGTCATGAGGACATTCACCTAAAGACTTTCAAGGCAACTTTTGGGAACCCAGATTTTCTTTGTAGGGGAACCGTTAGTGCAGTTAGTGCCAACATATCTAGCAAATACGTCACCGTTCTGATTTTTGAACAGTTTATAGTTGGAGTCAAATGACTCTTTAGAAGAATGAGGAGATTCACATGTAAAGCTAGATAAATTGGATGGATCAACTGGAGGTCCCTTTGGAGCAACCCATGAGGTTTTGGGGTACTGCTTAGGCTTCAAATATGTTCCATCAGCATTGAGTTTCCTCTCAAAGGCAATACCCTCTTTCCTGGGGTTCCTGTTGAGGATCTGCTTTTTAAGCACATCACAAAGATTCTGATGCCCTTTGAGGCTTTTGTACATGCCTGTCATGTACAATTCCTTCAGCCCTGCATCATCAGTGATACTAGCAATGTCATCAGATGAGGAATTAGTGATAGTAGAGACATGTGAAGAATTTGTAACATTAGAAGCATTTGAACATTCAGGTAAAGAATTAGCAGATTCACGTTCAATGCACTTCAGACATGGAGGAACAAATTCTTCCTGAGTAGCGCTGATTTGTTGAGCAAGTAATGAATCACGCTCCTTCTGAAGATCTTCATAACTCACTCTTAGCTTCTCAAGATCTTGCTTTCTTTGAATAAATTCATAAGAAAGCTTCTCGTGATCAGCTAAGAGAGTGTTATGATGAACTTGAAGGTTGTCAAATTTGGACTGAAGTCTCTAAAGATTGTCAATCAAGGTTTTAGTGCGGTCCATTTCTTCACCCAACATATCATCACTTTTATCTAGCATGTATTCAACCTTTTCAAAGCCTTTTGTTTTTTTCACAGCAATCTTAGCAAGTTTAGAGTAGCTGGGCTTGAGATTTTCATCAGATTGATCCTCACTGGATTCAAAGGAGGCATATTTAGTTACCTTGGCACCCTCTGCCATAAGGTACGGTGAAGAGGATGAAGATTCAGGTGCGAAAGTCATCTCCTTGAGAGAATCCTTGTAATCCTCAAACCAAGGATCATGAAGAGTACTGACGGTGTCCTGGCCTAGGGTGTACTCACCACGTCATCTCCCGATCTGTTAGATTGGGCCGAGGACCCCCATGGACATATACTCATGGGCCAGTCCGGATAGCTGCCGCATACAAGGAAGATTCCACAAGACTTGGCGATCAAGACAAGGACTCCTCCCCACCAGCGTATTCGGCTAGGACTCCTGTTATCCTAGGCCTCTGGTGCATTATATAAACCGGGGCCAGGCTAGTCGATAGATATACAACCACAATCATACCATAGGCTAGCTTCTAGGGTTTAGCCTCTCTGATCTCGTGCTAGATCAACTCTTGTACTACCCATATCATCAATATTAATCAAGCAGGAGTAGGGTTTTACCTCCATCGAGAGGGCCCGAACCTGGGTAAACATTGTGTCCCTTGCCTCCTGTTACCATTGATCCTAAGATGCAAAATTTGTGACCCCCTACCCGAGATCCGCCGGTTTTGACACCGACATTGGTGCTTTCATTAAGAGTTCCGCTGTGTGATCGGCGAACGGATCAATGGCTCGACTACAGGTCAACTGCGACATCGGCTTCTTCATCACCAGCTCGACTGGTCACCTTGGCTTGACCAAGGACTGCGCCCTACCTCCGATCGTCATGTTCGGATGAGGGCCTTCATCAATCTCTATCAAGATCATGGAGGAGTCATCAATGGAGCTCGGGGGCTCTACGTCAACATTGCCCTCAGGCGACCGTGCTGTTTTTCTGGACAGCAAACTTGTATCCGCCGCTGCCGCCTCCTCGAGTGTCGCCTAAACAATTACTTCAGTGGAATTATGCGGAATTAATTCTACAAAAACCCTGCAAAAATTTCGTCGAGTTTTGATGAAGGAATCTCCGGCAATCTCCAATATACCGGACACCTGTTGAATCTGGATGAGAATCCGGATGAGTTTAGAGCGTGGTATCCAGCATCTAGCTCGGATGTCCTTGGGATTATCCAACCGTTGATTTGCTGCGGAATTCCCATATCTACCACGTGCCAAAAATGCAACTCGATCCGACCGTCCAAACTTCGGGAAACTTCGGATTAGTGCATCACTTTTTGGATCTGTTTCCTGCGCGAGAATGAATCCGACCAGAATTCATCTTCTTTATGAACGGGATCTCGGACATCCTTTTTGAAGGAAGTTTTAGTATGGGTGTTGTGTTTTATTCTCAAACACATCCCAGTAGTATTAAAAGTATTCTTGCAATATGAACTTCACCGTTGCGCCGGTGTCAAACCATCCCGACAACATCACTCCACGGCGGCAGACCTGCGTTAAACACGTCGTCGCTTTGTTGAGCCGAGCTCAACTTCTTCGGATCATCAACTCGGCAAGCCGAACAAGAGTCCGACATCGCGAAGGATAAATCATCACCAACATCGCTGCCCCACGGATTACACGGAGCGGGCATACCGGCATCACCGCATGGTCGCTTCATCAAGCCGGCATCGACCACGTCACGACCTACATCGGCAGGGCCGCACTATTGCTTCATCGAGCCGGTGTCCATCGCGCCGAACTACTTCAACACCTCGGCTGACACATCTCCTCACCGACCTGCTCCGTCTCCTCGCCTGGACTGGGGGCTTCGCCATCTCTTCATCAACCTACTCCGGACACTTCGTCGTCACTAGCCGACCAGCTCTGTCACGTTAGCTGGACCGAGGGCTTTGCCTTGGCGAGCCAACCATTGCCAGCATCGTCATGCCTTCGCTTCATCACCCATCAGGCAATGGGTGTGCGGATCGAGTCCCAATTTTGGGAGTAACCTTTCTTCGAACCGCTACAACAAATAAACCAGGTGTTATTAATCCTAGCAATTTTTGCTTGTTCGGGTTTATTTTTCCTAAGGAATTATTACTCTGCTTTGTTCCATCATTTATAACTAGGTCTATCAAATGGTGGCCGCATTAACAACAGTTGTATGGTGGTTCGGTCAGTTTCCATACATAGTCTGGCGAACGCCGCATCCGGAACTCGAACCGACCTGTTAATTCAGGCCTTGCCATGCCTTTACCGCATCACGTCGCCGCCCTGCATCGACATTGACTTTGGCGCCAGGCCATATTTCTTTTATTACTCACTTTGCATAAATCATTTGTTATGCAACAAATTTTTGTTATTATTATTATTATTATTATCTCCGGTTTGCACTATTTTTTGTGCACAGGAAAATGATCCAGCCGGACTATATCCTTTGGCGTCACCTCGGCTGGACGGGGGCTTCGTCAACACTTCATTACCCCATGCCGGGGACTTCGGCATCACCCTCCCGTCATGCATTAACCGTGCTATGTCACCACTTCGGAGTGCCGAGCTTTTTGCTCCGCCACCTCGGGACCGGCTTGGGGGATGGAACCTTGTCCCGCATCAAGCTCGGACCGCGTCATCAATACCGAACACATTAACCAGCTAAGTTGCCTTCATACTCAAAGTTTTAAATTTTTAACTTGTGTTTAGCTCGACCAAGCATTATACTTTTTTGGAAAAAAGTTGCTTGTAAAAATTTCCTTGTCCAAACTTTGTTTGTGACGCGCAAATTCAAATACCCAATTCATTTGGGGGCTTCCTTCATGAAGCTTTTCCTCTTGCATATGATTATACTTGTACGGCTTCGTTCCTTGTTTGTGTATTACGCCATAATATGCACCATATTGACTTAAGCGATTTGCAAGCTGGGTTGCCTCGCTCCTGTGTTTACCCCTACGTTCCCGATTATTCGGCTAGGGAGTAAAGGGAGCACCTCTGCGATTGTCATGATCGGTTCATCCGAGCCGGACCTCAGACTGGGTGAAGCCGAAAGCTAGCACTCTTATAGTTTTCAATGATGGTCGGCACACAACGGAACTCATGAGTACAAAAAATCTAGTGCACAAGTCTCATAATAACAATGAGCACCGAAGAAAGGTATCGGTGGGGGTATTATTTTCTTCGAAGATGCTTCTTACACTTTGGAGTAATATAGCATAAGTTCCCTGAGCACACTTTGTCTGTTACAGCCATATGGCCTTATTGCCTGGTTATTGGAAACACCGTTGATATTCTCGACAGATGGAGTACATAACACTTTTCGGTTCTTGACCGAAGAGGGAGAAGCCGACGGTCGGTTAAGACGTGTTTAAAATTCGGTTGAACATAGATATGATATAAGTACTTCGGTACATACAATCATTCTTTTACCCAAGTCACTTGGGGGCTCTTAAATTTATATGAGCCATTTTATGATAAGTGTTCTTCTTATTAGTCGTTGCAAAGTTTTACTATTCTTATTATTATTATCTATCACTCCTTTTTTGACACGAGCGTGTGGTCACTAGCCGGGGAGCATAATTTCTCTCTCAAAGCCGCTAGAGTTTAGTTTGCTAAACTAGCCTAATGAGAAGTACTCCGCCCTTGGGATAGGAGGTTGAAGCCGTAGGGTGACCCGCTTGAAGTATTGAGATAGGATGTATCGTGTTAAAGCACGACAGAAGCACTTCTTTTTTCTAAAGTCCAATTTTTGGATTGGCACCGAACACTTGATCTAGTTTGGACATTAACTTTTGAATAAGTTTTTTGGCTTTTCGAGCCCATGGCACTTTTACACTCTTTGTGTGTTTTCAGCACAAGCCTCGCAGTGCAACGCCGGACACCTTTAGAGGTTCGGCAAAACCATTCTCGGATATTGCTCTATATGCATCGGTTTCGAATTGTGTCTTCGGTCAATAGTTGGGTTGCCCGGCTCCTGCGCTTGCCCCCTATGTTCTGCTTTGTTCCGCTAGGTGTGCAAAGGGAGAACCACTGCGATGGTGCTTCCAGCTCACATGGTTAAGCACCTCAGTGGAAAAAGCCAAAAATTGACTGTCACAATAAGCGTAAACTGGTCAGCGATCCGATGACTGTGTTAAATGATGGGCCATTCATAACATTGGCCGAAGTGTTTACGGCTTGACCTCAACTGTCGCCAAACACTACCTGGGGCAAGTAACTGGCCTCCCAAACTAAATCCTCAATATTTTGCTCTTACATTGGAGCTGAGGTTTCATGATCATGCTTAGCATGCCAACCCAAAGAAAGGAACCGATAGCGGAACTATTTTCTTTGGAAGACATTTCCTATGTTAAACAACAATATAACATATCTCTCTGCGTACCTTTGTTTATAAAACCGTATGGCCAGATTCCCTTGTTTGTCGTAAATCTTTGCCCTCCTAAAGGCTTTATAAAGTAGGACAAACACTCCTCGGCAACTGGACGAGGAGGTTGAAGCCGATGGTCGGTCAACAAAGTTTTGTACAATGCGGATCCGAGCATTAATGACGTAAAATACTTGGATACATAGAGTCATTACACATAATTTGTGATTTTACTATGGATATCGATCCTTAATTCGGCCTCCCGTGCCCGCATTAAGGCTCGGGGGCTACTAGGCTTCGGGCTTATTATTTACAAATATTAAAAGGGCATATTGATCCCCTAATCTGGTGTTGCCACCCGACCAGTGTCTCGGGGGCTACTGCATTGGCAATCCAATGCAGAAAATTAAAAGTGCAATATAGTTTTCGAGGAGATTATTATCCTCAGGTTGGTCGGCCGCACCCAACCTGAGTCTCGAGGACTTTGCACACCGCGTTTATATTCCTATGTATGTTGTCGAGCTAGGAGTTGCTCCTCAGGACGATTTCGCGCATCGACCTGAGTCTCAGGGGCTACTAGGATCAGCGGTTTCATCTTTTCCTTCAGGTGCATCCTGGACATAGTCCAGCGTTGGAGCTCGGATACAGTCCGGCGTTGGTGCTCGACTTCAATAGACACCCCGGAAGCAGTCCGGCATAAAGCTCGGACGCTGGTGGCAGGCTCCGTAGAGGGCATTTCCGGCATTAAGCTCGTCTAAACTCCTTCAACTTTTTGAACCAAGGTGATTTATGACACCTCGGATACAGTCCGACGTTGGAGCTTGGATACAGTCCGGCGTTGGAGCTCGGATACAATCCGCCGTTGGAGCTCGGATACGTTTCGGTGTTAGAGCTGGAAAGCGGTCCGGCGTTGGTGCTCGGCCGCAAAAGATACCTCGAATGCAGTACGACGTTGGAGCTCGGACGCAAGAGGACCCTGCCGCCCGGGAACAACTTCAAACACGAGGTGTGGCATAAAAATAACAAGGCATTGATAAAGGCCGAAAACTTAAAGGGGCTCCTCGGATACCCAACGTGTAAACTCATCGAATGCATTTCGGCGATCCTCAAGATCGAAGATGAGAAGATTTGTTGAACCAGTTTTCAAGACGGACGACTGACGATGAAGAACGGTTCGGAAGAATCGAGGAGCGTCCCTAAACTTGAAGACCGGTTCAGGGGGCTACTGACGGTGTCCTAGACTAGGGGGTACTCACCACGTCATCTCCCGATCTGTTAGATTGGGCCGAGGACCCCCATGGCCGTTGAGGGAGTCCTGGATTAGGGGGTGTCCGCATAGCCGGACTACCATCATCAGCCGAACTATCATCGACCGGACTATCATCATCGACCGGTCTCCAAGACTATGAAGATACAAGATTGAAGACTTTGCCCCGTGTCCGGATGGGACTTTCCTTGGCGTGGAAGGCAAGCTTGGCGATACGGATATGTAGATCTCCTACCATTGTAACCGACTCTATGTAACCCTAGCCCTCTCCGGTGTCTATATAAACCGGATGGCTCTAGTCCGTAGGACATCATCATACAACAACAATCATACCATAGGCTAGCTTCTAGGGTTTAGCCTCCTTGATCTCGTGGTAGATCCACTCTTGTAAACATCCACAATATCAATATCAATCAAGCAGGACGTAGGGTTTTACCTCCATCAAGAGGGCCCGAACCTGGGTAAAACATCGTGTCCCTTCTCTTCTGTTACCATCCGCCTAGACGCACAGTTCGGGACCCCCTACCCGAGATCCGCCGGTTTTGACACCGACATTGGTGCTTTCATTGAGAGTTCCTCTGTGTCGTCACCGATAGGCTTGATGGCCTCTTCAATCTACAACGACGCAGTCCTGGGTCAGACTTTTCTCCCCGGACAGATCTTCGTATTCGGCGGCTTCGTACTGCGGGCCAACTCACTTGGCCATCTGGAGCAGATCGAAAGCTACGCCCCTGGCCGTCAGGTCAGGTTTGGTAGCCTAAACTTCACGGCCGATATCCGCGGGGACTTGATCTTCGACGGATCCGAGCCACAGCCGAGCGTGCCGCGCTGTCACGATGGGCATGACCTAACTCTGCCGCCGGACAGCACCTTGGAGGCTGCACTCGAATCCGCTCTGACCCATAGTCCGGAGCCGATTGCTCAGATCGAGGATGGATGGCTGGACACCGCCTCGGGAGCTGCAACTTCTACGGCGATGGAGCCGAACACTTACCTTGTCCTGCAAAAAGCTCATGACTCCGAGGTGCCGAACTCTCTGCTGGACTCCGAACCTCCTGCGCCCCTGCCAGTCGAATCCGATTGGGCACCGATCATGGAATTCACCGGTGCGGACACCTTTCAGCACTCACCCTTCGGCGATATCTTAAAATCGCTGAAGCATCTCTCGCTATCCGGAGAACCCTGGCAGAACTACGACCAGGACGGTTGGGACACGGACGACGAAGAAATTCAAAACCCACCCACCACCCACTTTGTAGCCACCATCGACGATCTAACCGACGTACTCGACTACGACTCCGAAGACATCGATGGTATGGACGACGATGCCGAAGACTATCAAGAACCAGTGCCTACAGGACACTGGAAGACCACCTTGTCATACGACATATACATGGTGGACACCCCAAAAGATGGGGACGGCGAAGAAGCAGCGGAGGCCGATTCCTTAAAGAAACAGCCCAAGCGCCGACGTCAGCGGCGCCGCTCTAAATCCTGCCACAACAAGAATGGAGATTCCGGCACAGGAGATAATAGCACCCCGGAAAGTGCCGAAGACAACCCCCTCCAGCACGATCCAGCGCAGGAGGAGGCAAAAGCAAGCCCTCACGAAAGGGCGGCAGACGACGAGGTCGAGGATGACAATTACTTACCTCCCTCCGGAGACGAGGCAAGCCTCGACGACGATGAATTCGTCGTGCTTGAGGATCCCGTCGAACAAGAGCGTTTCAGACGCAGGCTAATGGTCACGGCAAACAGCCTAAAGAAAAAGCAGCAACAGCTTCAAGCTGATCAAGACCTACTGGCCGACAGATGGACCAAGATCCTCGCGGCAGAAGAGTATGAACTCGAACGCCCCTCCAAAATTTACCCAAAAAACAAGTTGCTCCCCCGACTAGAGGAGGAAGTGTACAAACCTGCATCACCAGCGCACAATACGGCAGACCGACCACCTCGTGGCCGCGACAGAGAGGCATGCAAACCCTCCACCAAAACCGTACCCCAGCATCGCTCAAAAAGTACGAAGCCACGGGGGAACGCGCCGGACATGCGAGATATATTGGAGGACAAGGCAAGACAATCCAGATCTATCTATGGATCACGTGGGCGCCCCAAGACCCACGACGAATACCGTCGCGCCGGATACAACTACTCCGGCCGGGCCGAACAGAGCAGACAACGCTCTCTCGAGCTACGTCGCGATATTGCTCAATACAGAGGCGCCGCACACCCACTATGCTTCACTGACGAAGTAATGGATCATCAAATCCCTGAAGGGTTTAAACCCGTTAATATCGAATCCAAAGATGGCACAACAGACCCCGCGGTTTGGATTGAGGATTATCTCCTCCATATACATATGGCCCACGACGACGATCTTCACGCCATCAAGTATCTCCCGCTCAAGCTTAAAGGACCAGCTCGGCATTGGTTGAACAGCCTGCCCCCAGAGTCAATTGGATGCTGGGAAGACCTGGAAGCCGCATTCCTCGACAACTTCCAGGGGACGTATGTGCGACCACCGGACGCAGATGACCTAAGCCACACAATCCAGCAGCCAGACGAATCGGCCAGGCAATTCTGGACACGGTTCTTAACAAAGAAAAATAAAATCGTCGACTGTCCGGATGCAGAGGCCCTCGCTGCCTTTAAACACAACATCCGCGACGAGTGGCTGGCCCGGCACCTAGGACAGGAGAAGCCGAAATCCATGGCAGCCCTCACATCACTCATGACCCGCTTCTGCGTGGGAGAGGATAGCTGGCTAGCTCGCAGCAACAACCTCGACAAAAACGCTAGCAGTGCGGATACCAAGGACCGCAATGGCAGGTTGCGTCGAAACAAAAACAAACGCCGCATTAACGGCGACAGCAATGAGGATACGGCAGTCAACGCCGGATTCCGAGGCTCCAAGCCCGGTCAACGGAAGAAGCCATTCAAAAGAACCACTCCGGGCCAATCCCATTTGGACCGAATACTCGACCGCTCCTGTCAAATACATGGAACCCCCAAAAAGCCAGCTAACCACACCAACAGAGATTGTTGGGTATTCAAGCAGGCAGGCAAATTAATCGTCGACAACAGCGACAAGGGGCTACACAGCGATGACGAGGAAGAGACCCGGCCGCCGAACAACAGAGGACAAAAGGGATTCCCCCCTCAAGTTCGGTCGGTAAACATGATATACGCAACGCATATTCCCAAGAGGGAGCGGAAGCGTGCACTAAGGGACGTATACGCGATGGAGCCAGTCGCCCCAAAATTCAACCCATGGTCCTCTTGCCCGATCACTTTCGATCGAAGAGACCATCCGACCAGTATCCGCCATGGAGGATTCGCCGCATTGGTTTTAGACCCAATCGTCGATGGATTTCACCTCACGAGAGTCCTGATGGATGGCGGCAGTAGCCTGAACCTGCTTTATCAGGATACAGTGTGCAAGATGGGCATAGACCCTTCAAGGATTAAACCTACAAAGACAACCTTCAAAGGCGTCATACCAGGTGTCGAGGCCAGTTGTACAGGCTCAGTTACACTGGAAGTGGTCTTCGGATCCCCGGATAATTTCCGAAGCGAGGAGCTAATCTTCGACATAGTCCCGTTCCGCAGTGGCTATCACGCTCTGCTCGGATGAACCGCGTTTGCAAAATTCAACGCGGTGCCGCATTATGCATACCTTAAGCTCAAAATGCCAGGCCCTCGTGGAGTCATCACAGTCAATGGAAACACGGAACGCTCCCTCCGAACGGAGGAACATACAGCGGCTCTCACGGCAGAAGTACAGAGCAGCCTTTTAAGGAAATTTTCGAGTCCGGCCGTTAAACGACCGGACACGGCCAAACGCGCCCGGAGCAACATCAACCAAGACCACCTGGCACGTTCCGAGCACGCGTAGCAATGCGTCCTTAACCCCAGCCCTCGCTCAATTGTAAGACAAACTCTCCGCGTACATAATTACGCCCTGGAGATACCATGGGCATATGGGGATAGGCACAACCACAACAGACCCAGAGTGCGGTTCGACCACACCAGGAGCTCCCAAGTGTGTCGCTCTTTTTATCTTTTATTTTTCTTTTTTATATAGAACTCTGTCCGGCGGCGAATCTGCCGAACTCATGATGCAATAGCCAGGGAGGGACAAAGGCCGCGACGAACACTCAGGTGGTCTCCATTACGAGCATTAAATTTATTAAATACACCATTCCGCGGCCTACCCCTGGAGGTTGACGCCTTTAATTCGTCCAATCCCTTGCTTTCCGCACTATTTGTATCATTCCGTACTCATAAAAGATCTTCTCGAATAAAATGCAGCACTTTTTGCCCATAATTGCATTACCTTATATATATATGTTCATTCACGACATATTGCATCCGTACATTTTGGTACGGCCAAATACGCTAGGGGCTTATGTTCCCCACATTATGGTGTGATAAAGTCCGAACACTTTCACAAGTGCGGCACCCCAAACTTATAGCATTATATGAATCGGCTCCGAATCATGTCTTGGGTCAATAGTTGGGTTTGCCCGGCTCCCATGTTTGGCATCTTACGTTCCGTTCTATCGGCTATGGTAGCACTGGGAGAACCATTGCGATTGCGCCCCGGTTGAGCCGGGTTAACGCCTCAGTGGAGAAAGCTAAAACTGACTGTCATGATAAGGCAAGAGACTGGTCGCTATTCGAGAGGTCCTTTCGGGTCCTTAAAGACCTATGCCGCTTCGAGCGAAGTTCCGGATAATGTCCGACGAAGGCGTGGATAGCGCCCCTAATTCGGTCTTCCGAATACTAGGGGCTTCACCGAAATTTAAAATTATAGAATTCTATGGCTAAGTGAGAGTGTTCAAGCAGTATAAGTCCGGTTGCCTTGTTCGTTGTGTTGAGCGCCTCTCTAGATGGACCCAAAAATGGGAACAAGAGTGCTCAAGTTTATCCCGAACACCCCAGCACTCGTGGCATGGGGGCTGAAGCCGACGACTTGCCATCTCTCAGATTTAATAAACGGCCGCACAGAAGGTAACATTTTAAATTAACAAGCGTTGCTTAGCGCATATGAACAAAGTTTTCAGCGCACAGGATAAAACATTGCGAATTTACTCAATAATTACATCCCTAGGGCACTCATCCGCACTCTTGTGGGCGCCCTTCAGGACAGTCCTATAGTACATTTCGGGCGTACGATATTCCTTGCCCGCTGGTGGCATGTCAGTGATTAGCTTCTCCGCATCCAGCTTGCCCCAATGCACCTTTGCGCGGGCAAGGGCCCGACGAGCACCTTCAATACAGGCGGAGCGCTTGATAACCTCCACCCAGGGGCACGCATACACCAACCGTCGCACGAGGCCGAAGTAGCTCCCAGGCATGGCCTCTCCAGGCCACAGCCGGACTATGAGGCCCTTCATGGCCTGCTCGGCCGCCTTGTGGAGCTCGACCAGCTGCTTCAGCTGGTCGCTAGGGGGCACCGGATGTCCGGCCTCAGCATACTGAGACTAGAAGACCTTCTCCGTTGAGCTCCCCTCCTCGGCTCCATAGAATGCGGCGGCATCAGATACACTATGAGGCAGATCTGCAAATGCCCCTGGAGAGCTCCGAATACGGGTAAGTAACAAGTAATTTACATTCACATGCTTGCTTTGCATGAAAAATGCCTTACCCGCCGCTATCTTCCTCACAAACTCAATCTCCTGAAGGGACTTATGGGCATCGGCCTTGCCAGTCTTGGCACTTTTGAGAGCCGAGGCAAGCTCGGACTCTCGAGTCTTTGAGTCACGCTCCAAACTCTCATGCTTTTCCATGAGAGCCTGGAGCTCTTGCTGAACCACCGCCACCCGCGGCTCCTACTTTTCTCGCTCTGCTCGTTCTGTGGCCGCATTGCGTTCGGCCGCAGACACAGCCTCCTTCAGGGTCGCCACCTCGTTCGTGGCCCCTGAAGTACCCATGTTATCCTTGTAATTTTTTGTTGCAACCTAAATCCTTTTCCGTAAGGTACAAGTTCAAAGTGGTGTTACTCACCTTGTTTGGCCTGGAGCTGCTTCTTGGCGCGGCCAAGCTCTTGCTCGGACCGCTCGAGCTCCTGCTTCAAACCACCGACCTCCGCAGTCAGTGCGGCAGAGGTCAGCAGCGCAGCCTGCAACCCATATTGACATAATTTTTTAGCAACCCTGCGTATATCTTTTTTTCTTCAGATACTCAGTCTGGCTTTTCTTTCCGAACACCGAACCGAGCATCAGGGGCTACTGTCTATGCGGTATTACATTGCATATTTTTAACTTCTTTCCTCAAAGCCTGATAGAAGGCTGCTGCAGGCTTCGGTCAGCCCGCTCTTGGCGAGCTGTACCTTCTGAATCACCGCACTCATAATAGTGCGGTGTTCTTCCTCGATGGAAGCGCTCTGGAGCGCCTCCAACAAATTATCCGGCGCTTCCGGTTGGACGGAAGCCGCCGGCATCACGGTCTTGCCCTTCGTGTGAAGGGGCCGCCGGCCGGACTCCGGAACCACTGCGGGTTCTGATATGGAGTCCGGCGCAAAGTCCGGGAGGCCGCCTCGTGGCGCCTCCGGAGCCTCCCCCTGATGGGCCCCTTCTTGGGACCCCACCTTGGCGTCCTCGGTGTCGCGAGGGGTGGAGGCGGTCGGGATGGAGTCTAACTCCGACGGAGCCAACGACCCGCTCGTTGAAGCGGGGAGATCATCATTGGCCGGACTACAGGCAGCATGCGGCATTAGAATGACACTATGTGACACAGAAAAAGAAATTATAACTCATTCAGGAATCCAGATACTTACGATCTCGCCGAAGGCCTGGCCCTTGAAAGCCATTCTTCCCCGCCAACATTGATGTTGGCGGAGCTGTCCGGGGGAATAGTCCTTCCCCTCTTGGACCCTTTGGCCTCCCCTGTTGGGGAAGCCTTCCTCTTCCTCTCTCCCCCCTCTGGGAGAGAGTCCTCTTTCTCCTCCTCGTTTTCAGGGGAGGATCCGCCCCGGAGTCGTCGGACACCTGAAAACGGGAACTCTTTCGAGCACCCGTGACCTCCTTCTTGGCCTTCTTCTCCGGCACCACGTGCGGTGCCGGAACCAGCAGCCTCGCTAGACGGGCGTCTACTGGGTTTTCTGGCATAGGAGCCGGGCAGATAATCTTCTCCGCCTTCCTCATCCAGTCCTGTCAAAGGAAAAGGGGAAATTAAAACCCGCATAGAGTCAAACTATGAAAAGCAAGTGTCCCTTAAAGGGGTATAATCACTTACCTCGTCGGCTTGGCGCTGTGAGCGAAATCCGCGATCTTCAGTCGCGGATGCGGGGGCTTCGGCGCCCTTAAACAGCACCCTCCAGGCGCCTTCGTACGTCGTATCGAAGAGCCCGCTCAGCGCCTGGTGCTGTTCCGGATTGAACTCCCATAGATTGAATGCCCGCTCTTGGCATGGGAGAATCCGGCGGACGAGCATGACTTGGACCACGTTAACCAGCCTGAGCTTCTTCACCAGCTTCTGGATACAGGCTTGGAGTCCCGTCACCTCCTCCGAACTACCCCACAGCAAGCCCTTCTCTTTCCAGGAGGTGAGCTGCATGGGGATACCAGATCTGAACTCGGGGGCCGCCGCCCACTTAGGGTCGTGCGGCTCGGTGATATAGAACCACCCCGATTGCCACCCCTTGACGGATTCCACGAAGGCCCCTTCGAACCAAAGGACATTGGGCATCTTGCCCAACATTGCTCCTCCGCACTCTGCTTGAGTGCCCTTCACTACCTTCGGCTTGACATTGAAGGTCTTGAGCCACAAGCCGAAGTGGGGCTGGATGCAGAGAAAGGCCTCGCACACGATGATAAACGCCGAGATGTTGAGGATGAAGTTCGGCGCCAGATCATGGAAATCCAGGCCGAAGTAGAACATGAGCCCCCGGACAAAGGGTTGAAGTGGAAAACCCAGTCCATGGAGGAAGTGGGGAAGAAAAACGACCCTCTCATGGGGCCTGGGGGTGGGGATGAGCTGCCCCTCGTCGGGCAGCCGGTGCGCGATGTCGCCGGACAGGTAGCCGGCGCGGCGCAGTCTTTCGATGTGCTCCTCTGTAACGGAGGAGGTCATCCACTTGCCTCCCACTCCAGACATGACTGGGGAAGGTTGAGACGAGATGTGCGGGCTTTGGCGCTGGAGCTCGAGTGCGCGGAGATGGGTAAGCAAAGAAGGAAGAAGGCGTAGGTGAAAAGGTGAATCCTTATACCTTATATGGGCGGGTGAAGTCTACGCGTCCCCCACCGGCCTGGTAAAACTCGCTTATCCCCCAAGCGTCACCATCAATGGCGCGGTTGGGTTACCCACGTCAGTATTGATGAGAATCCCGGATTAAGGGGAAACACGATCTCTGCTTCGACAAGACGTGCCAAGGAAACCGCTTCGCTAAATGCGCTGAGGTGGTAGAGTAAAAAACGATCCAAGTAATGGCTTGGTAGTGGCGTGATGTCATGCCGCAAAAAACGTCAGCAGATTGAACTTGTGTATATATTATTCTCTCTACGGTGAAATGTGGAATTTATTTTGCAGAGCCGGACACTATCCTGGTGTTCACAATCTTCTATAATTCGGAGGAGGAACCCGCCTTGCAATGCCAAGCAATATACGCGCCGGACTCATCGTCATTGAAGCCTGGTTCAGGGGCTACTGAGGGAGTCCTGGATTAGGGGGTGTCCGGATAGCCGGCCTACCATCATCAGCCGAACTATCATCAACCGGACTATCATCATCGACCGGACTCCAAGACTATGAAGATACAAGATTGAAGACTTCGCCCCGTGTCCGTATGGGACTTTCCTTGGCGTGGAAGGCAAGCTTGGCGATACGGATATGTAGATCTCCTACCATTGTAACCGACTCTATGTAACCCTAGCCCTCTCCGGTGTCTATATAAACCGGATGGCTCTAGTCCGTAGGACATCATCATACAACAACAATCATACCATAGGCTAGCTTCTAGGGTTTAGCCTCCTTGATCTCGTGGTAGATCCACTCTTGTAAACATCCAGAATATCAATATCAATCAAGCAGGACGTAGGGTTTTACCTCCATCAAGAGGGCCCGAACCTGGGTAAAACATCGTGTCCCTTGTCTCCTGTTACCATCCGCCTAGACGCACAGTTCGGGACCCCCTACCTGAGATCCGCCGGTTTTGACACTGACAGCCGTATACTCATGGGCCAGTCCAGACAGCTGCCGCATACAAGGAAGATTCCACAAGACTTGGCGATCAAGACAAGGACTCCTCCCCACCGGCGTATTCGGCTAGGACTCCTGTTATCCTGGGCCTTTGGTGCATTATATAAAACGGGGCCAGGCTAGTCGATAGATATACAACAACAATCATACCATAGGCTAGCTTCTAGGCTTTAGCCTCTCTGATCTCGTGGTAGATCAACTCTTGTACTACCCATATCATCAATATTAATCAAGCAGGAGTAGGGTTTTACCTCCATCGAGAGGGACCGAACCTGGGTAAACATTGTGTCCCTTGCCTCCTGTTACCATTGATCCTAAGACGCATAGTTCGGGACCCCCTACCCGAGATCCGCCGGTTTTGACACCGACAAGTACGATGACCTTCATAGACCTCAGAGAGCCGGTCCTAGATTAGCTTCGCGTGATTGAGATGCATGACGTTCCTGAATTGATTTCGGGACAAACTGGAGCAGATGACATCCTTTGCTGTGAGGTTGAGTAGAGTGTACTTGCGAATGTCATCAGCTTCCACCATCTTGCATAGATCGGTAAGACCAATCTCACTGGCGGTCCATAGTTCACTCTCTGTTGGGGATATAAATATTTGTGTAAGCCGCCCAGGAGGGGCCGGGTTACGCAAAGAGGACTCACCTGAGAGAAGCCCGAGACAAGGCATGAAGATGACGGTTCAAAGGAAGCTTAAAGCCCACCGGCGATTTAAGGCCCGTTGTAGTAACCGCAGTTGTAATATTACTTGTATCACAAGGTAGACTTAACTAGTCACCGAGCCAGACATTGTTTATAAGCCGGCCGGGACTCTGTAGGCCGCAGGGTGTCGACCCGTGTATATAAGGGGACGACCCGCTGGCGGCTTAGAAAAAGAAACAACTCATCGAGAGCTAGGCATAGCGTATCTCGCTCCCTGGTCATCGAAACATCAATACAAACCCAACTAGACGTAGGCCTTACCTTCACCGTAAGGGGGCGAACTAGTATAAAACCTCTCGTGTCCTTTGTCCCGATTAACCCCTTCAAGCTTCCTAGTTGCGATGGCTCCACAACTAAGTCCTTTCACGAGGACACCTGACATGACAATTCCACGACAGTTGGCACCCACCGTGGGGCCAGCGCACGGTGGATTTGAGTTCTTGAAGGGCAACTTTGAAGGGCTCAAGGGATACGTAGCGGGCCGGATAACCAAGAGTCGTCGCGGCAAGATCTACATCGACGACGAAGGCTGGGGCCCCGACGCCGGCTCAATTGAGTACGGGTACCGGGTCCCCTTCGGAGGGATCCACGTCTTCATCGGCCGGATTGGTGAGCCGGGGCCTGAGCCAGACAACTGCACCAACCTCGTCAAGACGACTCAGCGTGCGAAACCCGCCCAAGTTCAACCCGGCATGAAGCGCATCTTTGTGGGATGCATCCACGGAGAAGAGGTTTCCGAAGTTCGTGACAATGGTGGTGAGACGGCTGTCCCCTCTAACAGTGATTCGTCCACCGGTTCAACAGATTCTTTGTATCAAGTTCAAGATGGTGCGCTCAGGGGCTGTTCCGATGGCCTTAGTATTCCGGACCTCTGCGAGTCGCCAAATTGGGCAGGAGTCTTTATGGCTGGGACTCAACCCGGACAAAACTCTATAGCCGCGGTCGCAATTACTTACGGGTTAGGAGCAGCCGGGGCAGGAGGCCCTGTGCACCCACCGGCTCAAATATTGATAGACCTCATGGACAAGCTTACGACCCTGTTAACCACCACGGTTATCCCTGCAAACAAAGATGAGCATGACGCGGAGATAGCACGGGTACGTGAGGAGATAGCTCAGGCCAAGGAGGCCTTGGCAGCTGAGGACACTAGGCTAGCTACGGAGCAGGCGGCTCTCGACGCCCGGGCACAGCGGTTGCAGTCAGAGGCTTATCAGCTCACAATGAGCTTAAACGTGTCCAACGAAGTAATGAGGAGGAGACACCAGAAGACCCAATCCCAGTTACCTCAGAATTACAATTCTAGGGTTCTCTTTGCCACACCCGGAGCCGGGCCAAGTGACCCGCCCAATGCTAATCAGTTTATGACACCCAGAGCGGGAGGACTAGCTCAACGTCAGGAGATGCCACCTCATCACATGAGCACGGCACCGCCGCGTTATGTGCCAATACCGGAGGGTCACTTTTCCAACCCCATGGAGAATTTAATCGCAGCATCGGCGGCTCTTCTAGTGGATGGTGATGATCCAACAGCGATGGAGACCCGGAGGATCAGGGAACTTGTCCAGACGGCTCTGGTTCAGCAAGAGACCTATTCGTGCAGCCGAGATAGAATTCATTCAACCCCTCCACCTTGGTTAGTGCCGCCTCGTCAGAACCGGAGTCCGAGTTACAGCAGGCACATAGGATCTGAAAATTTGTCACGCGACGTCCAACGCCATGACCAACGTGGAGGCTATAACCCGGTGCAAGATCGAGTATGTTAGGAGAGAGAGTGAGCGGAATATCCAACGCCTTCTGATGAGATGGGAATAGCCACCAGAGCCGGTTGCTTTTCTTGTTTAGTATCGGCTTTGCGCAATGTGCGCCTGCCCAAGAATTTCAAGGGACCTTGAAAGGTGCCAAATTATACGGCCGACTTACAGCCTGAAGCATGGATCGAGAGTTATGAGATGGCCATGGAACTGTTGGAGGTCGGTAATGCGGCAATGGCTAAATACTTCACCATGAAGTTAGATGGAACGACCCGGTCTTGGCTAAAAGGTTTACCACCTAATTCCATTGGTTCGTGGGAGGAGTTAAAAGCCCATTTCATCCGGAACTTCAAAGACACCTGTAAGCAATCTATGACGGTCGTGGAGTTGACAAATTGTAACTAGGGGGAAGGTGAATCTACCACCCATTGGGTATGCCGGGTCAAGGAGATAATTCATTCATCTGAGAAGATGGATGCCGGCTCTGCAGCCCTTATATTGGGAAAGAATTGCAGCTTCAAACCGCTAAGGCAGAAATTAGGGCATCTTAAACGTGACTGCAAGGATATGGGTACGCTAATGGCGGGTCTAGTCAAATATGCCGATTCTGATAGTGCTAAAGATCCCGAGTCTGACGGTGAAAAGACAGGGCAGGACAATAGAAAGGGCCAATGGCACAACCCAGAGAATCAAAATAGCAATAAGCGTAAGGCAGATGATAACCCGGAACTTGTGGCTAACATTAATACACAAGGTAACAATCAGAGGCATAAGGGTAAGTGGCCTCGATCCGGCGGGTTATACACCTTTCTTCATAGCCTATGGAGTCTAGGCGGCTTTTGCTAAGTGATAGCAGGCCATGGGATATAACCCATCTTCAGCTTTACGATACTTGAGCCACCGGCTCTTATGATATATATGTTTTGTGGACAATGTATATATTATATAAGGTAATAAAGCAGGACCTCTGTCCTTTTTTCACCCTCAAAAAAAGTTTATATGTCTTTTTGGCAGGTGGTGGAAAAAACCAACAGGGACCGGATCATATCTGAATCCGGCTTTATCTTTGGTCCGGCTTATGATCATATCTGAATCTAGCCATGGTCACCTGGGGGCTTCCTGTTCAAACATAGGTCGTATCCGAACCAAAGAGAACATAGCTGTCGATAACCACTTGATCGGCATACTTGCCAAACCTACTTGGGGGATTCTTGATCATATTTGAATCAGAGCTTAACCTCTTTAGGTCTGACATGGATCGTATACGAATTAGCATCATTAAACAAATCCTATGGTCACTTGGTGGCTTCCTGTTCAAACATAGGTCGTATTTGAACCAAAGAGAACATAGTTGTCGATACCCACTTGATTGGCATCGCCACGCCACTGGGGGCTATATGATCGTATCCGAATCTTAGCTTAACCCCTTTGGAACGGTTTACTGATCGTATCCGAATCAGAAGCCTATAACAGTATTTTGATTGTTCTAATACCTTGTGGAAAGCATTTTATGGTGTTTTTGTCTTTCCGGTTTAATATTCATTACCCCGGGTTATTAAGTACCAGGTGAACATTATATGAGCCGGGAAGATCATTCAAGGATTGCAGAGTAAGGAAAGCAAAATTTAACACGCCAAGGAAGTAAGGGCCGGAAATATACAACCACAGCGGCTTACGGAAAGCGTTAAGTAATAAGAGCATGCACGAAGGCATGACAAGCATTAAGCAGTTTCTTTCTACCCTATTACAAGACTCCCCGAGTCCGAATTGATGAAGCATTCTTTTCGGCCAAACACCCGGCGATTTACTCCTTCGGCGGGCTTGAGGGCTCCGGGTTATCCTTCGCCGCTTCCTCGTCGGTTGTTTTTTCCTGGAAAGTTGATGAAGCCCAATCAATGCCGCTCAAAGCTTCAAATTCAGCTTCATCATCTATTAAACCGGCCGGGTCCACTTCAGGGGCAAAAGTATGCTTACGAATTGGAGGGATCAAGCTGATTTGATCATATGGAGCATTTGGGATTTTCCGGTTGTTACTGTCATAAGCCAACGCATACTTGCTGAGGTCAGTATCGTTCCCGATAAGGGTGGCCACCGTACGTATGGCTTTGACACAGGCCTGGAAGTCATGATCATCAAAGGCATTACCGTCTTCCTTTAGACTCAGATATCCAAGACCGAGGTCGGTCGGGTCTAGTTCTGGAAGCCATGCTTTTGCCCGGCTCAGAGCGGCTATGGCCCTGGCTCTTGAAGATGAATGCCTTAAGTCTTGGATCCGCTGAGGTAGAAAGGCAAGGCTCTTCAAAACATCTTGCAAAAGGCGGGGGTGTGGAGTTGATAAAGCTACAACGGCCAGGGCACGTTGTGTCCCGGAGTATAGCTGTTCCACTAACGTGTAAACCGCTTTAAGCTTGATCAGCGTGTTCTGCTTTAGATTGACACTCCTGGAGCCTGTATGTGCACAAGCATAACGGTAAGCGAGAAGTCATTATTACAATAATCATTTTAAGGTTGCCATGATAAAGCTGTGTCACAATAACTTACCAAAGATGGCTGAGACCATTTGGGATATTTGCTGTTTTAAGTTGGACAGCTCGGTTGTTGCTTCTGCAAGAGATACTTCGGCTGTTTCGGCCCGAGTCACCATGGAAGCCTTTTCTTCAGTCCAAATTTTCTTCTCCTACTCAAAATTCTTCTTTAGTTTCTCATTTTCAGAGACACTAAATTCAAATTTGGAGTTAGCTTTTTGCGTCTCAAGCTCTTGAGTCTCCAGACGACTCTTCAGGGCAGCGAGCTCTGATTCAAATTGACTTATGGCAGCCTGCATTGACACCGGGTTATGGTAAGGATTCTAGTAAAGTAAATATTCAAGTCCCAAGCACTTTACATGTAAAGATACTTGGCACTTGGGGGCTAATGTATGCTAAAGAATTTTTAACTTTATCCTGTCGGGTCAAACATATTAAGTCTCAAGCACCTTACAAGTAAGGATACTTGACACTTGGGGACTAATGTGTATTGCAAATTTAAAGGCCTTATGTTATACCGGGTTAAATAAATTCTTTTAAGATGGATAAGTTAACAAGTAAAAGCAGATTTCTAAGTCTACAGCGTGTTTGTTCATAAGCAATAGACTTGGGGGCTGGTACAGTATATATAAGGATCAGATAAAAGTATAAGTTTATACCTCAGATTTATGCTGTATTTGTTTCACCATGTCAACTTCCAGGTCACGGCTATTATGCACTTGATTCAGATAGCCTGAGACTATATCACCAATGCTTAGGTGAGTATAATCCGTAATGTCCTGCTTGGCTTTTCGGCGTTGGGCAAACTCTTCCTTGGCAGTACATTTGGCAAGGACTGTAGGCCGCCCTGGTTAAACAAATTGGGACTTCACAATCTCAACTTTCGATTCATTTCTCTTCACTGGGCTAGGAGTCTCCGGGTCACTTGTGTGGAGAATGTCTTCGGTAGGTGGCTCAGAGGTCGGCACTGGAATATCAGAAGCCGGGTCAGGCGGCGGCTGATGGGTAGCGCTGTCTGGAGCGGACGCATTAATCACTGGTTCAGCCACGACCGGTTCTTCAGACGGCTTATTCTTCTTTGCCCGTTTGCTGGGCTTCACTTGCATACTATTAACAAAAGCAGAAGGATGAATACACAAGCACGGGTAAGGTAAAAAGTGCATAAGTTCACATTACCCGGGAGCAGTTTTGAAAGTCGGCATATTTGACTGCATGGATTCACCAGAAGAAGGAGATGTATCCTGATAATTGGAGTCAGATGAATTGCGAGGTTGACGAATTAAGCCTGCTAAAGGTAAGACAGAGCGTAAATCGGAGATAGCCTCAGTCCGACGTTTCCTGGTTACATCAGGTAAGCCGGAGGAGAGTTCTGCATCCTTGTTGTTCCGGGTCTGCCTCCGGTTCTCAAGCTGTTGTTGCTTGAAAATAAATTGAGGATCTTTATAAGCAAGTGCATGTGAAAATCTTACTTTCTGGGTCACCCTTCGGGTCTTTCGCTTTTTCAAAGGCTCTGAGTCGGAGGAGATTATAGTTACCTCTTCATTAGATGCTCGACTGTTCCCCGTATCCTCCTGAAAGGATAAAATGTCAGACAGGTGATAACAAGGGACTTAAGAAAGTTTAAAGATTACCTCTTCCTCATACGAAGAGCTATCCTCCAATCTGAGTAAGTCGGAGGCGCTGGGTTTCTTCTTCTTTGAGGTTCCCACCTTGGCGGCTTTCCTTTCAGCCTTCTTGGTCGTTCTGGCCTGTTTGGCAGCTTCATGGTCATATTTAACCTTCCAAAAGTCATTACCGGCCTGTGGAAAAAGTTAAAGAATTATGAGTATCAAGAAAGGTATAAAATATTCGTAAACATTTGTTACGACTGCTAACTTACCGCAGGGGCCGGTATTCTTACAAAATGGAAGTAAGCCGAAGGCGTTGCTCGTCACAGTGCCCTCCTTCAGCAGTGACTGGGTTGTAGCATCCACCACGTCATCTGGTAAGTCGTCCGGGCTATGGCGTTGCAGATCAGTCTTTTCTCCAGTATAAGTACACATTAAGCCGGGACGGCGGCTTAATGGAAGTATACCCCAAGTGATCCAGACCCGGACCAGATCGATGCCGTTTAAACCATTTCCCAATAGAGCTTTAATCTTCTTGATGGTGGAGTTAAGAGGCATGCGTTCAAGGGTTGTCAGCTTGTCTGGTAGCGGATGATTAGATTCAAGGCGCAGGGCGCGAAAGCCGCGCAGAGGCTTTTCATTAGCCGTAGAAGTGTCCTGACAGTAGAACCACGTCTGGTTCCAAGATTTGGGGTGACTCGGTAGCTCAGCATAAGGGAAAATACAGTCTCTCCGTCGCTGGATTGAGATACCGCCAAGCTCAAGGCTGGGCCCGTTGGCACGTTCATTTTGCCGGTTCATATAAAAAAGTTCCCTGAACAAAAGCAGACTTGGCTCCTCTCCCAGGTACACCTCGCAGAAGACTTGAAAATTGCAAATATTTGACACAGAATTGGGTCCAATGTCTTGAGGTCTAAGGTCAAAGAAATTCAAAACCTCTCTGAAGAATTTTGAGCCGGGAGGAGCAAATCCATGGCTCATATGATCAGTAAAAATTATTACTTCCCCTGCTCTGGGGTGAGGCTTTTCTTCAGACGGGTTAGGGGCACGGTACGATATGACGTCCTTTTTTGGCAGATGCCCAGACTTCACAAACTCAGCCAGTTTGCTATTGGTAACTATGGAAGGAACCAAGTTGCAAGTCACAGGGGCCTTGGTAGCTTTAGGAGCCATTACAGGAATTGGCCTATGAAAAAACAAGAAAGGTCCGGTTCAATTTTAAACCGGGGGAAGAATCTTGATTATTCAAAGTAGCAGTTTAATGAGGGGCCTAATACATAAGGATGAATGTGCAACAATATTTAAGCCGCTACAATTATCAAAGTGCAGTTCAAAAATTTTCTGGGTTATGAGGTGCAATTAAAGTTCTGTGTCATATATTTAATCCGGACGCCTCGACAGTTGTGTTTCAGGGTGTTTACCAGAAGAGGTGTTCCGGGTGATAAAAACAACTTTCACAGATAACAGTTATTATTATGGATCAAAATATTGCTATGAAAGGGAAATTTTCTAGACCTAAAATAGGGCAGGGAAGTTCATGCATTCGAAGAGGATTTCTGAACAAGGGAAATGAGATTTATTTTCATGCAAGATCAACACAGACAAGCACCGCAGCAGTTCTACGTGGTTCTAACGATCTAAACAGAGCACTGGAAGGAACTAGCGAGGGTTTGGTGTCAGACCTTGACGAACACCGACGAACTTAGCAACTACCTAATGCAGATCTGAGAAAGGGAATGCGAAGAACTCACATATGTGGATGCGCCGTGGAGGTTCACTGTCGATCTCTGGTTAGAATCAGGTCGATGCAGCGGCCTGAGTCGGTGAAGACGAGAGGTTCGACGATGGCGGCAGCAGAGCTCGGGAGGAGGCGAGAAGAAGAAGATGACTGAGGGGAAAGACCTAGGTCGTTCTACTTATAAGGAAAGACTGACCGAGAGGGCGCAAAAAACGAGGAGATAACATTCATTATCCAGTGGCTCTGGCGCCTCGATTCTCGGGATGGTCAATAAAGACAAAGATCCGTTGAAGATATGACG
This sequence comes from Triticum dicoccoides, assembly GCF_002162155.2. Classification (NCBI taxonomy): domain Eukaryota; kingdom Viridiplantae; phylum Streptophyta; class Magnoliopsida; order Poales; family Poaceae; genus Triticum; species Triticum dicoccoides. Next base: position 71,356,105 of record NC_041393.1, read on the forward strand.
TTATAAAAAATAAAGCTTTAATGAAGATGACATCATAGAGATTTAACCTGGATTTAGATGATGACGTCACGGCGGGTTAAAATCCTTCACGCAAGATAAAGGACTGCAGGGCGGTTCATAAGGTATTTTAAGATTGACACAAACCGGTTCAAATCAATCTGGGGCCTAATGTTGGGGATATAACTATTTGTGTAAGCCGGCCAGGAGGGGCCGGGTTACGCAAAGAGGACTCACCTGAGAGAAGCCCAAGACAAGGCATGAAGATGATGGTTCATAGGAAGCTTAAAGCCCACCGGTGATTTAAGGCCCATTGTAGTAACCGCAGTTGTAGTATTACTTGTATCATAAGGTAGACTTAACTAGTCACCGAGCCGTACATTATTTATAAGCCGGCCGGGACTCTGTAGGCCGCAGGGCGTCGACCCGTATATATAAGGGGACGACCCGCTAGCGGCTTAGAAAAAGAAACAACTCATCGAGAGCCAGGCATAGCGTATCTCGCTCCCTGGTCATCGAAACATCAATACCAACCCAACTAGACGTAGGCCTTACCTTCACCGTAAGGGGCCGAACTAGTATAAAACCTCTCGTGTCCTTTGTCCCGATTAACCCCTTCAAGCTTCCTAGTTGCGATGGCTCCACAACTAAGTCCTTTCACGAGGACATCTGACGTGACAATTCCACGACACTGTCCATAGCCATGAGTCGCTTCTTCATCATGGCCTTCCACCGAGCATACTCATGACCGTCAAAGATGGGGCAGGAGTTCCTCAATCCTGCAGTCGACATAACTAAAACTCCAAGCGGTTAAACCAAAATCACAAAGAACAAGGGAGTACCTTGCTCTGGTACCAATTGAAAGTGTGTTATATCGACTAGAGGGGGGTGAATAGGCGATTTTTATGAATTCTTCACTGAGGAATTTGCTGGTGAGGAAATTCCTAAGAGAAGAAATACTTGCAGCAGAATAAGTACTCAGAAGTAAACATTACAGAACACAAGCATAGTCATCATGATGAAGTGCAGACAAGCACAGAGTACAGAAAGCGTAAACACAGGATAACACAAGAAAGAAGACGGACAGACTGAAGAAATTGAACTAAGGAAATTGAGAAAGTCTTTAGTCAAAGTCTTCAAACAGATATGAACAGGCACACAACATCAGACATGAAGAAAAGAAAGAGTTGAGGAAATAGAACCAATAAGCTCGGTGAAGACAATGATTTGGTAGACCAGTTCCAACTGCGGTCTCAGTTGTACATCTGGTTGGAGCGGCTGAGTATTTAAACTCGAGGACACCCAGTCCCAAACACACAGTCCTCACCGTATTCTCCTTGAGCCAAGGTCACACAGACCTCGCCCAATCACTCGTGGTAATTCTTCAGGTGACTTCCGAACCTTCACAAACTCGGTCACTCGGCGATCCACAATTCCTCTTGGATGCTCTAGACCTTGACGCCTAATCGTCTGGAAGAAGCAAAGTCTTCAAAGGTAACAAGCGTCGGATCCACACAGGATCAATCTCTTCAGTGATGCTCAATCACTTTGGGTTTGTAGGTGTTGGGTATGGGTTTTCCTCACTTGATGATTTTCACTCAAAGTCCTCGGAGGATGGGATGCTCTCAAATGACAAGTGTCAGTTTATCTCGGAGCAGCCAACCAGCTAGTGGTTGTAGGGGCGGCTATTTATAGCCTAGGGATCAGCCCGACATGATAAGACATACATGCCCTTGTCTGATATGACCGTTAGGTGGGTAGATATTTTGGGACAGCTGGCGCATAGCACAGCAATGGTCAGAATAGTTGACTCTCAAATTCCTTAGGGCTATCATGTTCCTCACAGTGTAGGCAATCCGCACTGGCGAATTCCTAACTCCTCAGTCAGAACAAATTCCTCAGACACCAGAAGAACTTCGTCTCTGTCACTGAAGAATATGACTGAACTGTATGAGATTTCCAATGGCTTCACTCGAAGGGATTCGTAGGTGTAGGATTTTGAGTTGAGCATCACATGGAAGTTTTTCCTTTGTATTTCCTCGACCCCCTTTAACAGTACAGTGCTTCCTATGACTCAAGAAAGAGAAAATGAAACTACGAAAACAAAAGTTTTCACGCTTCATGTTCCTCGAATGAATACCAAGTCTTCAAGGTCACACCAATTTCTTCACTTTCAAAGTCTTCAGAAAGTCTTTAGAAATCCAAAGTCCTTAGTTGAAGAAATTCATTTTTAGGGGTCGACTTTCTCTGTAAATACCAAACTCCTCATAGACTTATAAAGTTTAGCTAAGCTTAATACCGGAAATGTTGAAAGAGTTTAGCTAAGCTTAATACTGGAAATGCCCTCTATGGAGCCAGCCACTGGCGCCCGAGCTTTATGTCGGACTGCTTCTGGGGTGGTGCACCACCTTGTCCACGGGCTGATTTTTATGAATACAATTCCGAATTGTGCAATGTAATCTTTGACAAGATGTATAGCCAGTATATGTATATCAGTAACCCTCAAGGTGCGTATTAGCCTAATATCCGGGATGCACCTGAAGGAAAAAATCAAACGCTGACCCTAGTAGCCCTAAAACTCAGGTCGATGCGTAAAATCAGCCTGAGGATTAATTCCCAGCTCGGCAGCATACTTAGGAATGAAAACACGGTGTGCGAAGTCCTCGAGACTCAGGTTGGGTGCTGCCGACCAAATAGAGGATAATAATCTCCTCGAAAACTATATTGCACTTTAAATTTTCTGCATTGGACAGGCAATGTAGTAGCCCCCGAGACACTGGTCGGGTGGCGACACCAGATCAGGGGATCGATGTACACCTTTAATATTTGTAAATAATAAGCACGAAGCCCAGTATCCCCCGAGCCTTAATGTGGGCATGGGTGGCTGAATGAAGGATCGATATCCAAAGTAAAATCACAAATCATGTGTAATGATTCTATGTATCCAAGTACTCTACATCATTAGTGCTCGGATCTGCATTGTATAGAACTTTGTTGACCGTCCATCGGCTTCAACCTCCTCGGCCCATAGCCGGGGATTGTTTGTCCCACTTTATAAAGCCTTTATGAGGGCAAAGATTTACGGCAAACAAGGCAATCCGGCCATACGGTTTTATAAACAAAGGTACGCAGAGAGACATGTTATATTATTGTTTTAACATAAGAAACATCGTCCAAAGAAAATAGTCCCGCTATCGGTTCCTTTCTTTGGGTTGTCATGCTAAGCATGATCATGAAACCTCAGCTCCGATCATTGTGGGAGGAAAATATTGAGGATTTAGTTCGGGAAAAGCTTCCAAACTCTGTGGTCTAGATGAACCCAAATTTTCACTTCTGTTACGACCGTTTATAATCTGAAAGTGGCCCATCGTCAGCTTCTACCCCCTTGTAGATGCTACACAGGGTGTTACCGGAATAACAAAACAACCCTTAGCCGACGTCTTGGTGCCCGAAGGCTGTTGTGTTGGCGGAAACGAGGCAATCAGATATGCGGGCTTTATAACTTTCACTTTGTCATAGGAGCTTAAAGTTGGGAGGCCAGCAAGTAGCCCCCCGCTTAGTGTTCGGCGACAGCCGAGGTCAAGCCGTAAACACTTCGGCCAATGTTATGAATGGCCCGTCATTTAACATAGTCATCGAATCGCTGACCGGTTTATGCTTTATTGTGACAGTCAATTTTTGGCTTTTTCCACCGAGGTGCTTAACCATGCGAGTTGGAAGCACAATCGCAGTGGTTCTCCTTTTGCACACCTAACCGAACAAAGCGGAATCTAGGAGGCAAGCATAGGAGCCGGGCAACTCAACTATCGACCGAAGACACAATTTGAACCCGATGCGTATATAGCAATATCCAAGAATTTTTGCGGAATCTCTAAAGGTGTCCGGCGTTGCACTGCGAGACTTATGCGGAAAACAGACAAATAATTGAAAAGTTCCATAGGATTGGAAAACCAAAAAACGTCAGTAAAAACTCGATGTCTGAACTAGATTAATTGTTCGGTGCCAATTAGAAAATTGGTCTTAGAGAAAAAAAGTGTGCTTCTGTCGTGATTTAACATGACATATCCTATCTCAAGACTTCAAGCGGGTCAACCTATGGCTTCAACCTCCTATCCCGAAGGCGGAGTACTTCTCGCAAGGCCAGTTTAGCAAACTTTAGCGGCTTTGAGAGGGAAATCCGTCTATTGACCACACATTCGCGTCGAAAAAAGGAGTGATAGAAAAAAAAGGACTTTACAACTACTAGGAAGAAGAACACTTATTATAAAACAGCTCACATAAATTTAAGAGCCCCCAAGTTACTTGGATAAAAGAATTTTACGTATAATGATTGTATGTACCGAAGTACTTATATCATATCTTTGTCCACCCGAACTTTATACGTGTCTTAACCGACCGTCTGCTTCTCTCTCTTCGGTCAAGGACCGAAAAGTGCTATGTACTCCCCCTGTCGAGAATATCGACGGTGTTTTCGATAACCAAGCAATCAGGCCATAAGGTTGTAACAGACAAAGCGCGCTCGGGGAACTTATGCTATATTACTAACAAAGTGTAAGAAGCATCTTCGAAGAAAATAGTACCCCCACCAATACCTTTCTTTGGTTGCTCGTTATTATTATGAGACTTGTGCAATAGATTTTTTGTACTCATGAGTTCCGTTGTGTGCCGGCCATTGTTGAAAACAGTAAGAGTGCTAGCTTTCGGCTTCACCCAGTCTGAGGTCCCGCTCGGATGTACCGATCATGACAATCGCAGAGGTGCTCCCTATACTCCCTAGCCGAACAATCGGGAACGTAGGGGTAAGCACAGGAGCCAGGCAACCCAGCTTGGAAATCGCTTAAGTCAACATGGTGCATATTGTGGCGTAATACACGAACAAGGAACAAAGCCGTACAAGTATAATTATATGCAAGAGGAAAAGCTCCATCAAGGGAGCCCCCAAATAAATGAGGTATTTGAATATGTGCGTCACAAACAAAGTTTTGACGAGGAACTTTGTCACAAAAAACTTTGTGCCAAAAAGTATAATGTTTGTTCAAACCGAACAAAATTTAAGACTCAAAGTTTTTGAGCATGAAAGCAACTTAGCTGATTGATATGTTCGGCATTGATGACGCGGTCCGAGCTTGATGCGGGACAAGGTTCCAGCCTCCAAGCTGGTCCCGAGGTGGCCGAGCAGAGACTTTGGCACCCCGAGAAGATGAAGCTCCCAGCCGCGGTAATGGAGAAGGTCGGCGCGCCAAGGAGACAACACAATTCGGTCGAACGAGGCGACAACACGGCTCAGTCTGAGTCAATTGGCTGCACAGATAAAATAGCGCAAACCAAAGGTAATGACAAATAAAGATAATAATGTATATTAAAAAAATAAAATTTCTTCTACTTATTTAATACAAGTGAAGGAAATAATGAAAGAGATGTGGCCCGAGCGTCGAGGTCAATGTCAATGCAGGGCGTCGACGTGACGTAGTGAAGGTGTGATAAAGCCCGAATTCACAGGTCGGTCTGAGTTCCGGATACGCCGTTCGCCGAACTATGCACGGAAACTGACTGAACCACCACGCAATCGTCGCTAATGCGGCCACCATTTGATAGACCTGTGTACAGATGATGGAACAAAGCAGAGTAATAATTCCTTGCGAAAAATGAACCCAAACGAGCAAAAATTGCTAGGATTAATAGCACCTGGTTTATTTGTTGTAGCGGTCCGAAGAAAGGTTACTCCCAAAATTGGGACTCGATCCGCACACCCATTGCCTGATGGGTGATGAAGCGATGGCATGGCGATCCTGGCAAAGGTTGGCTCGCCACGGCGAAGCCCATGGTCCAGCTAATGTGATGAAGCTGGTCCGCTAGTGACGCCAAAGTCTCCGAAGTAAGTTGATGAGGAGATGGCGAAGTCCTCGGTCTAGCCAAGGTGATGGAGCAGGTTGATAAGGAGACGATGCAGCTGCCGTGTCAGCCGAGGTGTTGAAGTAGTTCGGCGTGATGGACATCGGCTTGAAGAAGCAACAGTGCGGCTATGCCGACGCAGGTCGTAACTTGTGACGCGGTCAATGCTGGCTTGATGAAGTGACCGCGCGGCGATGTCGGTGTACCCGCTCCGTGTAATCCGTGGGGCGGCAATGTCAGTGACAATTTATCCTTCGCGATGTCGAACTATTGTTCGGCTAGTCGAGATGATGATCCGAAGAAGTTGAGCTCGGCTCAACAAAGCGACAACATGTCTAACGCAGGTCGGCCGTCGTGGAGTGATGTTGTCGAGCTGGTTTGACACCGGCGTGACGGTGAAGTTCGCATTGTAAAAATACTTATAATACTAGTGGGATGTCTTTGAGAATAAAACACAATACCCCATACAAAAATGTCCTTCAAAGAGGATGTCCGAAATCCCGTTCGTAAAGAAGATGAACTTGGGTCGGATTCGTTCTCGCGCAGAAAACAGATCCAAAAAGTGATGCACTAATCGGAAGGTTCTCGGAGTTTGGACGGTCGGATCGAGCTGAATTTTGGTAGGTGGTAGATATGGGAATTCCGCAGCCGATCAACGGTTGGATCTTCCAAAGGATGTCCTAGCTAGATGTTGGACACCCCGCTCCAAACTCGTCCGGATTCTCGTCCAGATTCAACAGGGCTCTGGTAATATCGGAGATTGCCGGAGATTCCTCCATTGGAACTCGACGAAACTTTTGCAGGGTAAGTGTAGACTTTATTCCGCATAATTCCACCGAAGCAATCGTTTAGGAGACACCCGAGGAGGCGGTGGCGGTGGATACGAGTTTGCTGTCTCGTAAAACAGCACGGTCGCCCGAGGGCAATGTTGATGTTGAGCCCCCGAGCTCCATGGATGACTCCTCCATGATCTTGATAGAGATCGGATTTGATGTTGATGAAGGCCCTCATCCGAACATGACGATTGGAGGTAGGGCGCAGTCCTCGGTCAAGCCAAGGTGACCAGTCGAGCTGGTGACGAAGAAACCGACGTTGCAGTTGACCTGCAGTCGAGCCATTGATCCTTTCGCCGATCACACAGCGGAACTCTCAATGAAAGCACCAATGTCGGTGTCGAACCGGCGGATCTCTCAAGCTGTGCGTCTTAGGATCAATGGTAACATGAACACGGGATTTTACCCAGCTTCGGGCTCTCTTGATGAGATAATACCCTACATGTTGATTGATTGACTATAATGAGTATAGGGGTTACAAGAGTTGATCTACCTCGAGATCATATGTTGTGGTCTAAATCCTAGAGGTATGATGAGTAATGTCATAATTATCTATCGACTAGACTGGCCTCGGTTTATATAATGTACCAGAGGCCTAGGATAACAAGCGTCCTAGCCAAATACGCCGGTGGGGGAGAGTCCTTGTCTTGATCACCAAGTCTTACACAATCTTCCTTGTATGCGGCAGCTGTTCGAAATGGCCCATGAGTATACGGCCACGGGAGTCCTCGGCCCAATCTAACTTATTGGGAGACGACGTGGTGAGTACCCCCCTGGTCCAGGACACCGTCAGCCGCCAAAACCCGTGAAACCCCATGCTCCTCCGTTGGCCTCCCGACCGCCGCCCAGCCGGAGACTCTTCCCCGACTACGTCGTCCATGGCAACAGCTCGCCATCCCTCATCCATCGCACCGGATGAGGATCCGTTGTCGATCTCGTCGTCCCGCCGGATCAGCCGCCCCGTCCTCCACCTCCAAGGAGCTTCCCCGGCGTTCGCCTCGTCTATCGCGCCACCTCAATCCCCATAGCATCGTCTTGACCTCCCCCACCGGAACCGCAGCACCCTCACCAATTCCTCCGATGAAGCTGAGGCCAACTCGGTGCCACCAAGGAGGTTCTGCACTCACCCCTGCATTTTATCTTTTATTCGATCTCATGGGGCTGCCGGTGCTCGATACTAAGCAGACATGGCGGGTCTCCATCAACGGCGCCGTTGCCGGCCACATCATCCACGGCGTCTCTCTCCCATGTCATTGCTTCCTCGGCGGCGACTTCCACAACGGCACTAGATGCAGCTACTCCGGCTCTCGCTCGTGCTGCGGCTCTGTTCTTGCTGTCGGTCACGCTGCTGCACTACTCTTGCTTTCGTTCGTGCTGTTGCTCTGCTCTTGCTCTCGCTTGCGCTGCTGCTATTGCACGACCTCCTGCAGCTACAGGAGTTGCTGCTTTAGCACTCGCTCGCGGTGCTACTGCATGACTTGCTCTCTGCTAGTGTGTTCCCTGCTCGAGCGTCTGCTGATTTAGATCACTGCTTCTCTGCTACTAGTGCTCGAATGCCCTAAACATCTATTGCAATGCTCTGTTACTAGTTCAATCAGTTTCGACAGTAAAATTCAGTTTTGACTGTAAAGTTCATTTTCTTCAGTTAAGTTCAAAGTGAACAGTACTTACAACATCTGTCGGAGCGGTCGTGGCTCGGCTGATGCCTTTTACATCTAGCACTTTTTGGTGATGTATTTTACATCATCTATTGCAGATGATATTAGGGTCCCACTTCAGATTAACGTTGTTTGTCTTGTCCTGCTTCAGCCTCATCGCTGTACACCTTATCGGAGCTGCTCCAACGACGGAACCGTCCATCATAGCGGAGTAGTACCCTCGGTGCTGTTTTCAAAGGTCCCATATCTTCTTCCCTGCCTCCGACAGTCACACCAGCATCATCACCATCCTCCACGTCCAACCCAATGATGTTGAGGTCCACAAGGCTATGCCAAAGAGGTTGTACACTCGTCACATCACTTTGTTACTCTACATTCATGTCGATCCCTCAGGGATCCTTTGCTATGGAACTACTATTCGTGCAAATCTGTTAGAAGGAGTGGAGCAAAGCAAAACTGGAGGATGTTTTTCCTTTGGTGTCTCTTTTGAAGAAAAAATGTAGGAATTTCATTCACTTGGACGTCCTTTTCAAATTAATATGCATGAAGAACAGAACTAATTGCATTACTGGCATAATAAGATTCTTATTTTTTTCATTTTCATGTGGTTTGACTTTAATTTGACCATGTTTCTCCATTCCTGTGTTCTTCGAATTCATGTGAACCAAACACCTAGGTTGACTGAAATCCTATGTTTCCAAATGTTGTGTTTTTCACGTGCATTCCTATCCTATTCCTGTGTTTTTCCTGTCCCTGCGTTTATAGAATCCTCCAATTCTTAAGAGCCCTTACAGATTTACTTCATTTTCAGATAGGCGTCATAGAAAACTCTGTGTGTTATGTCCTGCTCCTGCCCTGCGGTCATCCACACCACTTGAGGTGCACCATCGATAGAAGCATTCACTGTAGCAGAGATCCCCCCTGCAGACTTTCTTTTGCCACCTCAGATCATCTTCCCCGTTGCCGGCAGCCACGCCAACTGCATTACCATCATCGACTGAGCAGATGAACCTGAGGACTACAAAGTTCCGGAAGAGAGGTCGCAGTCTTTCGTGTTTGCTTACGTTAGATATCGGTTATTATTACCTGCTACTTTATTGTTCAAACTTGAGTTTTGAAATGCCCATGGGTCTCATAGAGCCAGCAACGAATAGTATATGTCTACTATTTGGTTCATCTGGGGTCTTCTATGTGGTTCATGTTGGGTGGGCAACAAACAATAGATGATCCATTGTCTATCTTTTTAAACTGAAGCTATAATCTACCTGCTATCATTAGTTTTTGATCCATCCACTCGTTTGCTACCATCAGTCTTGATTTTTGCAAGCACCTCTTAGGCCTTACAAAATCTAACTATTTTTTAATTATGCATGCCACATATTGTAGACAATCGTACTGAACATGTAGAGAAAAAGAGAAGACCGTTGCATGGGCATATAATGTCATGCAGACGCCGCTCCATGGTGGGTGAAGTGCCCCCCCCCTGCATTTCCAGATTGTATTCCAGAGGAAGATAACTATTCAGATGGAGATTCAGGAGGAGCCGACCATGCCTGTTTACCACCTGAGGTGTTTGCTCTAACCTGGCATGCTGATGTTGGTCATATCATGCATATGGCACCTTGCATTGCTTACATTATACATCTTATATGTCATCATCTTAGTTTAGATTTGCTTTGTGTGAATGCCACCTGTTTGGTTTCTATATCATACTCCCACCATTCCTAAATATTTGTCTTTTTAGAGATTTCAACAAGTGACTACATACGAAACAAAATGAGTGAATCAACACTCTAAAATATGTCTATATACATCCATATGTGGTAGTCCATTTGAAATCTCTAAAAAGACAAATATTTAGGAATAGAGGGAGTATATTGGAATTATGCAATGCCATCTTCTTTAGCAAGGCATCATATGCGTGAATCATGCAATGCCATCCTGTTTAGCCAGTCATCGTATATGTGAATTGTATCGTGTCATATTTTTTTCCATAATGTATTCCATTTGTCAACAATGTTTATACATTCATCTACTCTTCCTGTGCATCAGCCATTTGACATGGTCATGGGAAAATCTGGAGTGAAAACAAGGTCTTCTGAGTAGTCAGTGCTACCTGTCGATGCAGATTTCTTGCTGGTTACAGATAGCTCTTCAGAGGAGGATTCAAAGACAGATGACCAGTCGTATCCCCACCCCGAGAGGCATGATCTAACTTGGCTGGGTTATATTGCTCATATCATGCATATGGTGTCTTGCATTGCCATGCCATCTGCTTTGATTAGACATGCTTTGTGTGAATGCCTCATGTTTGCTTTCTATATCAGATATGTGAATTATGCAATGCCTTGTTTTTCAGCCAGTTATCATATATGTGAATTATGCACCACCATGGAGCTAGGCATCATATATGTGAATTATCTCATGCCATCTTTTTTTTCATTACGTATTCCATTTATCAACAATCTATGTATATTGAACTACTCTTCATGTGTATCAGCCATTTGAGCCGGTTATGGAAAACTTTGGAGTGAAAACAAGGTCTTCAGAGCAGGCAATGGTACCTGTTGAAGCATATATCTCGATGGTTACAGGGAGCTCCTCAGAGGAGGATTCAGAGACAGATGACCAGTCCTATATCCCACCTGAGGTGTATGCTCTAAGTTTCAATGTTTATATTTATCATACAATGCATATGGTGTCTTGCATTGCTTAGGTTAGACATCATATTCACAATATTGAATTCCATCTGCTTAGTTTAGAGATCATACATGCGAGTGCCAGCTGCTTAGTATATGAATCAATTATGTCAATTATATCATGCCATCCTGTATACTTAGACAACTTGTATGTGAATTATTTCATCCCAACCTATTTTAGAAAGACATCATATAGTTTTGTCATGTCATCCTGTTTAGGTACTCATCATATGTTGAATTATGCCATTATATCCTGTTAAGTTATCCATCATATATCTGAAACTGTGTCATGCTATCCTATTTAGTTAGGCATCATATATGTGAAATTGTGTCATGCTGTCCTGTTTGGTTAGACAACATATATGTGAATTACCACATCTGTCTATCATACAATGTCTGTACTTTCAATTTCTTTTCTTGTTTATAAGCCATTTGAATTGGAGGGGTGATGGCAGTATCTAAGGGAGCAAAAACCCATTCTTCACAAAAGACAGTGCTACCCGTCGATGAAGATAGAACCATGGTTGTACTGGCCCACAAACTAGCCCCACCACACATAATCGAGACTCTTACAGATTGCACACTTACACCATTGGGCAGAGAACCAACTACAACCCATCTAACCGCAACCCCAGCGGATAGTAACCCACTTCTAGTTGACAAAGCACCATGTCCACCAAAGAGTACACCCACACGAGCAGTTTGGAAAGCTACTGCAGTGCCCAAAGCACGAAGACCACCACAGCTAACCCAAACTCTATGTTTAAAGCAGAAGAGCAACTGTTCTCAGGTCAGATTCCATAGCTTTAGTCCATACTCCTTTGCTGTTGCATCACTATATTTACTCATACCAACTACTTTCAAATTTGAAGGATCCAATTGAAACTCCAATGGCGCAATAGGTATGTTTTAAACCTATTTCTTTAACTGGATTGTTGTTCTAACTTCTTGCTCTATGTTGATTTCAGTTTAAGTTGTATAAACAGTTATGTTCTCATGTGATGCACATTACAAGTGCTGCCAATGTTGTGTAGTTTCTCACACTTATATTCTGTCTATGCTACTATGTCTTAAAAATATATGAGTTGAACTGTGTCTCTATCATGATTAGGGAACATAAACTAGAATGATATGGAAAATATAGTGACCATAGTACATAGATATATGTTTGTTTCATGTTGTTATCCTGTCCACCGTACTACTGAACCGGTTTAGCAAAATGAGTTTGGTATACTACAAGCTAAACATGTGATGTGTCTGCTTGTTTCTCTTGTAGTATGCAAACAGAATATTGGAGAAGAGCACCCCACTATGCAATGGTAGAGAAAGTAATGCAGATAAGGTTCAAGATAGTGAGACAACCCTGTTGGTCTCCAAGAAAGGTGATAAAAACGATCTTGTAGACAGTGAGAAAACCCCACAGTCCTGCATTGATGTAGTGTTCGACTTACTGGCCAGTACCGCTGGCACAAGCTCTTCGAACTCGCTTCCTGAATCACTTCGGCTTCTTCAGTCTCAGCTACAAGCTGAAAGGCATCAGTCAGCTCTGCTGCGGCAAGAAGCCGAAGGACCGAGAAAGTCCCTGCAGAATTCAGATGCGTACTTTCTTGTGCAACAGCAAGCGCTGGAGGATTTAAGCGCCAAACAAGAGAAAGTTAATAAGCTTGCTAAGCATCTTGCCAGCATTATGGGTACCCAGGATATTGTTTCTTGAACTCTTCTGAAGTGGTTTCAGTTCTGGACTTGTTTTGCTATGGCGTATGCTACTTTGTTCCTTATATTTGCACTGGTGGCGAACATTGATGCCTACTGGATGTAATATGTGTAATAGCCGTGATAGCCTAGCATAAGTTGCTTCCTTATTTATTTCCTTGTTGTCTTGTTTATTTTTTTGCTTGTAGTCAGTGCAAGTTCTTTTTCCGCGGTTTGCTAGTGGCTGCAATAACCTATTTTTTAAAAATAGGCCACAATAACCATGGGCTAATATTTACTGTAGTGACACTGGACCTCCTACGGGCCGTAGAAACAGTGGGCCTTCTACGGGCCGTAGAAATGGTGGGCCTTCTATGGGTCGTATCATCAATGGGCCTTATACGGGTCATATGATCGATTGGCCAAACATGGGCCAAATAGACCGCATTATGGCTGTAAACGGTCTAGAGTTGGAATCGTCCGTTCGTGGGCCGACCATAATAGGCCATTGTTAATATGCCGTATTTGATGACGCTATGAAAACGACCCAACATATTAACGGACCACAAACGGGCCGACTGTAACCACGGGCTGAATTTGGCCCACAAGCAGAAAATGACAGTAACGGGCCATAAGTAAACGAATGCTGGAAATGAGCCCAAGAATAAATGGGCTCTGAGAAGGCCGAAAGATAACATGGGTGGAAACGGCCCAACGGAGGCCGTTAATGTGTATAAAGTGATACACTGTTCATTACGGGCCAGTTTCACCACGGGCCGTTAATGGGTGTAAAGTGATACATTGTTCATTACGGGCCAGTTTCACCATGGGCCGTTAATCGGCCAAGAGTTACATAGGGCCTCATATGGGCCGAAAGACGTCATGGGCCATACATGGGCCAAAAGTGAACACGGGCTGGAATCATATTGGATGGCCCAGATGACGCTACTGGCCCTAAATCGGATAGGGTGTAACGGGCCTTGGATTAGCGGGCTGTAAATGGGCTATATGCGAACAGGCCATTAACATGCTTTCCGTGGGCCAGCCCGCCACCGTTTGACCAAGTCAAACGGGCCAGCCTTTTCACAGGAATGGGCCTCTGTTGGGTCGTGCCACGTGTCGACGTATCATACTGTCCAATGAGTGGATGACATCTATCCCAACGATGAGCCGACACGTGTTTCCTCCAGCCAATGATGATTTTACACGTGGAAAATCCCCATTGGTCGGGGCTGTTAACGGGTTATCGGATCCAAAACCCGACCCGATAGCTTAATGGCGTTCCGTTATGGTGGATGCGACGTGTCGGTCACCCTTGATGAAAGCACTTCTGTGATGCGCGATTTATCGTCATGGAAGTGGACACTTCTGTGACGATAATTTTGGTAATGTCATGGAACACTTCTACGACAGCACAGGTATGACTATCTTGATTCTGTCATAAAATCGTCATGAATGTACTTGCATGACAGAAAACGCGACCTACTGTGACAAACATGTATCAACACGGAAGTGTATTTTTTTTGTAATGATGTGTGTCACTACGATCAAGATTCAATAAACCATCAACATTGGGTGTATGACCATAGAAGGTTTTATTCATCTAAACATAATAACAATTTATTCTCTGTCTTAGATGAATAATCATATTGCAATAAACAAGATCTAATCATATTTATGCTCAACGCAAATACCAAATAACATTTATTTAGGTTCAACACAAATCTCGAAAGTATAGGGAGTGTGCGATGATGATCATATCAATACTGGAACCACTTCCAACACACATTGTCACTTCAGCTTCAACTAGTCTCCGTTTATTCTGTAACTCCTGTTTCGAGGTACTAATCTTAGCAAGCGAACAAGTATCAAATACCCAGGGGCTACTATAAACACTAGTATGGTACACATCAATAACCTGTATATCAAATATACCCTTGTTCACTTTGCCATCCTTCTTATCCACCAAATATTCAGGGCATTTCTGCCTCCAGTGACCATTTCCTCTGCAGTAGGAGTACTCAGTTTCAGGCTTTGGTCCAGCTTTGGGCTTCTTCACGGGAGTGACAACTTTCTTGTCATTCTACTTGAAGTTCCCTTTATTTCCCTTTGCCCTTTTCTTGAAACTAGTGGTCTTGTCAATCATCAACACTTGATGCTCTTTCTTGATTTCTACCTTCGTCGATTTCAGCATCACGGAGAGCTCGGGAATCATTTTCGTCATCCCTTGCATACTATAGTTCATCACGAAGTTCCAGTAATTTGGTGATGGTGACAACAGAACTCTGTGAATCACTATTTTATCTGGAAGATTAACTCCCACTTGATTCAAGCGACTGTAGTACCCAGACAATCTGAGCACATGCTTAGTGCTTGAGCTATTCTCCTCCATTTTTAGCTATAGAACGTGCTAGAGACTTCATATCTCTCAACTCGGGTATTTTCTTGAAATATTAACTTCAAATCTTGGAACATCTCATATGGTCCATGACGTTCAAAACGTCTTTGAAGTCCCGATTCTAAGCCGTAAAATATGGTGCACTAAACTATCAAGTAGTCATCATATTGAGCTAGCCAAACGTTCATAACGTCTGCATCTGCTCCTGCAATAGGTCAGTCACCTAGTGGTGCATCAAGGACATAATTCTTCTGTGCAGCAATGAGGATAAACCCAGATCACGGACCCAATCCGCATCATTGCTACTATCATCTTTCAACTTAGTTTTCTCTAGGAACACATATAAAACATAGGGAAGCAATAAGACGAGCTATTGATCTACAACATAATTTGCAAAATAATATCAGGACTAAGTTCATGATAAATTAAAGTTCAATTAATCATATTAGTTACGAACTCCCACTTAGATAGAAATCCCTCTAGTCATCTAAATGATCACGTGATCCAAATCAACTAAACCATGTCTGATCATCACGTGAGATGGAGTAGTTTTCAATGGTGAACATCACTATGTTGATCATATCTACTATATGACTCACGCTCGACCTTTCGGTCTCTAGTGTTCCGAGGCAATATATGCATATGCTAGGCTCGTCAAATTTCACCCGAGTATTCTGCGTGTGCAAAACTGGCTTGCACCCGTTGTATGTGAACATAGAGCCTATCACACCCGATCATCACGTGGTGTCTCAGCATGAAGAACTGTAGCAACGGTGCATACTCAGGAAGAACACTTACACCTTGAAATTTAGTGAGATATCATCTTATAATGCTACCGTCTAACTAAGCAAAATAAGATGCATAAAACATAAACATCACATGCAATCATTATAAGTGATATGATATGGCCATCATCATCTTGTGCCTTTGATCTCCATCTCCAAAGCATCGTCATGATCACCATCGTCACCGGCGCGACACCTTGATCTCCATCGTAGCATCGTTGTCGTCTCGCCAACCATTGCTTCTACGACTATCGCTACTTCTTAGTGATAAAGTAAAGAAATTACATGGCGATTGCATTGCGTACAATAAAGCGACAACCATATGGCTCCTGCCTGTTGCCGATAACTCTGTTACAAAACATGATCATCTCATCCAATAAAAATTTAGCATCATGTCTTGACCATATCACATCATAAAATGCCCTGCAAAAACAAGTTACACGTCCTCTACTTTTTGTTGCAAGTTTTACGTGGATGTTATGGGCTAAGCAAGAACCGTTCTTACCTACGCATGAAAACCACAACGATATTTCGTCAAGTGTGTGCTGTTTTAACCTTCACAAGGACCGGGCGTAGCCACACTCGATTCAACTAAAGTTGGAGAAACTGACACCCGCCAGCCACCTGTGTGCAAAGCACGTCGGTAGAACCAGTCTTGCATAAGCGTACGCATAATGTCGGTCCGGGCCGCTTCATCCAACAATACCGTCAAATCAAAGTATGACATGTTGGTAAGCAGTATGACTAGTATCACCCACAACTCACTTGTGTTCTACTCGTGCATATAACATCTAGGCATAAACCTGGCTCGGATGCCACTGTTGGGGAACGTAGTAATTTCAAAAATCTCTTACGCACACGCAAGATCATGGTGATGCATAGCAACAAGAGGGGATAGTGTCGTCCACGTACCCTCGTAGACCGTGAGCGGAAGCGTTATGACAACACGGTTGATGTAGTGGTACGTCTTCACGATCGATCGATCCTAGTATCGAACGTGCGGCACCTCCGCGATCTACACACGTTCAGCTCGGTGACGTCCCATGAACTCACGATCCAGTAGATCTTCGAGGGAGAGTTCTGTCAGGACGATGGCGTGATAATGGTGTTGATGAAGCTACTGACGCAGGGCTTCGCCTAAGCACCACAACAATATAACCAAGGTGGATTATGGTGGGGGGGGGGG
>NC_041393.1:71373254-71373637 GCF_002162155.2 Triticum dicoccoides
TCCTAGTATCGAACGTGCGGCACCTCCGCGATCTACACACGTTCAGCTCGGTGACGTCCCATGAACTCACGATCCAGTAGATCTTCGAGGGAGAGTTCTGTCAGGACGATGGCGTGATAATGGTGTTGATGAAGCTACTGACGCAGGGCTTCGCCTAAGCACCACAACAATATAACCAAGGTGGATTATGGGGGGGGGGGGGGGCACCGCACACGGCTATAGATCAATGATCAAGTTGTGTATCTGTTGTGCCTTTGGGGTGTCCCCTGCCCATGTATATAAAGGAGGTAGGAGGAGGAGGCCGGCCCTAGAGGGGCGCGCCAAGTGTGGGGAGTCCTACTAGGACTCCCAAGTCCTAGTAGGATTCCTCTTTTCCTTTCCGG
>NC_041393.1:71373647-71477988 GCF_002162155.2 Triticum dicoccoides
TCCTAGTATCGAACGTGCGGCACCTCCGCGATCTACACACGTTCAGCTCGGTGACGTCCCATGAACTCACGATCCAGTAGATCTTCGAGGGAGAGTTCTGTCAGGACGATGGCGTGATAATGGTGTTGATGAAGCTACTGACGCAGGGCTTCGCCTAAGCACCACAACAATATAACCAAGGTGGATTATGGTGGGGGGGGGGGGCACCGCACACGGCTATAGATCAATGATCAAGTTGTGTATCTGTTGTGCCTTTGGGGTGTCCCCTGCCCATGTATATAAAGGAGGTAGGAGGAGGAGGCCGGCCCTAGAGGGGCGCGCCAAGTGTGGGGAGTCCTACTAGGACTCCCAAGTCCTAGTAGGATTCCTCTTTTCCTTTCCGGAGTAGGAGAGGAGAAAGAGGGATAGAGAGAGGGAGTAGGAAAAGGCAAGGGGGGGGGGCGCCGCCCCCTTTCCCCTAGTCCAATTCGGACCCATGGGGGGCGCGTGCCTCCTTCCCTTTGGCCTGCCTCCTCTATTCCCGTATGCCCCAATAATTCTCCTGGCGAATTCCCGTAATTCTCCGGTACCCCGAAAAATACCAGAATCACTCGGAACCTTTTCGATGTCCGAATATAGCCTTCCAATATATCGATCTTCATAGCTCGACCATTTGGAGACTCCTCGTCATGAACCAGATCTCATCCGGGACCCCGAACTACCTTCGGTACATCAAAACACATAAACTCATAATACCGATCATCACCGAATGTTAAGCGTGCGGACCCTACGGGTTCGAGAACTATGTAGACATGACCGAGACACGTCTCCGGTCAATAACCAATAGCGGAACCTGGATGCTAATATTGGCTCCTACATATTCTACGAAGATCTTTATCGGTCAAACCGCATAACAACATACGTTGTTCCCTTTGTCATCGGTATGTTACTGGCCCGAGATTCGATCGTCGGCATCTCAATACCTAGTTCAATCTTGTTACCGGAAAGTCTCTTTACTCGTTCCGTAATGCATCATCCCGCAACTAACTCATTAGTCACATTGCTTGCAAGGCTTATAGTGATGTGCATTACCGAGAGGGCCCAGAGATACCTCTCCAACAATTGGAGTAACAAATCCTAAGCTTCATCTATGCCAACTCAACAAGTACCATTGGAGACACCTGTAAAGAACCTTTATAATCACCCAGTTACGTTGTGATGTTTGGTAGCTCACAAAGTGTTCCTCCTATATTCGGTAGTAGCATAATCTCATAGTCATAGGAACATGTATAAGTCATGAAGAAAGCAATAGCAACAAACTAAACGATCAAGTGCTAAGCTAACAGAATGGGTCAAATCAATCACATCATTCTCTAATGATGTGATCCTGTTAATCAAATGACAACTCGTCTCTATGGCTAGGAAACTTAACCATCTTTTATTCAACGAGCTAGTCAAGTAGAGGCATACTAGTGACACTTTGTTTGTCTGTGTATTCACACGTGTACTAAGTTTCCGTTTAATACAATTCTAGCATGAATAATAAATATTTATCATGATATAAGGAAATATAAATAACAACTTTATTATTGCCTCTAGGGCATATTTCCTTCAGTATGTGACAAATTTGCTTATGACGGGTTACTGGAGTGATAGAAACTTAAAACCTTTGATCTTAAAGATATGGTTGCGTTTTACTTTAATGTATCTTTGGTATTTCTGGATGCTTGCTGGAGTTTCAATAATAAGTATTTGTAGTTAACGGATTTTGATACATGTTTGCATAGGCCTCTACCGCATAAAAAAACTGCAATAGATGATTATCACTTTAGTTTTATATCCAAGTGCCTAGGGACAATCCTTTACTTTTTTATTCTTTCACGAAACAGTAACTAACTTTCATTTATACCTTCTTTATTATCTTTTTTGCATGGATGTTCTTTATTATCTTACAAAGCTATCTTTTCATGCCCGTAAAGTAGATTCATTTGTTATTTTTAGATAAAGCAAATGTTTGGTGCGTACAACATTGCATCGGTGGCAGATAGAACCTTAGAGAATACTAACCCTACCTTTAGCTCCTTATGGGTTTGACACTTCATACTTACAGCTTCACCTTTGAAAAGTGCTACGGCAGTTACTTGCACTTGAGGAGTACCACCAACTCCGACCGTTACGCCACATTGAGTCCGGCTTCCCGCCCCTTCGCATGTTCGCGTCTATTTAAAGAGGACTCCGAAGCCATCCACACCTCAGTACTTTCTGACCCTCTGCTCTCCGCTCCAGCTCGAACGGGTCCACCTTCCCCACCCCATGCCAAAATCATGATTCTCTACGCTGGCAGGTGACGGAGGCAGCTCTGGATTGTGGCACCAATGACATCACTTTCCAGGCCCTCGACCTCTAGGGTTATCGGCTCCTCCGAGAAGGAGGATATCATCATCTCCTCTAGTAACGAGGATTAGCGGCTACTACTACTGCTATGCCTGTATGCGGAGGCGGCTACACAGGAGATGAGTTCGTGCGCCAAAAAAATACAAGATTAACTCTACTTCTATTCTTCTACAAGACATCCCATGAAAGATAGTTATAGGACAAAAAATGACAACCAAATCCCCTTGGGATATCAACATAAGGATATAGCTCTCTCTCTCTCTCTCTCTCTCTCTCTCTCTGAAAAATGGATACGGAAAGTGCATGCTTCGCTCTGGTTGCTCTCTGAGAGTTGGTCAAATGTGTGTGGGTATATATAGGGAGCACAAAAAATCCAACCGTTACACACCTTTATGCACACTTCGGTGTGACCGGGTGAAACCACTTAGTGAGACCAACATGTGCAAAAGGTTTGAACTATAGCATGTTCGGTATGACCGGATGAAACCTCTCAGTGAGACCGAGTCAAGCTAACCTAAGCACTTTTCACACTTCAGTGTCACTGATCAAAAATTCCGAGTCAATTTCAATTGGTTACAGAAGGTTGGCAAGTGCTCTTCAATTGAGTTGAAGGACCAACTTGATGAGATCGAGATGCTAGGCTTTAGGTAGCGGTTATGCCAAGTGTATCTCGTAGAGCCCGAGTATATGTGTTTCAGTGGGACCAAGATAGCCTTTAGGGTTTTAGACATAGTGGAATATGAGAGTGTGGTTGGGAATCGATTCTTCTTCTTGCAACAGCTGTGGCTAGAGACACACAATCCCTGAGAAAAGAGACATGCTTGAACTAAAAAATGTGTGCTATCTTTACTGCAAGTACTAGTGCAAGAGCTTCTGCCTAAAGAGGGGAATATGTAAATCAGCTCCAAAATCGCTCATCTGGAGTATCTATAAAAAATATATATTCATGTAGCTTTAGCTGAAGAGCCCTTTCCAGTGATTTTCAAAAATTAAAAAATGCATCCAAGAAGACTTTAGTACCTGCAAGAAGTAGATCACTTTTTATAGTGAAACCATACAAATACAAATGATTACCATCCTAGGTAGAATGATTCTGCACTTCTAGAACATGTTTGTCATCGGAGCTTGACAAGCATCAAGTGCTAGAGGCGCCTGATGATGTATGTGCATAGGTTATCCTTTTTCCCTTTGAAAAATACAATCATTTCAAGATTTCCACAAGCAACAGAGAAAAATAAAAATATTTGGAATGGTGGCATATGAACGATTAGCATTGAGAAATAAAATTAGGATGGTTGGATGTTGATTCACGCAACACACGTAATTTGGTTGAGGTTTCCTCGCACACAAAAAGGAAAAAATGTTGAAGTTTAATGGAAATGTAAGAGCTTTTGAGGCAGTTAACTAGAATAACCATCTCAAAAATAAATAAAAATATAGAGTAACATCTACTATATCACTAACCTTCATAGGATTGAAGATCTCTCATACAATTGTGGACATTGGTTTTGGATTGGGTTTCAAGTTTTGACTTGGTCAAAAAATTCTCAAGGAGCTCTCTAATTCAAGTGAGGTGTTCAATTTTAACTTCAGTTCATGATTTTGACTTGTTAATGATTTCCAAGTATCGGTAACAACCGGCTTATAAAAAAGTTTGTCTCGCGCACCCTCTCATCATCTGACCAAAAAATAATAATAACCGACTTATAAAAATATACCAGTCTCACACGCCCTCTCATCATCTCGCCGTTGAGCATTTACCATTGACTTTTAAAAAACAATATAAAATCATAGAATTTAAAAATATTGAATAAAAATGGGTTTCAAATCATAAATTTCAAAAAAATGACATCTATGAAAAAAGCTCAAAATTCAGAAAAAACTTTCATGTAATTGGGGGAAATACGAATTCAAAACAATTCATGGATTTTGAAAGAAAGTTCGTGGATTCAAAAGAAATAAGAAAAAAGTTCGCAAAATTTTAAATAGTTCATGTATTTGGAAATGCTCACACATTTAAAAAAAGTTCACAGATTTAAAAAACACTTTGAGTTTGTAAAAAGTTCATACTTTGTAAGAAAGTTCAGAAAAATTGAAAATATATTCATAAATTTGATAAACAGTCATGGAATTTCAAAAAAAGTATACGAATTTAAAATTTTCACAAATTCAAAAAAAAGAAAAAGATCGGGAAAAGGATAAAGATAAACCGTACAAAACTAGTCCCAGGAAAAACTAGGGGAAAGTCAGTCCAGACAAAACAAACTGAACCTTTTAGAAAGAAAATACTACCTGGACCGGATGAAACAGGAATTGTCAGGCAACACACATTTACGATTCAGAAAAAAATGTTAAATGGGCCGAGCCAAGGTGGAGGGTGTGTGCACCTTTTTGCCAAAACTCCAATAACTTGCGCTTAAGGCGCTGGATAGGATTTCGGTGATGCTACTTCTTGAGTTTGCGTTGATTTTTCCCTTGAAGAGGAAAGCGTGATGCAGCAAAGTAGAGATAAGTATTTCCCTCAGTTAAGAACAATGTAACAATCTAGTAGGCGGCACAAGCAAGTCTCCAATATATGCACCTGCACAAACTAACAAATACTTGCACACAACGCGAAAAAGGGGTTGTCAATCCCTTCACGGTCATGAACAAGAGTGAGATCTAATAGAGATAGGTATAAAAGATAAATAAAAGAGCAAACTAAAGTAAATATAAATAGATTGCAGCAAGGTATTTTTGTGTTTTTTGGTTTATAGATCTGAAAATATATGATGGAAAATAGGCCCGGGTGTTGGGGAATGTTGCATGGGAAACAAAAAAATTCCTGTGCTCACCAATATCAATCTAGGAGATAAAAATCTACGAGAGGGGAGATTGCATCTACATATCCTGGTAGATCGCTAAGCGGAAGCGTTAAGAAACGCGGTTAATGTAGTCAACGTCTTCGCGATCCAATCATGATCTGTCCGGCGAACTCCTGATCCAAGTGCCGAATGGACGGCACCTCCGCGTTCAACACACGTACGGCTTGATGACGCCTTCACCTCCTCGATCCAGCGAGCGATGGTGAAGTAGTAGCTCGAATCCTCGGGCAGCATGATGGCATGGTGGCGACGGTGGCGGTGGAATCTCAGTAGAGCTTCGCTAAGCACTATGGAGTGGAAGAGGGCTACGAGGGAGAGGGAGGGCAGCGCCATGGCATAGATGGGTTCGGCTGCCCTCTCTCTACCGCTCTATATATAGGGGGAAGGGGGAGGCGCCCTAGGCTTTCCCCTAGGGGGGCCGGCGGCCACAAGGGAAACCCTAGAAGGGTTGGGTGCCCCCCAGGTGCTTTGCCCCCAAGCAAGGAGGAGGCAACTCTAGGGGGCGCACCAACCCTTCCTGGTCTCGTAGGATGGGTTGAGGGGGATGCAGATGTTGGGGAACGCAGTAATTTAAAAAAATCCTATGATTATGCAAGATCTATCTAGGTGATGCATAGCAATGGGACAGGAGAGTGTGTCCACGTACGCTCGTAGACTGAAAGCAGAAGCGTCTCAATAACACGGTTGATGTAGTCGAAAGTCTTCGCGATCCAACCGATCCAAGTACCAAACGTACGGCACCTCCGCGTTCAGCACACGTTCAACTCGATGACGTCCCTCGTACTCTTTATCCAGTTGAGGACAAGGGTGAGTTCCGTCAGCACGACAGCGTGGCAACATCGATGATGATGATACCGGCGCAGGGCTTCGCCTAAGCTCTACGATGGTATGATCGAGGTGTGTAACTATGGAGGGGGGCACCGCACAAGGTTGCGAGAGAAAGTTGTGTATCTTTGGTGTGCCCCCTGCCCACATATATAAAGGAGGGAAGGAGAGACACCGCCCCCCTAGGGGTGCGCCTAGAGTATGGAGTCCTACTAGGACTTCCAAGTCCTAGTAGGAATCCCTTTCCCTTTTGGAGTAGGGGAAAAGGAAAGAGGGAAAGAGAGAGAGAGTAGGAAAGGGCAAGGGGGTTTCCCCTATTCTAACTCGGACTTGAGGGGGCGCCACCTCCCCTTTGGCCTGCCTCCTCCTTTCCCGTATGGCCCAATAAGGCACATTACTTCTCCCGGTGAATTCCCGTAACTCCCCGGTACTCTGAAAAATACTCGAATTACTCGGAACCTTTCTGATGTTCGAATATAGCCTTTCAATATATCGGTCTTTATGTCTCGACCATTTAGAGACTCCTCGTCATGTCCGTGATCTCATCCGGGACTCCAAACAAACTTCCGTCATCAAAACACATAGCTTATAATACAAATCGTCATCGAACGTTAAGCGTGTGAACCCTATGGGTTCGAGAACTATGTAGGCATGACCGAGACACATCTCCGGTCAATAACCAATAGCGGAACATGGATGATCATATTGGTTCCTACATATTCTTTGAAGATCTTTATCGGTCAAACCGCATAACAACATACGTTGTTCCCTTTGTCATCGGTATGTTACTTGCCCGAGATTCGATCGTCGGTATCATCATACCTAGTTCAATCTCGTTACCGGCAAGTCTCTTTACTCGTTTCATAATAGTTCATCTCGCAACTAATTCATTAGTCACATTTCTTGCAAGGCTTATATTGATGAGCATTACCGAGAGGGCCCAGAGATACCTCTCCAAAACACGGAATGACAAATCCTAATCTTGATCTATGTCAACCCAACAAACACATTCGGAGACACCTGTAGAGCATCTTTATACTCACCCAGTTACGTTGTGACGTTTGATAGCACACAAGGTGTTCCTCTGGTATTCGGGTGTTGCCTAATCTCATAGTCTGAGGAACATGTATAAGTCATGAAGAAAGAAGTAGCAATGAAACTGTAACGATCATAATGCTAAGCTAACGGATGGATCATGTCCATCACATCATTCTCCTAATGATGTGATCTTGTTCATCAAATGACAACACATGTCTATGGTTAGAAAACATAACCATCTTTGATTAATGAGCTAGTCAAGTAGAGGCATACTAGGGACACTATGTTTTGCCTATGTATTCACACATGTACTAAGTTTCCGGTTAATACTATTCTAGCATGAATAATAAACATTTATCATGAAATAAGGAAATAAATAATAAATTTATTTATTCCTCTAGGGCATATTTCCTTCAGTCTCCCACTTGCACTAGAGTCAATAATCTAGTTCACATTGCCATGTGATTTAACATCAATAGTTCACATCTGTATGTGATTAACACCCATAGTTCACATCGCCATGTTCCCAACACCCAAAGGGTTTACCAGAGTCAATAATCTAGTTCACATCTCTATGTGATTAACACCCAAAGAGTACTAAGGTGTGATCATGTTTTGCTCATGAGAGAAGTTTAGTCAACGGGTCTGTTACATTCAGAGCCATATGTTTTTTGCAAATATTCTATGTCTACAATGCTCTGCATCAAGCTACTCTAGCTAATTGCTCCCACTTCCAATATGTATCCAGATTGAGACTTAGAGTCGTCTGGATTGGTGTAAAATCTTGCATCGAGTAACTCTTTACGATGAACTCTTTATCACGCCCATAACCGAGAAACATTTCCTTAGTTCTTACTAAGGATAATTTTGCCCGCTGTCCAGTGATCTACTCCTAGATCACTATTGTACCCCTTTGCCAAACTCATGGCAAGGTACACAATAGGTCTGGTACACAGCATAGCATCCTTTATAGAACATATGGCTGAGGCATAGGGAATGACTTTCATTCTCTTTCTATTTTCTGCTGTGGTCGGGTTTTGAGTCTTACTCAACTTTACACCTTGTTATATAGACAAGAACTCCTTCTTTGACTGATCCATTTTGAACTCTTTCAAAAACTTGTCAAGGTATGTGTTCATTGAAAAAACTTATCAAGCATCGTGATCTATCTCTATAGATCTTGATGCCCAATATATAAGCAGCTTCACTGAGGTCTTTCTTTGAAAAATCTCCTTTCAAACTCTCCTTTACGCTTTCCAGAAAATTTTACATTATTTCCAATCAACAATATGTCAATCACATATTCTTATCAGAAAGGCTATAGTGCTCTCACTTACTTTCTTGTAAATACAAGCTAAACAGCAAGTCTGTATAAAACTATATGCTTTGATCAACTTATCAAAGCGTATATTCCAACTCCAAGATGCTTGCACCAGTCCATAGATGGATCCCTAGAGCTTGCACACCTTGTTAGTACCTTTAGGATTGACAAAACCTTCTGGTTGCATCATATACAACTCTTCCTTAAGAAATACCCATTTAAGGAATTCAGTTTTGACATCCATTTGCCAGATTTCATAAAATATGGCAACTGCTAACATGATTCAGATGGATTTAAGCATTGCTACAGTTGAGAAAATCTCATTGTAGTCAACACCTTGAACTTTGTCGAAAACCTTTTGCGACAAGTCGAGCTTTGTAGATAGTAACACTACTATCAGCGTCCGTCTTCCTCTTGAAGATCCATTTATTTCTATGGCTTGCCAATCATCGGGCAAGTCCACCAAAGTCCACACTTTCTTCTCATACATGGATTCCATCTCATATTTCATGGCCTCAAGCTATTTCACGGAATCTGGGATCATCATCGCTTCCGGATAGTTCGTAGGTTCATCATGGTCTAGTAACATGACTTCTAGAACGCCGTACCATTCTGGTGCGGATCTTACTCTGGAAGACCTACGAGGTTCGGTAGTAACTTAATTTCAAGTTTCATGATCATCATCATTAGCTTCCTCATTTATTGGTGTAGGAATCACTGGAACTGATTTATGTGATGAACTACTTTCCAATAAGGGAGAAGGTACAATTACCTCATCAAGTTCTACTTTTCTTCCACTCACTTCTTTTGAGAGAAACTCCTTCTCTAGAAAGGATCCATTCTTAGAAACAAAGATTTTGCCTTCGGATCTGTGATAGAAGGTGTACCCAACAATTTCCTTTGGGTATCCTATGAAGATGCACTTCTCTGATTTCGGTTCGAGCTTATCAGGTTGAAGCTTTTTCACATAAGCATTGCAGCCCCAAATTTTAGCAAACGACAACTTTGGTTTCTTGCCAAACCATAGTTCATAAGGCGTCGTCTCAATGGATTTTCATGGTGCCATGTTTAACGTGAATGCAGCTATCTCTAATGCATAACCCCAAAATGATAGCGGTAAATCGGTTAGAGACATCATAGACCGCACCATATCCAATAAAGTGCGGTTACGATGATCGGACACACCTTTACGCTGTGGTGTTCCAAGTAGCGTGAGCTGTGAAACTATTCCACATTATTTTATATGAAGGCTAAACTCGTAACTCAAATATTCTCCTCCACGATCAGATCGTAGAAACTTTATTTTCTTGTTACGATGATTCTCCACTTCACTCTGAAATTCTTTGAACTTTTCAAATGTTTCAGACTTGTGTTTCATTAAGTAGATATACCCATATCTTCTCAAATCATATGTGAAGCTCAGAAAATAATGATACCCGCGACGAGCATCAACACTCATTGGACCGCATACATCGGTATGTATTATATCCATTAAGCCACTAGCTCGATCCGTTGTTCCAGAGAACGGAGTTTTAGTCATCTTGCCCATAAGGCACGGTTCACAAGCATCAAATGATTCATAATCAAGTGATTCAAAAAGTCCATCTTTATGGAGTTTCTTTATGTGCTTTACCCCGATATGACCCAAAGGGCAGTGACACAAATAAGTTGCACTATCATTATCAACGTTGCATCTTTTGGCATCAATACTATGAATATGTGTATTACCACGATCGAGATTCAATAAACCATCAAGATTGGGTGTATGACCATAGAAGGTTTTATTCATGTAAACAGAATAACAATTATTCTCTGTCTTAAATGAATAATTTTATTGCAATTAACATGATATAATCATATTCATGCTCAACGCAAACACCAAACAACATTTATTTAGGTTCAACACTAATCCCGAAAGTATAGGGAGTGCTCGATGATGATCATATCAATCTTGGAACCACTTCCAACACACATCATCACTTCATCCTCAACTAGTCTCTATTTATTCTGCAACTCCTGTTTCGAGTTACTAATCTTAGCAACCGAACAAGTATCAAACACCCAGGGATTACTACGAGCACTAGTAAGGTACACATCAATAATATGTATATTAAATGTACCTTTGTTGACTTTGCCATCCTTTTTATCCGCCAAATATTTGGGGCAGTTCCACTTCCCGTGACCATTTCCTTTGAAGTAGAAGCACTCAATTTCAGGCTTAGGTCCAGCTTTTGGCTTCTTCCCAGGAGTGATAACTTGCTTGCCATTCTTCTTGAAGTTCCCTTCCTTTCCCTTTGCCCTGTTCTTGAAACTAGTGGTCTTGTTTAATCATCAACACTTGATGCTCTTTCTTGATTTCTACCTTTGTCGATTTCAGCATCACGAAGAGCTCGAGAATCGTTTTCGTCATCCCTTGCATACTATAGTTCATCACGAAGTTCCAGTAACTTGGTGATGGTGACTAGAGAACTCTGTCAATCACTATCTTATCTGGAAGATTAACTCCCACTTGATTCAAGAGATTGTAGTACCCAAACATTCTCAGCACATGCTCACTAGTTGAGCAATTCTCCTCCATCTTTTAGGCAAAGTACTTGTCAGAGGTCTCATACCTCTTCACACGGGAATGAGTCTGAAATACCAATTTCAGCTCTTGGAACATCTCATATGCTCCGTGACGTTTCAAAAATGTTTTTGAAGTCCCGGTTCTAAACAGTAAAGCATGGTGCACTAAAATATCAAGTAGTCATCATATTGAGCTAGCCAAACGTTCATAACATCTGCATCTGCTCCTGCAATAGGTCTGTCACCTAGTGGTGCATCAAGGACATAACTCTTCTGTGCAACAATGAGGATACACTTTAGATCACGGACCCAGTACGCATCATTGCTACTATCATCTTTCAACTTAGTTTTTTCTAGGAATTATAAAAACATAGGGAAACTACAACGTGAGCTATTGATCTACAACATAGTTTGCAAAATACTATCAGGACTAAGGTCATGATAAATTAAAGTTTAGTTAATCATATTACTTAAGAACTCCCACTTAGATAGACGTCCCTCTAGTCATCTAAATGATCACATGATCCAAATCAACTAAACCATGCCCGATCATCACGTGAGATGGAGTAGTAAGGACTTAGATTTCAATGGTGAACATCACTATGTTGATCATATCTACTATATGATTCACGTCGACCTTTCGGTCTCAGTGTTTCGAGGCCATAACTGCATATGCTAGGCTCGTCAAGTTTAACCCGAGTATTCTGTGTGTGCAAAACTGGCTTGCACCCATTGTATGTGAACGTAGAGCTTATCACACCCAATCATTACGTGGTGTCTAGCCATGAAACACTGTAGCAATGGTGCATACTCAGGGAGAACACTTATACCTTGAAATTTAGTAAGGGATCATCTTATAATGCTACCACCGTACTAAGCAAAATAAGATGCATAAAAGATAAACATCACATGTACAAAATATGTGACATGATATGGCCATCATCATCTTGTGCCTTTGATATCCATCTCCAAAGTACCATCATGATCTCCATCGACACCGGCATGACACCATGATCTCCATCATCTTGATCTCTATCAATGTGTCATCACATGGTCGTCTCGCCAACTATTACTTTTGCAATTATTGCTACCATATAGCAATAAAGTAAAGAAATTATATGGCGCTTGCATCTTAATCAATAAAGAGACAACCATAGGGCTCCTGCCATTTGCCGATAACTTTAACAAAACATGATCATCTCATACAACAAATTATATCTCATCATGTCTTAACCATATCATAGCACAACATGCCCTGGAAAAACAAGTTAGACGTCCTTTACTTTGTTGTTGCAAGTTTTATGTGGATGCGACGGGTTTCTGGCAAGAACCGTTCTTACCTACGCATCAAAACCACAACGATTTTTCGTCAAGTATGTTGTTTTAACCTTCAACAAGGACCGGGCATAGTCAAACTTGATTCAACTAAAGCTAGGGAAACAGACACCCGCTAGCCACCTGTGTGCGAAGCACGTCGATAGAACCAGTCTCACGAACGCGGTCATGTAATGTCGGTCCGGGCCGCTTCATCCAACAATACCACCTAATCAAAGAAAGACGTTGCTGGTAAGCAGTATGACTATTATCACCCACAACTCTTTGTGTTCTACTCGTGCATAAAACATCTGTGCATAGACCTGGCTCGGATGCCACTGTTGGGGAACGCGGTAATTTAAAAAAAAATCCTACGATCACGCAAGATCTATCTAGGTGATGCATAGCAACGAGAGGGGAGAGTGTATCCACATACCATCGTAGACCGAAAGCGGAAGCGTTTCAATAACGCGGTTGATGTAGTCGAACGTCTTTGCAAGCCAACTGATCTAAGTACCAAACGTACGGCACCTCCGCGTTCAGCACACGTTCAGCTCAATGACGTCCCTCATACTCCTAATCCATTTGAGGACAAGGGTGAGTTCCATCAGCACGACGGCGTGGCGACAGGGATGATGATGCTACCGGCGCAGGGCTTCACCTAGGCTCTACGATGGTATGATTGAGGTGTGTAACTGTGGAGAGGGGCACCACACACGGTTGGAAGAGAAACTTGTGTATCTTTGGGGTTCCCCCCTGCCCACATATATAGAGGAGGGAGGGAGAGAGGCCGTCCCCTAGGGGTGCGCCTAGAGTATGGAATCCTACTAGGACTTCCAAGTCCTAGTAGGAATCCCTTTCCCTTTTGGAGCAGGAGAGAAGGAAAGAGGGAAAGAGAGAGGGAGTAGGAAAGGGCAAGGGGGCGCCACCCCCTTACCCTAGTCCAATTCGGAACCATGCGGGGCGCGCCATCTCCCCTTTGGCCTGCCTCCTCCTTTCCTGTATGGCCCAATAAGGCACATTATTTCTCCCGGTGAATTTCCGTAACTCCCCGGTACTCCAAAAAATACCCGAATCACTCGGAACCTTTCCGATGTTTGAATATAGCCTTTCAATATATCGATCTTTAGGTCTTGACCATTTCGAGACTCCTCGTCACGTCGGTGATCTCATCCGGGACTCCGAACAAACTTCGGTATCAAAACACATAGCTCATAATACAAATCGTCATCGAACGTTAAGCGTACGAACCCTACGGGTTCGAGAACTATGTAGACATGACCGAGACACATCTCCGGTCAATAAACAATAGCAGAACATGGATGCTCATATTGGTTCCTACATATTCTTTGAAGATTGTCATCGGTATGTTATTTTCCCGAGATTTGATCGTCGGTATCATCATACCTATTTCAATCTCGTTACCGGCAAGTCTCTTTACTTATTCCGTAATACTTCATCTCGCAACTAACTCATTAGTCACATTGCTTGCAAGGCTTATAGTGATGAGCATTACCGAGAGGGTCCATAGATACCTCTCTGAAACACGGAGTGACAAATCCTAATCTCGATATATGCCAACCCAACAAACACCTTTGGAGACACCTGTAGAGCATATTTATAATCACCCAGTTATGTTGTGAGGTTTGATAGCACACAAGGTGTTCCTCCGGTATTCGGGAGTTGCATAATCTCATAGTCTGAGGAACATGTATAAGTCATGAAGAAAGTAGTAGCAATGAAACCGTAATGATCATAATGCTAAGCTAACGGATGGGTCATGTCCATCACATCATTCTCCTAATGATGTGATCCCATTCATCAAATGAAAACACATGTCTATGGTTAGGAAACATAACCATCTTTGATTGACGAGCTAGTCAAGTAGAGGCATACTAGAGACACTATGTTTTGTCTATGTATTCACACATGTACTAAGTTTCCGGTTAATGCAATTCTAGCATGAATAATAAACATTTATCATGAAATAAGGAAATAAATAATAACTTTATTATTGCCTATAGGGCATATTTCCTTCAGTAGAACCCCTTAGTAAGCTGGTGTGCTCCCTCCCCTAGGCCCATCAGGCCCCCCAACACTTGTCGAGGCCCCTGAAACCCCTTTCGGTCATCCTGGTCATAACCCGGTGCCCCTGGAACACTTCCGGATTCCAATACCCTTCTTCCTATATATCAATCTTCCCCTCCGGACCATTCCAGAGTTCCTCGTCACGTCCAGGATCTCATCCAGGACTCCTAAAAACCTTCGATTACCACCATAACAACTCAACTATACTTATATCGTCACCAAATGTTAAGTGTGTAGACCCTGCGGGTTCGAGAACTATGGAGACATGACCGAGACACCTCTATGGTCAATAACCAATAGCGGGACCTGGATGCCCATACTGGTTCCTACACATTCTACAAAGATCTTTATCAGTCAAACCTCGATGTCAAGGATTTAGCTAATCTCGTATGTAGTTCCCTTTGTCCATTGGTATGTTACTTGCCTGAGATTCGATCGTCGTTATCGCCATACCTAGTTCAATCTCGTTACTGGCAAGTATCTTTACTCATTTCGTAATACAAATCCCGTGGCTAAACAATTAGTCACATTTCTTGCAAGCTCATTGTGATGTTGCATTACCGAGTGGGCCCTGAGATACCTCTCCATCATATAGACTGACAAATCCCATTCTTGATCCATGCCAACTCAACGAACACCCTCAGAGATACCTGTAGAGCACCTTTATAGTCACCCAGTTACGTTGCGACATTTGGTACAGAGAAGGTACTCCTCCAGTGTTAGTGAGTTGCACGATCTCATGGTCATAGGAACATATACTTGACATGGAAAAAATGATGGCAATACACTTGATAGGATCATATGCTACGCTTATAGTTTGGGTCTTGTCCATCACATCATTCTCCTAATAATGTGATCCCATTATCAAATGAATACTCATACCTATGGCTAGGAAACCATAGCCATCTTTTATCAACGAGCTAGTCCGGTAGAGGATCAATAGGGACATGTTGTTGTCTATGTATCCACACATGTATCTGAGTGTTTTATCAATACAATTCTAGACTGGATAATAAAGGATTATCACGAATAGGGAAATATGATAATAACCAATTTATTATTGCCTCTAGGGCATATTTCCAACACCGGGGGCCATAGGTTTCACTAGACGCTTCTCTCTTGAAAGAAAATATACTGTGGGTAAACGAATTACTGTTGAGCAATTGACAGAAAATTGCATAGTTATGACGATATCTAAGGCAACGATCATGAATATAGGCATCACGTCCGTGACAAGTAGACCAAAATGATTCTGCATCTACAGCTATTACTCCACACATCGACTGACTCCTGCCTGCATCTAGAGTATTAAGTTCATAAGAACAGAGCAATGCTACGTCTTGAGCTTGCGTTGGTTTTCCTTGAAGAGGAAATGGTGATGCAGCAATAGTAGCGTAAGTATTTCCCTCAGTTTTTGAGAACCAAGTTATCAATCCAGTAGGAGGCTCCTCAAAAGTCCCACGCACCTACACAAACAAACAAGAACTCGCAACCAACGCAATAAAGGGGTTGTCAATCCCTTCACGGCAACTTGCAAAAGTGAGATCTGATAGAGATAATGTGATAAGATAAATATATTTTTGGTATTTTATAATATAGATTGGAAAACTAAAGATGCAAATAAAAGTAGATTGAAAGCTTATATAATAAAATATAGACCCGGGGGCCATAGGTTTCACTAGTGGCTTCTCTCAAGATAGCATAAGTATTACAGTGGGTGAACAAATTACTGTTGAGCAATTGATAGAAAAGCGAATAATTATGAGATTATCTTGGGATGATCATGTATATAGGCATCACGTCCGTGATAAGTAGACCGACTCCTGCCTGTATCTACTACTATTACTCCACACATCGACCGCTATCCAGCATGCATCTAGAGTATTAAGTCATAAAGAACAAAGTAACGCATTAAGAAAGATGACATGATGTAGAGGGATAAACTCATGCAATATGATATAAACCCCATCTTTTTATCCTGGATGGCAACAATGCAATATGTCGGGGGTTGGGTGCGACATATGCCAATAGATGGCTTATCATGGTGGGAGCAAGTAGAACGTCCCTAGTGCCCGGAAGCGGGATGAGGCGTAGACACGAACGCCGGCGTACTTTACCCAGGTTGGGGGCTCTCCTTGGAGATAATACCCCTACTCCTGCTCTGCGGGATCTCCGCATGATCAGTATGGCACAAGTGATACAAATGTGCTCCTTGAGATATATGCTAGAGGTAGGAGAAGGCAAGGCTAGCTCTCTCCTGCTCTAGGGATCTGGCTAGTTCTATCAGAATGGGAACCCTTTGCATGGGTGCCCTGGAGGGTTTATATAGGCCCACCCCCCAAGGGTAAAATGGTAATCTAGCCGGGTGCTGGGCTTGGCTGTCAGTGTCTCCGGCCTCCGGCTTCTCCGCCGACTACTAGGACCTGCCGCCTGGTAGGCCCCACCGGCCGATCTGGTACGGAGCCGACAGGCCGCTCCCGCCGCTGGCGAGTCTAGTTGGTGGCTGCTCACGGTAGCCGTGCCGCTAATGACGCGGGCTTGGACAGTTGAGCATGGCTACAGTCCCGCCGCCTGGTGGAGGATCACTGTAGCCACACCTTGTCTCATCAGGTTAATGGCACACTGACTTCAAGGGAAGGGGACGGCCGCCCGCTGGAGGCCGGCTTCCCCAAGTCCAACTAGTTCGATGTCCGCCGCCTCCCAAGATGTCACTGCCTGATAGGGCCCGCCGCCTGCGGGCCGTACCGACAAGTCGTCGTGGGAACAGGGCTTTGCCTATCCGGAATGACGTAAGGGGGGGAGTGGCAATAGTGCCACATTGTGCGGAGATCTCCGCCTGTATGGGGCACTGTGTCCACGCCCAGCCCAGGATTCGGGGGCGAGGGGCTTCACAGTAGCCATGCCCCATCTCGTCCTCTTGACGGGGGCGCAAACTCTGAGGATGCCAGGTGGCCGCCTCCCTAACGCCATCCTCTCCAGAGGCCGGCTGACTAGAGCCGGCTGCTCGTGGTGCCGTCTGTGGGTGGTTGGTCGTCCTCTGGTGGGCGGCCGTTGGGCTAGCCGGCTTCTGGAGGGCAGAGTTTTAGTAGGGTACATTGTGGGCCGAAGCTGGCCCAAAGTTTTGATATGGTGAGGGACTCGGGTGAGGCTACCCGTGGCCCATTACTCCGACAGTAGTCCCCGAAGCTGGTGAGGTGTTGTGGTCGAGGGGCTGCGTAGTCTCAAGGGCTTCCCCCCTCACCAAGCTCTCAGAGAATGCTTGATCCGCCTTGCGGTGGGCCGACTGCTGGATCCGGGCTCGGCTAGGCGGGATCGTTAGCTGATTTTTGAACTCCAAGGCGGGAGAACAGGTGGCGTGCCTGCTAAGCTTCCCCGGGCCACCACCCATCACAGGAACACCACGCGGCGCATGCTAGCCCGGCCAGCCTGCCACCCCACGCTCCTGATGGGACGTGACAGTGGGCCGGGCCCGCCAAACTCCGGGCCGAAGCCGAAGCCCTCAAATGCTGTAACGAGGCATTCCTAGATTCACGGGCCGCCATCCGCGTAAGTTTTCTTCACTTCTCTTTGTTTTTGATCTTGTTACTTTCTTCATGGGGGTGCGCAAGTGCACCCATTGGGTGTAGTCCCCAAGTTTCGGGCCAGCTGCCGAGCAGGCGGTCCGGAACTTTAAATTGCAAGTGTCAAATGCTGACTTCGTCTGGTATCCTTTTTACAGGACTACCATAATCTTCGCATGGTCGCCTACAACTCCAGGGTCCGGGAGATGGAGACGCAGACCTCCCATCTGTCCAAGAGCCGGAGTAAGCTTTGATCTCTTTCCTTTGCGGGGGCGCGCTAGTGCACCCGCGGGCTGTAGTCCCCGAAGTTTGGGTCGACTGGTGAGCAGTTGGGCCGAATCTTCAAAGTGACTTTATCTTTGCTAATTACTTCTTCTCTGCGGGGGCGCGATGGCACACCCGCGGGGTGTACTCCCCGAGATTCGGGCCGACTGTTGAGCAGTCGGACCGGATCTCCCCGGCAACTACATCCCTTTTTGTTATTTGACTGAGACTCTTTCTTCTTTCCTTTTCACAGAGGCCAACGCCGCCTTGCAGCATCAGCTGGGCGAATCCAACACCGCCCTGTGCGGCAAGCAGGCGGAGTGCAGCAAGTTGGCTGAAGAGCCAGACCGGTTGGTCACTCAGCTCGCCGAGCATGCTGAGGCCCTCAAGACGGCCCAGTGGGAGGCGAAGGCGAAGGAGACCGACCTCCTTGCCGAGGTTGAGGTCGAGCGCTCCGCCTGGGCCGATAAGGAGGCTCAGATGACGGTCTGCTTCAGTAGCATCGAAGACTTGGTTGATGGTGAGCTTTCATTTCTTTGTTTCTTGTTTTGAGTTGCTGGCCTTTCTCTAGGTCGACTGCTTGTTTATGACTTTGGCTTTTCTTTCCTTCTGTCCAAGCAGACTTTTTCCCGGGCCACTCGGTCGCTGCAAACCAGATCATCGAGGCCCAGCATGAAGAGCAGAGGGTGGAAGGCGTGCAGATTGTCGCTGACGCCCCCTGAACCCCGAGCAGCTCCTCAGCATCCAGGCCCGTCTCTGGCCTGCCCATGAAATATTGTGCCGCCTTCAGCGCATCGGGGCCCAGGTAATCTCCGCCCTCTGGCCAGGCTTGCCGGCTCCGCGCACCCCAAGTCGGACCGCCGACTGGCTGGAGGTGGCAACCGGCCGCCTGGAAGCCTGGAAGGGCTCCGCAGCCCGGGCAGGAGCGCGCTGGGCCCTGGAGTTCGTCAAGGCGTGGTACCCTGGGCTAGATCTAGCCCAGTTGACCACGTTTCGGCTGGAGGCGCAGGAGGAGCTGGTGGCGGTGGAAGACGAACTTATCAGCAGGGCGGCGGCAATCGCCGGTTATACCGGCACCAGCGTGTTCATCCCAGAGGTGGTCGAGGAAGGCGCCAAAGCGCCGCAGGAGTGGTTGGGGCTGAACCCGGAGGACAGCGAAGACTCTGCCGAAGTCATCGACTCTAGTGACGAAGGGGAGGAGGGGAAGGAGGACGAGGAGGAGGAGGAGGAGAGCAAAGACGACCTGCGGGAGGTTGGGGCGGATTGTCAGCCCCAACCTGACCGGGCCTCAAGCAACGATCCGCGCTCCAAAGCACCGACTGCTGGTGGAGGTGGCTAGGCGGGAATCGACCAGCCGCCCGTTCCTCCGACGGGCGCCACCGACTCCGCTGTCCAGCCCTCCGCCATCCGGATTGCTTCCACCGACTCTACTGCTCAGCCGGAGCCGCCTGCCACATCAAGCGGCACGATCGACTCCAGCGTTCAGCCGGAGCCCTCCGCAGCGCCAACCGGCACCACCGGCCCCAACGCTCAGCCAGAGTCCTCTGCTGCGCCAACCGGCACTGCCAACCCCAACGTCCAGCCGAAGTCTTCTGCTGCTCCTTAGGATATTTTCTTTTTCCCTGTTTGCTAGAGTGTGGACAACTTTGGTTAAATTTCGCAATTCCACCCGCGGGGTGTATATCAAACTTTGTTGAATACCGGCTGATAGGCCTGTATCAATCTAAATATCTTATCAGCGTTTATGCTTTGCTTTGTCGACGTCTATGTTTTCTTGCTTTATACCCCTTGCTTTTTTCCTTTGCCGCCCTCCCTTAGTTACCCCCTTGCCAGCCAAGCAGCCACTCTGCGGACTGCAATTGGTTTGAGTACTTAACCTTTGCGGGAGGGCAAGTACTTAGCAGTTTGGAGTTTTGGCAAATGAAACAGAAGTCGGCCGACCGGCTGCTCGGCAGCCGACCGAACAGGTGTTGTGCCGGCCCTAACTATATGCACTTTTTCCTTAGCCATTTTTCATATGGGCACTATTTTGCAACCTCTGTCCGCCATTCAGTCGCCCCGCGAGCTGCGGCTTCTGACAGAGGAAGTTTTAGGTGCCAACATATTACTTGTCCGGCTACAG
This sequence comes from Triticum dicoccoides, assembly GCF_002162155.2. Classification (NCBI taxonomy): domain Eukaryota; kingdom Viridiplantae; phylum Streptophyta; class Magnoliopsida; order Poales; family Poaceae; genus Triticum; species Triticum dicoccoides. Next base: position 71,393,982 of record NC_041393.1, read on the forward strand.
GAGGCGGCATATAGTAGAAAGCGGCAAACCTCCGGGTCGACTGGTCGAACCCGGTACCAGGCAGAAATAATAAAATAATGCACACTCGTAGGCAGAACACTTATCATGTAGATAAAAGGAGGGTAGTCCCCGAGCTCTTCTCGGGGAACCCGGAGTCTTTGTACATAATACAAAAGGTAGCGTGATACATACTGCTTTCAACTGTAAAATCTCCGGAGGAGGTTTGCGTTCCATGGCCTCTCCATCTGCTTGCCTGAATCATCTCTTTTGCGTGCTCTCGCCTTCTGAGCGTCGATCGGATAGTAGGAGTCGTTTCCCAGCACCTTGCTGATGATGAACGGGCCTTCGCAAGGTGTCGAAAGCTTGTGTTGGCCGGTTGTTCGCTGGATGAGCCGGATCACAAGGTCTCCCTCTTGGAAGGATCTTGGCCTCACCTTGCGGTTGTAATACCGGCGCAGGCTCTACTGGTAGATGGCGGACCAGCTGAGCGCCAGCAGCTGGCCCTCCTCCACCAGGTCGACACCGTATCCTCGGGCTTCCTTGGCGTCCGCCTTGGTGTACATGGTGACTCGCGGGGAGTCAAACTCTATGTCCATCGGGATGACGGCTTCAGCACTTTAGACGAGGAAGAAGGGTGTGAAGCTAGTTGACTTGTTCGGAGTTGTGTGCATGCTCCAGAGGATGGCCGATAGCTCGTCGAGCCAACAGCCGGCCGAACGCTCTAGAGGCTCGACTAGTCGAGGCTTGATGCCGGACAGAATGAGGCCGTTTGCTCACTCAACTTGGCCGTTTGACTGTGGATGGGCAACGGATGCTAAGTCCAGTCGGATGCCCTGCGTCGCGCAGAAATGAGCCCAGGCCCCTTTGGCAAATTTGGTGTCGTTGTCGGTGATGATGCTATGTGGTATGCCGTACCGCATGGTGATGTTGGCAATGAAGGTCACGGCAGTCGGCCCATTCAGCTTCTTGATTGGTTTTGCCTCTATCCACTTAGTGAACTTGTCCACAGCGATGAGCAAATGAGTCATGCCGCCATGCGCCGTCTTGAATGGCCCCACCATATCCAGCCCCCAAACAGTGAAGGGCCAGGCTATGGGAATGGTCTTGAGTGCAGTAGCCGGCAAATGTGGGTTGGAGCGGAACTTCTGGCACCCTTGACACTTCTGAACTAGTTCTTTGGCTTCTTCTAGAGAAGTCGGCCAAAAGAATCCATGGCAGAAAGCCTTGGCCACAAGTGATCTTGAGGTCGCGTGGTGGCCGCATTCACCATGGTGGATATCCTTGAGGATTGCTTGGCCTTTCTCCGACTCCACGCAGCGCTGATAAATGCCGGTGACACTTCGTCGTACCAGCTCTCTGTTGACTAAGGTGTAAGCTGCTGCTCGCCATTGCACTTGTCGGGCCGAGATCTCATCAGTCGGCAGCTCTTTGTTCAATAGGAACTTGAGGATTGGCTGAGCCCAGGATGGTGCTGCTGTTTCTTCGACTGCCACAACGGCAACTTGTATGAGGGCGGTTGGGCCGAGAGGTGGCGGGTTGGCAACTGCTTCCGCCTGCTGAGCTGAAGAAGTCCCCGTGCCGACTGCTGCAATCCCCGGGCCGGGCTCTGGAGTCCCTGAGCCGGGTGCGGCTGCAGCAGTCCTCGGGCCGCCTGCTGAAGTCCCCGTGCCGGCTTCTGGGACCCTCAAGTCAGATCTGACTACTTTGGGAGGGGCTGGCACGAAGATGGAATCTGATTCTGGGGACGGCTTGACGGATGGCTTGAGAAGGCGGCGTAGGGCGACGCCAGCTGGTATTGCTTATCGGGTGGAGCCAATCCGTGCCAAGGCATCTGCTTGCTTGTTGTCGTTTCTTGGCACGTGGAGGAACTCGCACCCGTCAAAGTATCCACTGAGTTGCTGCACGAGGAAGCGGTAGCTTGCCATGTTTGCATCCTTGGCGTCCCAGTCGCCTGATGACTGTTGGACCACCAAGTCGGAGTCACCATAGCACAGGATCCGGCGAATGCCGAGTTCCTTGGCAAGCCGGAGCCCGTGTATGAGTGCCTTGTACTCAGCTACGTTGTTGGAGGTGGCAAAATGGACTTGCAGCACATATTTGAGCTTGTCCCCTTTGGGAGAGGTGAGGATGACACCGGCTCCCAGACCGGTATGCATTTTTGAACCATCAAAGTGCATCCGCCAATGGGTGGAGTCTGGTGCTGGCGGCAAGTACTGGGTCTCGGCCCAGTCGACGAGGAAGTCGGCTAGTACTTGTGACTTGATGGCGCCGCGAGGCTGGTAGTAGATGGTGTAGGGGGCTAGATCGATAGCCCACTTGGCCACTCGGCCATAAGCATCTCAGCTTCCAATGATCTAAGCAAGCAAAGCTGTGCAGACGACAGTTATTGGATGCTCTTGAAAGTAAGGCTTCAGTTTCTTGGCGGCAAAGTGTATGCCATAGCACATCTTTTGATAATGTGGGTAGTTTTGCTTGGAGGCGGACAGTACTTCGCTCAAGTAATACACCGGTCTCTGGACCGGCAATGCTCTGTCCTCCTCCTTGTGTTCTACCACCATGACTATACTGACAACCCGACTGGTGGCTGTGATGTAGAGGAGCATGGGCTCCTTCTCAGTCGGAGCCGCCAGGATAGGCGGGGTTGCCAACATCTTTTTGAGTTGGAGAAAAGCCTCGTCCGCATTGGCGTTCCACTCAAAAAAAGTGGTCTTCTTCATGAGCTGGTACAGGGGAAGGGCCTTCTCGCCCAGCCGACTGATGAAACGGCTAATTGATGCCAAGCAGCCGGTGAATTTCTGTACGTCCAGCGGTCGGGTGGGTACCTTCATATTTTCAATGGCCTTGATCTTCACAGGGTTGCACTCTATGCCGCGCTCTGACACCAGGAAGCCGAGAAGGTGGCCAACTGGTACTCCAAAAACGCATTTCTTCGGGTTAAGGTTGATCTGAAATCGGCGCAGGTTCTCAAAAGTTTCCTTGAGGTCTTCTAGCAGCGTGCCATGCTTCTCCATGTTCACCGCCACATCATCCACATAGACATGGGCATTTCTGCCGAGTTGCTTGAGGAGGCACTTCTGCATGCAACGCTGAAATGTAGCGCCGGCGTTTCGCAAGCCGAACGTCATGGTCAGGTAGCAGAAAGCTCTGAATGGTGTGATGAAGGCGGTCTTCAGCCTGTCAGCTGGGTTCATCTTTATCTGATGGTACCCTGAGTATGCATCCAAGAAACTCAATAGCTCGCATCCGGCTGTGGAGTCTATCACTTGGTCAATTCTTGGTAAGGCGAAGGGACCTTTGGGGCAGGCTTTGTTGAGGCTGGTATAATCAATACACATGCTCCACTGCTTGTTTTTCTTCAACACTAGAACTGGATTGGCCAGCCATTCTAGAAAGAACACTTCCATGATGAATCTGGCTGCCAGAAGCCGGGCTATCTCTTCTCCGACAACTCTTCTTTTCTCTTTTGACAGGCGGCGCAAGGGCTGCCTGATGTAACATCCCAAAATTTTAAATTTTGGAATATTATATTAAATAGATAGATTTGTTTGTTTGTTTGATTCTTGTGTGATTGATTGACTAAAAGTGAGTGAATTCGAAACTTTTGAAAGTTAAATGAGAGGGAATAAAAGGACTTTCCCAAACCTTCATTTTGCATTTTGGTCTCCATGAATTCAAATTCTTTTCACCACAAAACCCTGGAGAGAAGATGACATGACTTCTTCCATTTATTTAAATGACAAGGGGTGTTGAAAATAATTGAATTTCATTTGGCAAATATTTCCAACCCAGGAACTTTATGCAACTCAATGATTTTCATGAGCGAAGATAAAATGACTTCTTCAAAACATATGAAATATGAGTTGGGAGTTTCAAAGAATTAAATTCAAAGTTCTTTTGAATTTATTTTCAATTTCGAGTTATTTGAATTTTATTCAAATTATTTTCTCCAAATAAAAATATATGGAAATTAGGGTAAAATGATTCCCTACATCAGAAAATTGGAGAGAAATAAATTTGAAATTATTTTGGTATTTTTAAAATGATTTTTATTGGATTTTATTAGAGCAGTAGCACTATTTGCTTTATTTGAATTTTTGTGTATTTTATTTGATGCTATAATAATATTCATATTGTATAAAATCTTTTTCTGCAAATTTTGATATATTATATGCCTATAGTAAATTTTCATATTATTGGTTTATTTTATTTTTGTTGTGTGCAAAAAAAAGAATCTTCCTCCGCCGCCGAACTGGGCCGGCCCAACGGGCCGCGGCCCAGCCCAGCGTGCCGCCACCGACCCCGGGAGGAGTCTCGCCCGAGCACGCCGGCCGCCACCGCCGCCGTGTCCACCCCGGCCTTCATGCCCCCTTCCCCACGCCACCGCCCTCCCCTGCCCCTTTAAAAGGCCACCACGGGACCCCTGGGTCCCGTTTTCGCCGCCGCCGCTCCTCGTAGTCGCGCCGCCGCCGTAGATGTTGCCGGCGCCGGCGCTCGCATCTCCGCCGCCCTGGCCGCACTTCGCCACCGCCGCTGACTGCCGCCGGCGTCACTAGTGCACTCGCCGCTCCGCGCCGCCCCTTCCCCGCTACTCCGTCGTCGCCGCCGACGCCCGGAGTCGTCGCCCCATTCCTCGCCGACGCCCGCCGCCGCGGGAAGCCGCCAGAGTTCCGCCGCCGGTTTTTCGACAGAAACCCGCCCCAACTGGTAAAACCCTAGTTCGGTTTTATTTCGGTTCTTTTCGGTTAGTTAGGTTTATATCGTTTTTGTTTTTTTAGTTAGATTTAATTTATGAACGTTCATTAGTTAGGGTTTGCACCGAACGGTACTTCGTTCGTTAGCGTTCGTTAGCGAACGTTCGATAAATAGCCTTTTCTTTTTATTTTATTTCGGCCAGGGACCTATCTGTGAATACTTTTTCTACAGATTAGCCCCTGGAATTCAAATGGTCACAACTTTTTGTCCGTTTATCCAAATCCAACGAAACCAACACCCACCTCTTTGTTACGATCCCCTCTATCCAGATAAACAACTTAAACATGTTTTGGGAAGTTTAAAATTTGAATTTCAAGCAGTTTAGTATTTGAACTTCGTTTGATCGTAACTCGAGTTCTATAACTCCGTTTTAGTTGATTCTTTTTGCAAATTGAAGCTCTTAACCTAAACTTTATGATAAGGCCAAATTCACTCAATTTTGGTACTGTTAGAAATTGTCTACTGTTTCAAGAGTTATTTGCCGTATTTTGAAGTTTTCCGAATTGCTTTCTTCGTTCTTTCCGATCTTTTGAGTGATTGCTTATGTGTGGGTACTATTGCTTGCTTACGATAGATTGAACAGAGTGAGACGAATAGAACTATCAGGAGTTGAATGCGAATCATCTTCATCAACATTACATGCAAGTTCACACTTTGATCATATCTCATTACTACCCAGTTTTATTGCATTAGATCAATCCTTAAACAATTGCATGATTAGGATCTAATCAATATGTGGGTTTTGGGAAGTAGATGAGGTAGTACCTATTACCTGTTTTATTATCAAACCCTTGGGAGTTACTTCTACGTTTGCTTATATTGCCATGCTATGCTAGTAGAGGTGGATTGGGTGAGTGTATCTATGACAGATGTGAGATTGTAAATTAATGGTTTATTTAAGGTGGCAACTTTAATACACATCTGGGTGGATTGAAGCACTTGGGTATTCCAGGATTGCCTGTTTGTTTTTGGACCGCCACCCAGGCTCAAAGGGATCATAAGATTGTTCATGCTAGAAACTTCTGTATGCAGCCACATGCTATTATGGGCTCTAGCATAGTTGAATAAGTCGTGCGAACTCTTATAGTGGTAGACTAGAAAATGTAGGGGATGTAGGTTGGTACGTTCTACCCAATCATAAGGTGCTAGTGCTTCTGAAAAACTATGTCTCGGTCATCCGTTTCTTAAACACCGTGTAGTTCGAGAAAACAAACGGAGGAGATCAAGTCTTGTGGGGAAAAGTGCACAAACCTCTGTAGAGTGTATAAACTAATCATGATTAGCCGTGTCCCCGGTTATGGACGTTTTGAGTATCTAGTACTTCAATTATCATGTTGATCTCATCACGTTACTTAATATAATTTGTTTGGGTTTAATGATGATGCTCAATTGGGATTGAGAATGCTGTCAACCATTCTCAATGTTTAACAACCACCATGATAGTTAAATAAATTTTATTCCTTTGTTGTAGGGAAAAATTGGCTTTTCGCAAAAACATTGTAACCATAGAGCTTTCCACCAGCCATATATGCATGTAGTGATAGCTTTTATTCATCTTTCATCCTATGGTGTGAATTTGCCAGTACATTCAATGTACTGACCTACATGGCTGCAACATCTCATGTTGCAGGATTCTTACGACAAGTAAGTGATACGTTAGGGTTACGGTTTCTACACTCAACTTTACCGTTGGTGTTGATGGGAATCCACAACCTTGTTACTTCCGCTATTTGGATTGAGGCAATAGTATTTACGTTACTTTATACATGTGATTTACCTCTATTATAAATGCTTGAGTACTGTGTGTGTCAGCATACCGATCCAGGGATGACACTTAAGCATAGAGACTTGAGCCATTTGGGTCGGGTCGCTACACTTGACCGACTTGGCGTCAGGTCAGACATGTAGTTTGTGCTCGGAGAAATCCGTCGGAACACCCGGCATGTCTTTGGGAGACCATGCGAAGATGTCCCAATTATCACAAAGGAAATCGACGAGCTCGCTTTCCTATTTGCTGTCAAAGTTTGCACCTATGACGGCGTGCCTCTCCGGGTGCTCCGGGTCCAAGGGTATCTTCTTTGTTTCCTTTGCCGGCTTGAACGAGCACTCAACCTCCGACTCCTTGGGGGTGGGTGACATTTCCGGCTTCTTGCCTGCCATCGCCACCATCCGGTCATGGAGTCGCTTATGAGCTGCAATCACGAGGGACTCGGCCAGCCGGCTGCTGTCCGCGGCGACTTCTTGTAGTCTCCGACTACAGTCAGGATCCCCTTGGTACATGGCATCTTCATCTTGAGGTAAGCATAGTGGGGGACGGCCATGAACTTGGCCAAAGCAGGTCGACCAAGCAGTGCATGGTAGGGGCTCTCAAGGTCCACCACTTCAAACTAGACTGGCTCACGGAGGAAATGATTCTTGTCTCTGAAGAGAACATCAATTTGGGGCTTGCCGATTGGTGAGCAGGAAAGGCCAGGGACTATGCCATGGAATACAGTACGACTGGGGAGGAGCTTCTTCGGTTTGATTCCCAACTTCTCCATTGTGTCACGGTACAGGATATTGATGCTGCTGCCGCCATCTATCAGGACTCTAGAGAAACGAGTTGCCCGCCTCTCCGTTGCAAAGCTAGCATCCAGGACTAGGGCATAGGAGCTGGGGAGGGCATCACCTCCGAGTGGTCGGCCCTGCTCCAACTGATAGGCTTCTCGGACCAATGCATGAACTCTGGAGTATTTGAGGCCACTACTTGTACTTCTTGCTGTTCAAGCCGTCTGCTGCGTCTATCATCAGCCACACTAGTGAATACAACATATGCTCCGTGCTCCACAGGGTACTCATCTTGTATGGCACCGACTGGTCGGGTCGCCGGCTGCTGGGGAGGAGGAGGCGGCGGGCCAGCAGGCGGAGGAGGTAGGAGGCCATCTCCCTTAGCAATCTTGGTGAGCCAATGACACTTTCGGGTGGTGTGGTTGGACGGCTTCGCGCCACTACGGAACTTGTAAGGTGCATCAAGGGTCTGCTCGTAAGAAAAGGCGGGCAACCAATTGGGCTTGCCACCCTTCGGACGCTTAGGCGCTTGCTGCCCTTCCGGCTGCTGGTCCTCGACTATCGCCACCTACCGGCTGGTGGAAGCCGGCTGGGTGGCCTTCCGCTTGTTGTCGCTTGGGTGCTGCCGCCGACTGGTGTCGCCAGCCGGAGTCCGAGGAGCCTGAGGTGCCACCTTGCCGGATGCATCAACTAGGATTTCCACCTTCATGGAGGAGTTGGACGTGGCGTGCTTGTCGGCGATGATCAGCAGCTCGTCGAGCGTCACAGGCTCGTCGCAAAGGAGTCGACGCTTGAGGAGGGTGCCCTCTCGGCACCCGGTGGTGAAGTACTCGATCGCCTGCACCTCATGCACACCTTCGCAGGAGTTGCGCAGCTTGGCCCAACGCGTGAGGTAGTCGCGAGTCGATTCGCTGGGCCCTTGGACGCACAAGGAGAGCTGTCGGGGCTTGGGAGGCCGCTTGTACGTGCTGGTGAAGTTGCGGATGAAGGCCTCGGTGAAATCAACGCAGCTATTGATGCTGCGGGGCTTCATGCTGTTAAGCCACGTCCAGGCTGTACCTTGAAGCATGAGCGGGACGTACCTTACGGCAACGCGCTTGTTACCGTTCGCTATGCTGACGGCCGTGGAGTAGTCGACCAGCCAGTCCTCCAACTTCACAGAGCCGGTGTATTTGGGCGTATCTCACGGGAGGGTGAACCCTTTGGGGAAGGGCTCATCTCGGATTCATGGGCCGAAATAGGGCGGACCCAACACGTCCTCTTCTTCTAGCGCTAGAGATCGATTGAGATGATCGATCCGATGGCGGGCGTCATTCCCTCTGACTCCCTGTCGCCAGCCAAGGCGGTCGCCGAGTGTCGGGTGCATGACAGGCGGCGGAGTAGGGTGCCTCGCCCCACGAAGCGGAGGAGGAGGCGGATCGCCTCGCCGCTCCATAGCTCGAGGGCGGCCGTCCTCGTCTCACTCGATGGAGAGGCGTGTCTGGCTACGGCTAGCAGCCGCCTCGTTGCCTCTTCTTCCGCGGGCGCCACCAGTCGGCGTCTGGGACGTCGCCCCATGATCCTGGCGAGGGGGCGGTTCGTCGTTCTGCTGGGCGGGCACTTCAGCGCGGCAGCCAGCCTCGTGCTACATGGCGGTCGTGTCTAGGAGCTGCTGGACTCGCTCCGTCATGTGGCGGCGCTCATCGTCGTCGTATTTGTCCAGCTCATCCGTCACCGCCTGGGCGGCCCGGATGTTCTTAGAAGGCGTGGCCTAGACAGGGCGTTCTGCGCCGAACATGCTGGCGATGGTCGCGCCACGCTGTCGGACCGTGCCAACGCGCCTAGGCCCGTCAGGAGCCGGTGTGCCACCAACGGCCAGATCCATCTCGCGTCGGTAGGCGTCCAAGAGGCATCGCACGCTGGCCAGTCGGCCAGCGCTCTCGAGAAGCTGGGCACAGCGTGCCTCCAGCATCTCAGCATCTGCGCCCTCTGGGATGGGCGTAGACAGGTCTCGTGGAGCCGCATCGAGTGGGTCTCAAGCGCGTCCGTCCAAGTGCTCGCCGCTGTGAATGACGAGCACCTCTGTGACGGTGCTCCCACTGCTGTGCTCGCGAGGAGGTGGCTCGTCGTAGACCACCACATTGGTGGGGAATGCATCAAACGATGTCGTATCGGAGTCGACGATCATCGGATCGGTGGAGCCAACAGACTCCAGGTCCACAGCAGGCTCGCTGGTGACGTGGAGCTGGTCGAGGAGACTGACGAGGCGGCTCTTAGGGCAGCCGGTGCCCGCGTCGGAGGCCGGCTCATCGGAGAGGTGGATCTCACCAACAAGGTCGGCGAGGCAGCTCGCCACGCAGGCGATCTCCGCGCCGTTCAGCGTGTCGAGGCTGACGCCATCGGGCGTGCTGGGCTGGCTTCACTCACCAGGAAGGAACAAGGTTCCCGTCCAGAGCAGATCTCCGGGAGATGGTGCACCTCACCCCACGGTGGGCGCCAAATGTCGGGGGTTGGGTGCGAGATATGCCAATGGATGGCTTATCATGGTGGGAGCGAGTAGAACGTCCTCGGTGCCCGGAAGCGGCATGAGGCGTAGACACGAACGCCGGCGTACCTTACCCAGGTTGGGGGCTCTCCTAGGAGATAATACCCCTACTCCTGCTCTGCGGGGTCTCCGCATGATCACTATGGCACAAGACATACAAATGTGCTCCTTGAGCTGTATGCTAGAGGTAGGAGAAGGCAAGGCTAGCTCTCTCCTACTCTAGGGATCTGGCTAGTTCTATTAGAATGGGAACCCTTTGCATGGGTGCCCTGGGGGGTTTATATAGGCCTACCCCCCGGGGGTACAATCGTAATCCAGCCGGGTGCTGGGACCGGCTGTCAGTGTCTCCGGCCTACGGCTTCTCCGCCGACTACTGGGACCCGCCGCCTGGTAGGCCCCGCCGTCCGGTCTGGTACGGAGCCGACAGGCCGCTCCCGCCGCTGGCGGGTCTGGTTGGTGGCTGCTCACTGTAGCCATGCCGCTAATGACGCGGGCTTGGTCAGCTGAGCGTGGCTACAGTCCCGCCGCCTGGTGGAGGATCACTGTAGCCACACCTTGTCTCATTAGGTTACTAGCGCACTAACTTCGAGGGAGGGGGACGGCCGCCCACTGGAGGCCGGCTTCCCCAAGTCTGACTGGTTCGATGTCCGCCGCCTCCCAAGATGTCACTGCCTGATAGGGCCCACCGCCTGCGGGCCGTACCGACAGGTCGTCATGGGAACAGGGCTTCGCCTGTCCGGAATGACGTAAGGGGGGAGTGGCAATAGTGCCACATCATGCGGAGATCTCCGCCTGTACGGGGCACTGTGTCCACGCCCAGCCCAGGATTCGGGGGTGAGGAGCTTCACTGTAGCCATGCCCCATCTCGTCCTCTTGACGGGGGCGCAAACTCCAAGGGAGCCAGGTGGCCGCCTTCCTGACGACGTCCTCTTCATAGGCCGGCTGACTGGAGCCGGCTGCTCGTGGTACCGTCTGTGGGTGGCTGGCCGTCCTTTGGGGGGCGGCCATTGGGCTAGCCGGCTCCCAGAGGGCGGAGTTTTAGTAGGGTGCACTATGGGCCGAAGCTGGCCCAAAGTTTTGATATGTTCAGGGACTCGGGTGAGGCTACCCGTGCCCCATTACTCCGACACAATACGTGCCTGGTTGCCCCTGCTATCACTGGGAAAGGACACGCAAGATTGAACCCAAAGCTAAGCACTTCTCCCATTGCAAGAAAGATCAATCTAGTAGGCCAAACCAAACTGATAATTCGAAGAGACTTGCAAAGATAACTTAGTCACACATAAAAGAATTCAGAGGAGATTCAAATATTTCTCATAGATAAACTTGATCATAAACCCACAATTCATCGGATCTAGACAAACACACCGCAAAAAGAGTTACATTGAATAGATCTCCAAGAAGATCAAGGAGGACATGGTATTGAGATCCAAAGAGAGAGGAGAAGCCATCTAGCTAATAACTATGGACCCAAAGGTCTGTGGTAAACTACTCACAACTCATCGGAGAGGCTATGGTGTTGATGTACAAGCCCTCCATGGTTGATTCTCCCTCCGATGGAGCACCGGCGAAGGCTCCAAGATGGGATCTCACGGATACAGAAGGTTACGGTGGTGGAAATAGTTTTTCGTGGTCGCCTCTGATGTTCTCGGGGTACGTGGGTATATATAGGAGGAAGAAGTAGGTCGATGGACGCCTGAGGGGCCCACGAGATAGGGGGGCGCGCCCTCCACCCTCGTGGCCGCCTTGATTGCTTCTTGACTTGCACTCCAAGTCCTCTAGATTACGTTCGTTCCAAAAATCACGCTTCCGAAGGTTTCATTCCGTTTGGACTCCGTTTGATATTCCTTTTCTTCGAAACACTGAAATAGGCAAAAAACAGCAATACGGGCTGGTCCTCCGGCTAGTAGGTTAGTCCCAAAAATGATATAAATGTGTAAAGTAAAGCCCATAAACATCCAAAACGGGTAATATAATAGCATGGAACAATCAAAAATTATAGATACGTTGGAGACGTATCAAGCATCCCCGAGCTTAATTCCTGCTCGTCCTCGAGTAGGTAAATGATTAAAACAGAATTTTTGATGTGCAATGCTACCTAGCATATTTCTCAATGTAATTTTCTTTATTTTTGCATGAATGTTCAGATCCAAATGATTCAAAATAAAAGTTCATATTGACATAAGAAATAGCAATACTTAAAGCATACTAATCAAAGCAATCATGTCTTCTCAAAATAACATTGCTAAAGAAAGTTCATCCCTACAAAATCATATAGTTAGGCTATGCTTCATTTTCGTCACACGAAACTGCTCCCATCTTATACACCCCCGATGACAAGCCAAGCAATTGTTTCGTACTTCAATAATCTCAAACTTTTTCAACTTTCACGCAATACATGAGCGTGAGCCATGGATATAGCACTATGGGTGGAATAGAATATGATGATGGGGATTGTGTGGAGAAGACAAAAAAGAATAAAGTCTCACATTGACGAGGATAATCAACGGGCTATGGAGATGCCCATCAATTGATGTCAACATGAGGAGTAGGGATTGCCATGCAAGGGATGCACTAGAGCTATAAATGTATGAAAGCTCAACAAAAGAAACTAGTGGGTGTGCATCCAACTTGCTTTCTCATGAACACCTAGGGCATTTTGAGGAAGCCCATCGTAGGAATATACAAGCCAAGTTCTATAATGAAAAATTCCCACAATTAAATGAAAGTGACAACATATGAGACTCGCTATATGAAGAACATGGTGCTACTTTGAAGCACAAGTGTGGAAAAAGAGATAGTAACATTGCCTCCTTTTCATTTTTATTTTCTTTTCTTTTTCTTTGGGCCTTTCTTTTTTTTCTTTTGGCCTTTCGTTTTTTTCTTTTTTTTCTTTGGCCTTTCTTTTTTTTTCTTTTTGGCCTTTCTTTTTTTTATTTGGGGACAATGCTCTAAAATTGATGATCATCACACTTTTATTTATTTACAACCCATGAATTACAACTCAAAACTAGAACAAGATATGACTCTATATGAATGCCTCCGGCGGTGTACCGGGATGGGCAATGAATCAAGAGTGACATGTATGAAAAATTATGCATGGTGGCTTTGCCACAAATACGATGTCAACTACACGATCATGCAAGGCAATATGACAATGATAATGCGTGTCATAATAAACGGAACGATGGAAAAGTTGCATGGAAATATATCTCGGAATGGCTATGGATATTCCATAATACGTAGGTATGGTGGCTGTTTTGAGAAAGATATTAGGAGGTTTATGTGTGATAGAGCGTATCGTATCACGGGGTTTGGATGCACCGGCGAAGTTTGCACCAACTCTCAAGGTGATAAAGAGCAATGCACGGTACCGAAGAGGCTAGCAATGATGGAAGGGTGAGAGTGCTTATAATACATGGACTCAACATTAGTCAAAAGAACTCATATACTTATTGCAAAAATCTACAAGTCATCAAAAACCAAGCACTACGCGCATGCTCCTAGGGGGATAGATTGGTAGGAAAAGACCATCGCTCGTCCCCGACCGCCACTCATAAGGATGCACAATCTAAGAACACCTCATGTTTCAAATTTGTTACACAACTTCGACCATACGTGCATGCTACAGGACTTGCTAACTTCAACACAAGCATTCTTTAAATTCATAATCACCCAACTAGCATGACTCTAATATCACTACCTCCATATCTCAAAACAATTATCAAGTATCAAATTGATCATAGCATCCAATTCACTTCCTATGATAGTTTTCATTATACCCAACTTGGATGCCCACCATTCTAGGACCAATTTTATAACCAAAGCAAATACCATGCTGTTCTAAGAGAATCTCAAAATAATATAAGTGAAGCATGAGAGACTAGCAATTTCGACAAAATTAAGCCACCGCCGTGCTCTAAAAGATATAAGTGAAGCACTAGAGCAAAAACTATCTAACTCAAAAGATATAAGTGAAGCACATAGAGTATCCTAATAAATTCCAATCAAGTGGGTTTCTCCCAAAAGGTGTGCAGCAAGTATGATTGTGGTAAACTAAAAAGCAAAGACTAATATCATACAAGACGCTCCAAGCAAAACACATATCATGTGGCGAATAAAAAATATAGCTCCAAGTAAAGTTACCGATAAACGAAGACGAAAAAGGGGATGCCTTCAGGGGGCATACCCAAGATTAGGCTTTTGGCTATTCTTGAATATCTTGGGGTGCCATGGGCATCCCCAAGCTTAGGCTTTTGCCACTCCTTATTCCATAGTCCATCAAATCTTTACCCAAAACTTGAAAACTTCACAACACAAAACTCAATAGGAAATCTCATAAGCTCCGTTAGTGAAAGAAAGCAAAACCACCACATAAGGTACTGTAATGAACTCATTATTTATTTATATTGGTGTTAAACCCACTGTATTTCAAGTTCTCTATGGTTCATACCACTTAATAATAGCCATAGATGCATCAAAATAAGCAAACAACACATGAAAAACAGAATCTGTCAAAAACAGAACAGTCTGTAGCAATCTGTAACTCCCGAATACTTCTAGAACTCTAAAGATCCTACCAAAATAGTAAGTCCTGGGCAATTTTTCTATTGATCTACATCAAAATGAATCAACGCATAAGCACATTTCTGTGAATTACTAAAATTATTTTCGTGCACGCACAGTTTCTGTTTTTCAGCAGAATCAAATTAACTATCACCATAGGTTATCCTATAGGTTCTACTTGGCACAAACACTAATTAAAACATGAAAACACATCTAAACAGAAGTTAGATGCAAAATTTGTTACTAAACAGAAACAAAAACAAAAAGACAAATAAAATTGGGTTGCCTCCCAATTAGCGCTATCGTTTAACGCCCCTAGCTAGGCATAAAAGCGAGGATAGATCTAAGTAGTGCCATCTTTGGCACTCAATTCATAAGTAGCTCGCATGATAGATTCATAAGGTAATTTAACTTTATTTCTTGGAAAGTGATCCATGCCTTTCCTTAATGGAAATTGGAATCTAATATTCCCTTCCTTCATATCAATAATCGTACCAATCGTTCTAAGGAAAGGTCTACCAAGAATAATAGGACAAGAAAGATTGCAATCTATATCAAGAACGATAAAATCTACGGGCACCAAATTTCTATTTGCAACAATGAGAACATCATTGATCCTTCCCATTGGCTTTTTAATGGTGGAATCCGCAAGGTGCAAATTTAAGGAGCAATCATCAAGATAATGGAAACCTAGAATATCACATAAAGTTTTCGGAATCGTGGAAACGCTAGCACCCAAATCACACAAAGCATAACCCTCATGATCTTTAATTTTAATCTTTATAGTAGGTTCCCACTCATCATTAAGTTTTCTAGCTATAGAAACTTCCAAATTAAGTTTTTCATCATAAGATTGCATCAAGGCATCAACAGTATGTTTGGTAAAAGCTTTATTTTGACTATAAGCATGAGGAGAATTCTCAATGGAATGCAACAAGGAAATACAACTTTCTAAAAAACAATTGTCATAATTAAATTCCTTGAAATCCAAGATAGTGGGTTCAATTCTATTTAAAGTCTTGACCTCTCCAATCCCACTTTTACCAAATTTAGCATCAAGATCTAAAAACTCCGAATCATCGGGGCGCCTTTTAACTAAATTTGACTCTTCTCCAGTCCCATTATTATTAAGATTAACAAAGATCTAATAGGGGAAACATCAATAACTTTAAGATCTTCATCATTATTTTCATGGAATCTAGAAGAACACGCCTTTACAAAGCAATCTTTCTTAGCACGCAATATAGCGGTTCTTTATTTGCACTCATCAATGGAAATTCTCATAGCTTTGAGCGACTCATTGATATAATGCTTAGGAGGAGTAGATCTAAGTTTCAAAGAATCAACATCAAGCTAAAGTCTATCAATGTTCCTAGCCAAATCATCAACTTTGAGTAATTTTTCTTCAACCAAGGCATTAAAATTCTTTTGAGAGGTCATAAATTCTTTCACACTATTCTCAAAATCAGAGGGCGTCTTATTAAAATTACCATAAGAATTATTGTAGGAATTTCCATAATTATTAGAGCAATTACTAGGGAACGGTCTAGGATTAAAGTTTCCCCTATAAGCGTTGTTTCCAAAACTATTCCTACCAACAAAATTTACATCCATAGATTCATTATTATTTTCAATCAAAGTAGACAAAGGCATATCATTGGGATCAAGAGGAGAACTCTTAGTAGCAAACAATTTCATAAGTTCATCCATCTTTCCACTCAAAACATTAATTTCTTCTACAGCATGCACTTTTTTACTAGTAGATCTTTTGGTGTGCCATTGAGAATAATTAGCCATAATTTTATCAAGGAGTTTTGTAGCTTCTCCTAAGGTGATTTCCATAAACGTGCCTCCCGCGGCCGAATCTAAAAGATTTCTAGAGGCAAAATTCAATCCGGGATAAAAATTTTGTATGGTCATCCATAAACTCAAACCATGAGTAGGGCAATTGCGAATCATCAATTTGATTCTTTCCCAAGATTGGGCAACATGCTCATGACCAAGCTGTTTAAAATTCATAATATCGTTCCTAAGAGTGATGATCTTAGCGGGAGGAAAATACTTAGAGATAAAAGCATCTTTGCACTTATTCCATGAATCAATACTATTCTTAGGCAAATACGAAAACCAAACTTTAGCACGATCTCTAAGTGAAAACGGAAATAACTTCAATTTAACAATATAATTATCCATATCTTTCTTCTTTTGCATCTCACACAAATCAACAAAGTTGTTTAGATGGGTAGCGGCATCTTTACTAGGAAGGCCGGCAAATTGATCTTTCATAACAAGTTTTAGCAAAGCAGTATTGATTTCGCAAGACTCAACATCATTAAGAGGAGCAATCGGAG
Source organism: Triticum dicoccoides (assembly GCF_002162155.2). NCBI lineage: Eukaryota > Viridiplantae > Streptophyta > Magnoliopsida > Poales > Poaceae > Triticum > Triticum dicoccoides. The sequence continues at coordinate 71,410,722 of NC_041393.1, forward strand.
TACTAAGGAAATCATAATTATTGGTATTGGATAAATCACACAATTTGGTATTATCTTGCACCATGGCGACAAGTAATCCAACACACAAGCAAACAAAAAGGCAAGCGAAAGAGAGGGAGGGATTGGGAAAGAGAGGGCGAATAAAATGGCAAGGGTGAAGTGGGGGAGAGGAAAACGAGAGGCAAATGGCAAATAATGTAAATGCGAGGGAGATGAGTTTGTGATGGGTACTTGGTATGTCTTGACTTGAGCGAATACCTCCCCGGCAACGGTGCCAGAAATCCTTCTTGCTACGTCTTGAGCTTGCGTTGGTTTTCCTTGAAGAGGAAAGGGTAATGCAGCAATAGTAGCATAAGTATTTCCCTCAGTTTTTTAGAACCAAGGTATCATTCCAGTAGGAGGCTCCTCGAAAGTCCCACACACCTACACAAACAAACAAGAACTCGCAACCAACGCAATAAAGGGGTTGTCAATCCCTTCATGACCACTTGCGAAAGTGAGATCTGATAGAGATAATATGATAAGATAAATATATTTTTGGTATTTTATAATATAGATTGGAAAAGTAAAGATGCAAATAAAAGTAGATTGAAAGCTTATATGATAAAAGATAGACCCGGGGGCCATAGGTTTCACTAGTCGCTTCTCTCAAGATAGCATAAGTATTACGGTGGGTCAACAAATTACTATCGAGCAATTGATAGAAAAGTGAATAATTATGAGATTATCTAGGCATGATCATGTATATAGGCATCACGTCCCTGACAAGTAGACCGACTCCTGCCTGCATCTACTACTATTACTCCACACATCAACCACTATCCAGCATGCATCTAGAGTATTAAGTTCATAAACAACATAGTAACGCATTAAGAAAGATGACATGATGTAGAGAGATAAACTCATGCATTATGATATAAACCCCATCTTTTTATCCTTGATGGCAACAATACAATACGTGCCTTGCTGCCCCTGCTGTCACTAGGAAAGGACACCGCAAGATTGAACCCAAAGCTAAGCACTTCTCCCATTGCAAGAAAGATCAATCTAGTAGGCCAAACCAAACTGATAATACGAAGAGACTTGCAAAGATAACTTAATCACACATAAAAGAATTCAGAGGAGATTCAAATATTTCTCATAGATAAACTTGATCATAAACCCGCAATTCATCGGATCTCGACAAACACACCACAAAAAGAGTTACATCGAATAGATCTCCAAGAATATCAAGGAGAACATGGTATTGAGATCCAAAGAGAGAGAAGAAGCCATCTAGCTAATAACCATGGACCCAAAGGTCTGTGGTAAACTACTCAGAACTCATCGGAGAAGCTATGGTGTTGATGAAGAAGCCCTCCGTGGTTGATTCCCCCTCTGACGGAGCGCCGGCGAAGGCTCCAAGATGGGATCTTGTGGATACAGAAGGCTACGGTGGTGGAAATAGTTTTTCTTGGTCGCCTCTGATGTTCTCGGGGTACGTGGGTATATATAGGAGGAAGAAGTAGGTCGGTGGACGCCCGAGGGGCCCACGAGATAGGGGGCGCGCCTAGTAGGGGGGCGCGCCCTCCACCCTCGTGGCTGCCTCGATTGCTTCTTGACTTTCACTCCAAGTCCTCTAGATCACGTTCGCTCCAAAGATCACGCTCCCGAAGGTTTCATTCCATTTGGACTCCGTTTGATATTCCTTTTCTTCGAAACACTGAAATAGGCAAAAAAAACAGCAATACGGGCTGGGCCTCCGATTAGTAGGTTAGTCCCAAAATGATATAAATGTGTAAAGTAAAGCCCATAAACATCCAAAACGGGTAATATAATAGCATGGAACAATCAAAAATTATAGATATGTTGGAGACGTATCAAGCATTGCTTTAAGTAAGATGCCATGATGTAGAGGGATAAACTCAAGCAATATAACATAAAACCCATCTTTTAATCTCTGATGGCAACAATACATTACTTGCCTTGCTACCCCTTCTATCACTGGGTGAGGACACCGCAAGATTGGACCCAAAATTAGCACCGATCCCATTGCAAGAAAACCCAATCTAGTTGGCCAAACCAAACCGATAGTTCAAAGAGAAATACAAAGATATCTAAATCATGCATAAAAGAGTTCAGAGAAGACTCAAATAATATTCATAGATTATCTAATCATAAATCTACAATTCATCGGATCTCAACAAATGCACCACAAAATAAGATTACATCGGATAGAACTCCAAGAACATTGAGGATAACATTGTATTTAAGATCAAAGAGAGAGAGAAGAATCCATCTAGCTACTAGCTATGGACCCGTAGGTCTGTGGTAAACTATTCATGCTTCATCGGAAGGGCAGCAAGGTTAATGTAGAGGCCCTCCATGATCGAATCCCCCTCCGGCAGAGTGTGGGAAAAGGCACCAACATCGAATCTCACGGGAACAAAGGTTTGCGGCGGAAGAAAAGTATTTTGGCGGACACTTCTGATGTTGGGGGGATATTTGAGAATATATAGACCTGGAATTAGGATTAGGGGACTCCAGAGGGGCCAACAAGCCAGGGGCGCCCACTGGGGTGTACCCTCGGGGCTTGTGGCCTCCTCAGGACACTTCTGGCCCTCTCTCCAAGCTTCGTCAGTGTCTTCTGGTCCAAGAAAAATCATCGTAAAGTTTATTCCGTTTGGACTCTGTTTGATATTCCTTTTCTATAAATGTCAAAAACAAGGAAAAACAGAAACTGGCACTAGGCTCTAGGTTAATAGGTTAGTCCCAAAAATAATATAAAATAGCATATTAATGCATATAAAACATCCAAAACATATAACATAATATAATATCGTGGAACAATTAAAACTTATAGATATGTTGGAGATGTATCAAGCATCCGCAAGCTTAATTCTTGCTCGTCCTCGAGTAGGTCAATGATAAAACATAATTTTTGATGTGAAATGCTACCTAACATATTTATCAATGCAATTTTCTTTATTGTGGCAAGAATATTCAGATCCATAAGATTCAATACAAAAGTTTAATATTGACATAAAAACAATAATACTTCAAACATACTAATAAAGCAATCATATCTTCTCAATATAACATGGCCAAAGAAAGTTATCCCTAGAAAATCATATAGTTTGGCTATGCTCCATCTTCATCACATAAATTATTTCATCATGCACAACCTCGATGACAAGGCAAGCAATTGTTTCATACTTTTAGTGTTCTCAAACTTTTTCAACTTTCGTGCAAGACATGAGCGTGAGCCATGGATATAGAACTATAGGTGGAATAGAATATGGTGGTTGTGGAGAAGACAAAAAGGAAGGATAAAGTCTCACATCAACTAGACAAATTAATGGGCTATGGGGATGCCCATCAATTGATATCGATGCAAGTGAGTAGGGATTGTCATGCAACGGATGCACTAGAGCTATAAGTGCATGAAAGCTCAAAAAGAAACTAAGTGAGTGTGGATCCAATTGCTTGCTCATGAAGACCTAGGGCACTTTGAGGAAGTCTATCATTGGAATATACAAGCCAAGTTCTATAATGAAAAATTCCCACTAGTATATGAAAGTGAAAAATAGGAGACTCTCTATCAAGAAAAACATGGTGTTATTTCGAAGCACAAGTGTGGAAAAAGGATAGTAACATTGTCCATCCTCTCTTTTTCTCTCATTTTTTTGTTTGGATTTCTTTGGCCTTTTTTTTATTTGGGCTTCTTAGGCCTCTTTTATTATTTTTAAAGTCAGGAGACTCATCCCAACTTGGTAGGGAATCATAGCTTCCATCATACTTTCCTCACATGGGACAATGCTCTAATAATGATGATCATCACACTTTTATTTACTTACAACTCAAGAATTATAACTCGATACTAGAACAAAATGTGACTCTATATGAATGCCTCCATCGGTGTACCGGGATGTGCAATGATCAAGAGTTACATGTCCAAAAAATTATGAATGGTGGCCAAGCCACAAATACTATGCCAACTACATGATCAAGCAAAGCAATATGACAATGATGGTATGTGTCATAATAAAAGGAAGAGTGGAAGTTTCATGGAAATACATCTTGAAATGGCTATAGAAATTCCATAATCGGTAGGTATGGTGGCTATTTTGAGGAGGGGTATATGGTGGGTTTAATGCACCGGCGGAAGTTGCACTGTACTAGAGAGGCTAGCAATGGTGGAGGGTGAGAGTGCGTATAATCCCATGGACTCAACATTAGTCATAAAGAACTCACATACTTATTGCAAAAATTTATTAGCCATCGAAACAAACACGCATGCTCCTAGGGGGTACATTGGTAGTAAAAGACCATCGCTTGTCCCCGACCGCCACTCATAAGGAAGACAATCAAAGAATAAATCATGCTCCGACTTCATCACATAATGGTTCACCATGCATGCAGGCTACGAGAATCACAATTTTAACACAAGTATTTCTACCAATCCACGATTACTCACTGGCATGACTCTAATATCACCATCTTTATATCTCAAAACAAATGCAAGGAATCAAACTTCTCATATATTCAATGCTCTTTATGTGATTTTTTTTTGTATATCTCTCTTGGATGCCCATCATATTAGGACTAAATTCATAACCTAAGCAAACTACCATGGTTCATACCCCCTGATACCACACATAGATTCATCAAAATAAGCAAACAACACATAGAAAACAGAATCTGTCAAAAACAGAACAGTCTATAGTAATCTCGAAATTTTGTATACTTATTTAACTCCAAAAATTCTGAGAAATTAGGTGCATTTATGAAATTTGTATATCAATCTTGTGTAAAAACTTCAGATGAAAATCACGTTTCTATGATTTTCTAAATTTCTCGCAATGAGCGTAAAAGTTTCTGCTTTTCAGCAAGATCAAATCAACTATCACCATAGACCATCCCAAAGGTCTTACTTGGTTCAAACAGTAATTAATGCACCAAAACACAATTACTATAGAGGTAATAATGTGTTTTTATTGAAAATGAAAAAAACATAAAAACATAAAAGAAAAATTGGGTTGCCTCCCAACAAGTGTTATTGTTTAACGCCCCTAGCTAGGCATAAAACATAGATCTAGATATTTTTATCTTTGGTATGCAATCCATAAGTACCTCTCATAATAGATTCATATGGAAACTTAATTTTAGTTCCATGCCCTTCCTTAAAGGAAATTGAAATCTAATGTTTCCTTCTTTCATATCAATAATTACACCAATCATTTTAAGGAAAGGTCTACCAAGAATAATAGGACATGTAGGATTGCAATCTATATCAAGCACAATAAAATCTATGGGCACATAATTCCTATTTGCAACAATAATAACATAATTAATCCTTCCCATAGGTTTCTTTATAGTGGAATCTGCTAGATGCAAATTCAAAGAACAATCATCAAGTTTATGGAAACCTAGCACATCACAGAAAGTTTTTGGAATAGTGGAAACGCTAGCACCCAAATCACACAAAGCATTGCACTCACAATATTTAATTTTAATCTTAATAGTAGCTTTATACTCATCATAAAGCTTTCTAGGGATAGAAACTTCCAACTCAAGTTTTTCTTCAAACGATTTCACCATAGCATCAACGAGATGTTTAGTAAAAGTTTTATTTTGATTGTAAGCATGAGGTGAATTAAGCATGGATTGCAACAAGGAAATACAATCTATCAAAGAACAATTATCATAATTAAAGTCCTTGAAATCCAAAAGAGTTGGTTCATCGCTACTTAAAGTTTTGACCTCTCCAGTCCCAGTTTTATCAATTTTTTCATTAAGATCTTCACCCTCCAAATTATTGGGATGCCTTCTAGCTAAAGTTGAATCATATACAGTCCCATATTTATCAAGATTTATATTAGCAAACAAATATTCAATAGGAGTCACACCAATCACTTTAAGATCTTCATCATTATTTTCACAAAAACTAGAAGAATATGCTTTTTCTAGCCAATCTCTCTTAGCACACACCCTAGCGGTTCTCTCTTTACATTCATCCATAGAAATTTTAATAGCTTTCAAAGAATCATTAATATCAATCTTAGGTGGCATATATCTAATCTTTAAAGAATCAATCTCATGAGAAATTCTATCAATGTTCCTAGCCAAATCATCAATCTTAAGCAAAGTTTCTTCTACCATAGCATTGAAATTCTTTTGAGAATTAATTAAATCTTTAATATTATTATCAAGATCAAAGGGTATTTTGTTATAATTTCCATAAGAATTGTTGTAGGAACCACCATAATTATTAGAGGAATTACTAGGAAACAGCCTAGGGTTGAAATTACCTCTATATGTGTTATTACCAAAATTGTTCCTACCAACAAAATTCCCATCCATAGATTCATTATTATTATCAAAGAGGACAAAGGCATATCATTAGGATCAATAGGATCACTCTTACTAGCAAACACTTTCATAAAATCATCCATCTTTCCACTCAAAGTATTAATTTCTTCAATAGCATGTACTTTTTTACTAGTGGAAGATCTTTCGGTATGCCATTGAGAGTAATTTGCCATAATATTATCTAGGAGTTTAGTAGCTTCTCCTAATGTAATTTTCATAAAAGTACCTCCCGCGACAAAATCTAAAAGATTTCTAGATGCAAAATTCAATCTGGCATAAAAAAATTGTATAATCATCCATAAACTTAAACCATGAGTAGGGAAAAAATTTCATCAATTTTATCCTCTCCCAAGATTGTGCAACATGTGCATGATCAAGTTGCTTAAAATTCATTATATCGTTCCCAAGGGAGATGATCTTAGCAGGAGGAAAATACTTGGAAATAAAAGCATCTTTACACTTATTTCATGAATCAATACTATTCTTAGGCAAAGATGAAACCAAGTTTTAGCATGATCTCGTAGTAAGAACGGAAATAGCTTCAATTTAACAATATCATTATCCACATCTTTTTTCTTTTGCGTATCACACAACTCAATGAAAGTATTTAGATGGGATGTGACATCTTCATTAGGACTACCGGAAAATTGTTTTTCATAATAAGATTCAACAAAGTGGCATTCATTTCATAAGATTTTGCACTAGTTGCGGGAGCAATCAGAGAACTAATAAAATCATTATTGTTAGTGTTAAAAAGTCACACAACTTGGTATTTTCTTTAGGCTTCATGACAAAGCAAGCAATCTAGCACACAAGCAAACGAAAAGACGAACAAAAGAACGCAAATAAAAAGGAAAATATTTTTGTATTCTCCGAAAACATTTTAGAAGTGGGGGAGAGGAAAATGGCAAATAATGTAAGTGCAAGAGATGATAGTTTATGATAGGTAGTTGGTAGGCTTGATGTAGAACCTCCCCGGCAACGGCGCCAGAAATTCTTCCTCCTACTTCTTGAGTTTGTGTTGATTTTCTCTTGAAGAGTTAAGCATGGTGCAAAAAAGTAGAGATAAGTATTTTCCTCAACTAAGAACCAAGGTATCAATCCAGTAGGAGGCACAAGCAAGTCTCCAATGTATGCACCTGCACAAACTAACAAATACTTGCAGATGACGCAAAAAAAGAGGTTGTCAATCCCTTCACGGTCACGAACAAGAGTGAGATCTAATAGAGATAGGTATAAAAGATAAACAAAAGAGTAAACTAAAGTAAATATAAATAAATTGCAGCAAGGTATTTTTGGGTTTTTTGGTTTATTGAAAGTGCGTTATATCGACTAGAGGGAGGTGAATAGGCGATTTTTATGAATTCTTCCCTGACGAATTTGCTCGTGAGGAAATTCCTAAGAGAAGAAATACTTGCAGCGGAATAAGTACTCAGAAGTAAACATTACAGAACACAAGCATAGTCATCATGATGAAGTGAAGACAATCACAGAGTACAGAAAGCGTAAACACAGGATAACACAAGAAAGAAGACGGACGGACTGAAGAAATTGAACTGAGGAAATTGAGAAAGTCTTCAGTCAAAGTCTTCAAACAGATATGAATAGGCACACAACATCAGACATGAAGAAAAGAAAGAGTTGAGAAAATAGAACAAGTAAGCTCGGTGAAGACAATGATTTGGTAGACCAGTTCCAACTGTTGTCTCAGTTGTACATCTGGTTGGACCGGCTGAGTATTTAAACTCAAGGACATCCAGTCCCGGACACACAGTCCTCACCGTATTCTCCTTGAGCCAAGGTCACACAGTCCTCGCCCAATCACTTGTGGTAAGTCTTTAGGTGACTTCCGAACCTTCACAAACTCGGTCACTCAGCGATCCACAATTCCTCTTGGATGCTCTAGACCTTGACGCCTAACCGTCTGGAAGAAGCACAGTCTTCAAAGGTAACAAGCGTCGGATCCACGCAGGAACAATCTCTTCAATGATGCTCAATCACTTTGGGTTTGTAGGTGTTGGGTATGGGTTTTCCTCACTTGATGATTTTCTCTCAAAGTCCTCAGAGGATGGGATGCTCTCAAATGACAAGTGTCAGTTTCTCTTGGAGCAGCCAACCAGCTAGTGGTTGTAGGGGGCGGCTATTTATAGCCTAGGGAGCAGACCGACATGATAAGACATAAATGTCCTTGTCTGATAGGACCGTTAGGTGGGTAGATATTTTGGGATAGCTGGCGCATAGCACAGCAACGATCGGAATATTTGACTCTCAAATTCCTCAGGGCTATCATGTTCCTTACAGTGTTGGCAATCCGCACTGGCGAATTCCTAACTCCTTAGTCAGAACAAATTCCTCGGAGACCAGAAGAACTTCGTCTCTGTCACTGAAGAATATGACTGAACTGTATGAGATTTCCAATGGCTTCACACGAAGGGATTGGTAGGTGTAGGATTTTGAGTTGAGCATCACATGGAAATTTTTTCTTTGTATTTCCTCGACCCCCTTTAACAGTATGGTGTTTCCTATGACTCAAGAAAGAGAAAATGTAACTACGAAAAAAAAGTCTTCACGCTTCATGTTCCTCGAATGAATACCAAGTCTTCAAGGTCACACCAATTTCTTCACTTTCAAAGTCTTCAGAAAGTCTTCAGAAATCCAAAGTCTTCAGTTGAAGAAATTCATTTTTAGGGGTCAACTTTCTCTGTAAATACCAAACTCCTCATAGAATTATATACTTGTTTACACTTACAAACGCATCAGTCCCTTAACCTATAAGTCTTCAATACACCAAAATCACTAAGGGGCACTAGATGCACTTACAATCTCCCCCTTTTTTGTGATTGATGACAATATAGGTAAAGTTTTCAACGGGGATAAATATATGAAGTGTAAGTATTGATGTTGGGGAATTTGATTGCAAGATATAGACGGACTCCCCCTGAAGATGTGCATAGTGAGGAATTTGCTTTTGAAGCATTGCACAATTGACGAGTATAATCATGGAGATCTCCCCCTATATCTTGTAATTCATACACGCATTTGATATATAATATGAAGAATTTGAAATGCATGATGAAATAGGGTGACTGATGTAATTCAGCATGCGTGCATTGACATTAATGAGGAATAGGCATGCAGAAGAACACAACAAAAGTATCAGGCCACCATGAGTTTAAGATTACAACTCGACCCAGCAAAGTCATCAAAAGAACGAGAGTTGTAACTTAGCAAAAAACCGCCCATATAGGATAGACCCGCTTGAAGACTAACTCAAATTTCTCCCCCTTTGTCATCAAATGACCAAAAGGGTTGAAACTAAGAGCTAACGCCCCTGAAGAATATCATGATTATGGAGGAGCGCCAGCGTTGTCAGGGTCTTGAGTCATTGTAGGGCCTGCCGCAGTGTCGTCCAAGTCTTCATACTCGTCCATTTCGCGTGATGAAGAATATGAACTGGCCACCAAGGAAGGAACCTTGACCTTCTTGAATTTCTTCGGTGGAGGAGCAGACCAGTCAAAATCTTGTTTGAAGCCCATTTGCTTCAGATCTTCTTCACGATGGAGATGTGATAGAATAGCCCAGGTGCGATCGAAGACTTCATGGAGGTAGTAATGGTTTTTCTTCACTGCATTATGTGTAGAAGTCATGTTGTGAAGAATAGAGCCAAACTGACGCTTAACCCATTTGTGGTTTCAATCCACCTTCTAGTGAAGACTAATAAGCAGCTCACGGTCAGTCATCACACGAGGAGCAGTAGCTTGAGGACTTGACTTGGTAGCATTGGCAGCAGAATCATGAGTGGCAGAGTCATCATTGGTGGAGTAAGATGCAGCTTTGCGGAACTGACCATCCAATGGATGAATGCCTTCATCGATAATGGCTGGTGGCTTGCCCTTTTCATTAGATGAGGAAATTGTCCGCTTCAGGACTTCAATAGGGGGCAAGTAGCTGAGGTGATTCTGAAAATCAGCCTTGTAGTTGAGTGAAGACCTTGTTCTGAGGAATCTCATGATCCACGGCGCGTAAGGCTTCAGCTCAAATGGTGAAAGTGCAACATTCGCCAGAGTCCTCATGAAGAAATCATGATAGTTTATGGGGATGCCATGCATTATGTTGAAAAGCATATTCTTCATCATCCCGATAACTTCTTCATCGAATGAGTCATGGCCTTTGATAGGACTTATGGTCTTCGTCAGAATGCGGTAGATGGTTCTAGGCACATAGAGTAATTCCTTCACGAGGAATTTGGTCCTTGGGGCTTGACCAGGCTTCAGCAGCTTCATGAGCACTTGCATATAGCAGTGAGTTCAGGCTCATCATACAGACAACGAGCACCGTCAGGTGGAGGACTGATTGGCAAGACACGAAGCAATTCAGAGGCAGGTGCCTTGTAATGAGTGTTTTCAATCATCCAATCCAACACCCGGGAGTTGACATTAGCAGCATCACCTGTGATATGCCGAGTTGCGTAGAACTGAAGAATAAGCTCTTCATTCCAATCAACTATGTCAGAGCAGAAGTTGAGCAAGCCTGCATCATGAAGCATGCTGAGGACTTGAGAGAAGCACGACATTGATTCCATATCCACATGAGGAATATGCTCGTGATCGAAGACTTTGTCCTTGTTGAAAAGAGTGAGGAATAGAAGTTGGCCTGGCTGGCAGTCCAGAAACACTTCCTTCTAAGACGAGCATTTTCATAGGGGTTGAATTCAGTGAAGAACACATGCTCGCCGAAGAAATCATCAGCCTTGAATTTTTGCTTCTTTGAGAAGGGATCCTTTGGCTTGGGCTGAGGAGTTTTAGTCAATTGCATCACCACTTCAGGAATCGCAATCTCAGGTTCCTCATGCTGAGGAATTTCAGGCTCTTCTGCAGCTTCAGCCTTGTTCTTCATTTCCTCATTGACATTTTCTTCAGCACTAGTGGCTGCAATTTCTTCATGAACACTTGGGGTTGCATGAGGTTCTTCAGATCCCATTTGCACTTCAGTAGCAGCAGGGGACTGAGGAATTACTTGGAGTGGAGTGAACAATGGAGAGTTGGGGTGTTGACTGTCCCAAAACTCGTCATTGAGCACAGGAGTGGTACAGCCAATGTCCACATCCTCATCTTCCATTTCTTCAACACCTGCCTCTTCAAGAGTGAACTGAGGCATAGGTGAGGAAATGACTGGGGTTGAAGGGATTTCATCCACTTCAATTTCTTTGTCCAACTGCTCTCTCGAAGCAGCAGAAGGAGTTTCTTCACCAGATTAATTGGGAATCACATAATCTTCACCAAAAGGAACAAGGTCCTTTGATGGCATGAAGGAGACTGGAAAGGCATCAATTGGGTTGTCAGTTGATCTAGTCAGTGGCTTCATTTTCTTCGGAGCTGAAGAATTTGATGAAGTTGATGCCTTCCTTTCCTCGGTAGCCTTGGTCTTCTTCGCATCTGATGCAGATGGAAGGATTGGAGCTGGTGTAGGCGCAGGAGGTGCAGAGGACTTTGGTTCATTTTCTTCAGGTGAAACTGATGCAGTTGCCCTGACTTGTTCACTTTCTTTAGGTGCACCACTAGTGGATGCCCTGGCAAAATCTTCAGCGGCTGGAATGGAGTCATCAGCCCTGGTACTCTCATTTTCTTCAGCAGCCTCATTGTCATCAGCGGTGCTGGCATGTTCTTCAGCAGGCTGAGCAGATTCTTCAGCCTGAGTAACTTCAATGTGCACAGGGGGAGCAACACTTGAAGTGAATTTCTTCGTCAGATTAACGAACCACACCTTGGCGCCCTTCCAATCAGCAGAGTAGCAATCGAATTCATCACTCAATTGCTTGATTTCAGCTTGCAAAGCAATGAGCTGATCAGGGGTGAGAGTGAGGACATTGTCCTTGAGGTAGCGTTGTTTCTTGTACTACGCTTTCTTCAAACTTCTGCCTTGTTCAAATTTCCACTTTTCTTCCTCTATTAAGGCAGTTAAAACATGACTCTGACCAGGAGTGAGGTTCATCTCTAGCAAAGGCGTGTTGGGGTCCTTGTGCCATAGGTCAATGTAATCGAGGATCAACTTTGGATCCAACATCAGTGGCACATTGCTGCCTTTGGCTCGAGCGGCCCTGGCTTGCCTGTCTCTGATGATTTCGGCAAGTTCTTCATCATCAGCCTCATCAGCATCAGAGGGCACTTGGAAGGCGACTTGCTTCTTGTGAGGACTTGGTCGAAGACCTCGTCCAACATTGCCCATTTTGTTCAGCAGAGAGGGGGCAGTTGAGGATTTTGGTGCAGCAGAGGAACTTATAGATGCTCCTCAGGCAATTGAGATGCCTTGGGTCTGTTGGCATGTGGCGAGATGCACAGGTGCCGAGGATTTGGTTGGAGCAGCTGAAGACATTGACGGATGAGCTGAGGACTTTGAAGGAGCAGTATGAGGAATTTGCCGTGAGTGCCTTGAAGAATCTGGCCTTGAGGGCATTGCAGAGGATCTTGGTCGTGAGGGCATTGAAAGAGAAGCGCTTGTCTTATGCGCAGGCTTCTTGTGCATTTCCTTCTTTGGTTGACTAGCAGAGGCCTCAGCAGCAGCAGCAGAGTCTATGTTTAATTTCTTCACTGCTTCCTTTGCTTGCTTGGCCAGTTTGGCCTGGCGCTTTGCCCATTCATCAGCATAGTCCTCACCGCATTTGAGGCTGGTGGGATCTGCCAACTGGCCTGGTGCCAATGGAGGTCTTGAGCATGGAGGGTTGAGCGTGAATTTCTTCATATACTTGGGAGTAACATACATGTACTCCATCCATTCTCATGCCATCTCCTCTCTATCCGTTGTATGCGCACCTTTGCGCTAATTCTTGTCCTCCTTGCCAAACTTGGCCTCATCAGGAGTGCAGTATCCAGCACAAATGTCCTCAGGGATTTCAAATGCAGTATTGACCTCAGGCCTCTTTCCTCCCTTCTGTGGCTTCTTCTCAGCCATTTTCTTCAGCTGAGGAATATGAACAACTGATGTTTCTAAAGAGGTGTGCAACTTTTCTTCGAGGAATGCTGCAAATGAGTTAATTTGATGAGAACCTAGTGATTCAGTAGCGGACATTTGTACCTGTGAACAGAGTATAGTTTTGAGGAATTTGGAGAGGTCATATGCATTCTCAGAAGGTTTTTCAAAACTGAATAGGTTTGAGGAATTTGACCAGATGAGTCTTGAGGAATTTCACTAAGCATTCTTTGTCTTAGCTTCTAGAGTTGTATAGATCGAAAATCCATACAATTGACGAATCTTGAAGAAAAGCATTGCTTAGAGAAATGAATCAAGAGCCGATGACATGTGAGGTGTTCATGTGTGTGAAGATTTGAAGAATAAACACCTTTGAAGATTTTCAAGAAAACAAAAGAATCAAAGAGGGTAGTAAAAGTAACTTTTAATTACCCGAGATGAAGAACACGATGAACTAAGAAGTGTAGATGTGAAGTTTGTCAGTTCAGATCTTCCACGCCCTAACTTGGCAGAGGAAGACGGCTACGGTGGCGGCGCAGTGAAGAAATCGTCAACCGGCGCGAGTACGACGGCGATGAGGTCAAGGCAGTGAAGCTCTTCCTCACCGGCGACGATGAAGTAGCGGCGGCGCTAGGGTTTGGGAAGCTCGAGTGGGAGTGAGAGTGAGCGGAGTAAAAGTGAAGTGAGGAAGAGGCAGGGGTATTAATAGAGGGAGTGAAAAAAACTGTTCCCCGAGGAAATCGGACGAACGTGCCGCTAGCCCTTCTCATTCGCTTGACATGTGTCACCCACGTACTGAGAGGTGGCGATCGTGTAGGATCGAGGGTGAGCAGATAAGTATTGTTGTGAGAAGCGGAACGGTTTGAGCGGCAAAGCCGAAAATTTAGATAAGATAAGTTTAAACATTTCGTTCGCAATTTCTTCAGCTGTCAAGGACACAGTGAAGATTTCGAACTAGTTTCAAATAGAACGCACATGTAGAATTTGTGAATGGACTGGGTTGAGTTTAGCATCGAGGAGGACGGGTCCGATCACATTCACTTAGCAGATAAACTCAACTTGAAGAATTAGCAATAAGTGAATGTTGTAGAGGACATAAAACTCATATATAGATATTCAAATGAAGAACAACACTGGAAAGAGTGAAGACAATGCAAGGTTGAAGAATTTGAAAAACTGAGGAATTTCAAAAACGAAGAAAAACTCAAATTGAAGATTTTCAACTTTGGGTGGGGGCGTAACCCACCGTATAAGAAAGCTGATTTCAGACACCGCGTACAATTGTCGTAGGGCTCTGAGAATCAATTTCTTCATTAAATTCTTCACACATAGAGGGTTAGTCTTCATTGATTGAAGAAAAATGTTACTTCATGTGTTGTGCATCTTAGTCATCAAGTCAGCATAAGTGTTAGGATGTGTGTCCATTTCAGAGAACATTCGAGGATTCTAGGATATTTAGCTCACACCGCAACTTGCTAAATCTCTTCTCATCCAAGGGCTTTGTGAAGATATCAGCCAGTTGATCTTCAGTGCTAACATGGTCGATGCAGATGTCGCCCTTCAACACATGATCACAAAGAAAATGATGACGAATCTGATTATGCTTGGTCTTCGAGTGCTGAACAGGGTTATGAGCAATCTTGATAGCACTCTCATTGTCACAGTAGAGAGGCACATTCTTCACGTTGATGCCATAGTCCTTGAGTGTTTGCTTCATCCATAGTAGTTGAGCACAGCACGATCCAGTAGCAATGTACTCAGCTTCGGTAGTGGAGAGTTATACGCAGTTCTGTTTCTTCGAGGACCAAAAGACCAAAGATCGTCCGAGGAAATGACATGTGCCTGATGTTGACTTGCGGTCTACACGATCACCAGCATAGTCAGAGTCTGAATATCCAATGAGATCAAACGAAGAGCCCTTGGGATACCATAATCCAAGTCTTGGTGTCTGAGCTAAGTATCGAAGAATATGCTTCATAGCCTTATGGTGTGATTCCTTCGGTGTAGCTTGAAATCAGGCACACATGCAAACACTAAGCATAATATCCGGCCTAGATGCACATAGGTACAATAAAGAGCCAATCATGGAGCGGTATACCTTTTGATCGAAGTCTTTACCATTTTCATCAGTGCATAGATGGCCATTTGTGGGCATTGGAATTTTGACCCCTTTGCAATCTTGCATGCCGAATTTTCTCAATACGTCCTTGAGGTATTTCTCCTGAGATATGAGTATCCCATTGCGCTTTTGACAAATTTGAAGACCTAAAAAGAATTTCAATTCTCCCATCATAGACATTTGATATTCTTCACTCATCACATAGGCAAATTCATCACTATATTGTTGGTGAGTACAGCCAAAAATGATATCATCAACATATGTTTGGCACACAAACAATTCATCATCATAAGACTTAGTGAAAAGAGTTGGGTCGAGTGAACCGGGTTTGAAGCCTTTCTTCATGAGGAATTCCTTCAAGGTATCATACCACACCCGAGGGGCTTTCTTGAGCCCATACAGGGCCTTGTTGAACTTGACGACTTTGTTAGGATTCTTTGGATCTTCAAAACCTGGGGGTTGAGCAACATATACTTCTTCCTCAAGCTTACCATTGACGAATGCACTTTTCACATCCATTTGTTGTAAGACAATATCATGATGGTTAGCATCAGCAAGTAATAGGCGAATAGCCTCAAGTCTAGCAACAGGTGCAAAAGTTTCATCGAAGTCAATTCCTTCAACCTGTGTGTAGCCTTGAGCTACAAGTCGTGCCTTATTCCTCACCACAAGGCCATTTTCATCTTGCTTGCTGCGGTAGATCCACTTTGTGCCAATAATGTTGTGCTTGCGAGGATCTGGACGTTTGACTAGTTCCCAGACGTTGTTGAGCTCGAACTGATGTAATTCTTCTTGCATAACTTGAATCCACTCAAGCTCCAGAAATGCTTCATCTACCTTAGTGGGCTCTGAGATAGAGACAAAAGCAAAGTGCCCACAAAAGTTAGACAAATGTGAAGCTTTTGAGCGTGTGAGAGGACCTGGAGCTTCAATATCATTAATGATCTTATCGACTTGCACTTCATTTGCAATACGAGGATGAGAGGGTTGTCTTCGAGGAATTTGATCCGCATTCTCTTCAAGAGCATTATCCTCAGCACCATTTTCTTCCGGTGCGCTAACCCGACGTTCATCATGATCTGGAATGAATTCTTCAGCAGATTCTTCAGTGGGAATGACATCCTCAGTGGCTTTGAACTTGATAGATTCTTCAGGTGTTGGTTAATCTAACACAGAAGGTAGGTGCTCTCTTTGCGAGCCATTAGTCTCATCGAACCGCACATCTATAGTTTCAACAACTTTGTGAAGAACGCTATTGAAGACTCTGTAGGTGTGCGAGTCCTTTCCGTAACCAAGCATAAAACCCTCATGTGCTTCCGGTGCAAATTTAGAATTGTGATGAGGATCTCTAATCCAGCATTTAGCACCAAAGACTTTGAAGTAACTCACATTGGGTTTCTTGTCAGTGAGGAGTTCATAGGCAGTCTTCTTGAAGAATTTGTGAAGATATACCCTGTTGATGATTTGGCATGCAGTATCAATGGCCTCAATCCAGAAGCGACGAGGTGTCTTGTATTCATCAAGCATAGTGCGAGCCATTTCAACAAGGGTCCTTGTCGGTGTCAAAACCGGCGGATCTCGGGTAGGGGGTCCCGAACTGTGCGTCTAGGCGGATGGTAACAGGAGACAAGGGACACAATGTTTTTACCCAGGTTCGGGCCCTCTCGATGGAGGTAAAACCCTACTCCTGCTTGATTAATATTGATGATATGGGTCAAGAGTAGATCTACCACGAGATCGGAGTGCCTAAACCCTAGAAGCTAGCCTATGGTATGATTGTTGTTCGTCCTACGGACTAAAACTCTCTGGTTTATATAGACACCGGAGAGGGCTAGGGTTACATAGAGTCGGTTACAATGGGAGGAGATCTTCATATCATATCGCCAAGCTTGCCTTCCACGCCAAGGAAAGTCCCATACGGACACGGGACGGAGTCTTCAATCGTGTATCTTCATAGTCCGGGAGTCCGGCCAAAGGTCTTAGTCCGGCCATCCGAACACCCCCTAATCCAGGACTCCCTCAGTAGCCCCTGAACCAGGCTTCAATGGCGATGAGTCCGGCACGCAAGTTGTCTTCGGCATTGCAAGGCGGGTTCCTCCTCCGAATATTCCATAGAAGATGTTGAACACCAGGGTAGTGTTCGGCTCTGCAAAATAAGTTCCACATTCCACCGTAGAGAGAATAATATTTGCATTAATCGGATCTGCTGACGTATCCCGCGGCGTGGCATCGTGCCACAACCAGGCTTTTATTCATTTTATTGTTCCACCTCAGCGCATTTAGCGAGGCGGTTTCCTTGGCACGTCTTGTCAAAGCAGAGATCGCGTCCCCTTATTCCGGGATTCTCATTAATACGGGCGTGGGTAACCCAACCGTGACGTAGGTATGACTCCCTAATTGAAAGCGAGTCTCAAACGGTTACGGGGAGGGCTCTTGGTATTCACGTCCTTTATAAAGGAACCAAGGCCCGGCTCCCTTGTTCTCAAACCAATCAAATCCGCCCCTCGCTTCGAGTTCCAACACCCAAAGCTCTAGTTTTAGGCGCTTCGGACCTGCGAAGATGTCCGGCTCCGACCTTCAAGGCCGGTGGATGCCTTCCTCCATTACGGAATAAGATGTGCGAAAGCTAAGAGATGCCAGGTATCTAACCGGCGAAATCTCGCACAGACTGCCTACTCAAGGGCAAGCTGTTCCCGCTCCCCAGCCCGGTGAAAGCGTGGTGTTCGCATCTCACTTCCTTTGGGGGCTAGGCTTCCTGATCGATCCCTTTGTGAGGGGGCTTATGTTTTACTACGGGCTGGAGTTCCACGAGCTAGCTCCGGAGTCCATCCTCCAGATCTCATCATTCATTGTCGTGTGCGAGGCCTTCCTCCATATCACCCCTCACTTCGGATTGTGGATAAGAACTTTCAAAGTGGAACCGAAAATGATCGAGGGGCAGCATTCTGAGTGCGGAGGGGCTATAATAAGCAAGATGGATGACGCTCCATGGCCCGAAGGCTCTTTTCAAGAGGAGCTCGGCTTATGGCAACGGGGCTGGTTTTACAACACAGCCCCTAGGGGCACCACATGGGTGGCACCACCTACTTTTCGCTCGGGTCCCCCACCACGGCTGGCGTCATGGGTTAATGAAGGACTTATCTGGGGGCCGCCCAAAGACGTGCCCTTGCTGCATGGCCGTATTCGAGATCTTCTAGAAAGAGATATCAATTTGACCGTGGTGGCGCAAGTCATGGTGATTCGACGCACAATGCCCTGCAAACGTCGACCTCTCCGCATGTGGGAGTTTAATCCAGAGGGACCACGAGTCCTACAACATTTTATGGGAACGACACCCATGGAGATGTACAAATTGTTCTTCGGATCACAAGCAAGGTGTCCGGATTTGTCCGAGGACGCAGGTCTGAGCTGCAATCGCCCGGATGCCAAAGTAAGTAGCCCCGTATTTGAATACACCATCCATATTTTTATCAAATCCACCCTTTAGCGGAGTTGTCCTCTGAACAGGAGTGGATGGCGAAGGCAAAGCTTATCAGGTGTCTAGCCCCCCTGCCCGAGACCGTGCCGAATCCCATGTTAACCAGGATGCTGGAGGCCGCGCCATTGGCGGAAGGAGAAGGGGGGAACCAAGGAGCTACCGCCTCCACAAAGGAGGCTGTTAGGAAGGGAAGAATTGAAAATTCTCGCGATCAGGGAAAGAAAAGGACTGCCTCTGAAGACCCGGAGGTGATAACCTCAAAACGGGGAAAGAAATCTTCGTCAGAGGGTTCGGCACCGGAGAACGCCCCAGCCGAATCGCCCCCTAAAGGGGACTCACTCTCCCCCGAGGTGTAAGTGAAGGGAGGGGTTCCATAATGAATCACATTCATGTTTTATTTCTGAGGAAAATAACCGAAACATTATCTTGCAGTTCGGATCTCAACCCTTCTCAGCAGAGCTCATCTTCAGGGGATCTTCGTCCAGAGATGATAGAGAGCGAAACGCCTCCCCTTGTTCCACCGTCTCACAAGGCTGGCGACCCTGAGGTATCTTCCTGGAGGGTGTTTTCAAGTCCGGACCCTGGAAAAGGTCGTCAGACTAGTCCGGCACCCTTTTGCGCGCCGGCGGAGGGGCTGAAGGATCTGCTTGGTAGGGCGTCCATCTCAGAAGAACACCGTATGTTGATGGATACGGTGATTGGAAGGATTTCATCCACGGAAAGCGGATTGTACGAGGCTGCCAGGAGTTTACTAACAGGCTTTGAGGTATGTAGAAAGATGTACCTTTTGGTAGAGCCGCATATTAGATGTGCCCTATATGAATAGTAGCCCCTGAGACTCTGTGTGTCGTCACGAGTGACGGCACATAGAGGATCATAACCCCAGGTATAATATGTCGCCTATTCCATGAAGGTGGTGAGGCGTTCGGTGGCTAGCTGGACTGATGAATCGGCCGAACTAAGGCGGCAACTTGACGTAGCAGATGCCGACATCGCGCTTGTAAATAAGCGGCTAGACGAGGCTCAAGGTATGTTCAAAAGACACCTAGTAATAGGAGCTTGATGCTCGGGCCTTATATGTATATACTTTATGTAGATGGTGCTGCTGCCGTGGAGAACCTTCGGGCGGAACTTGCCCGAGCCAAGGAGCAAGCAAGGAAAAGTGATGTGGCTGCCGTTAAAGCGGCTGAAGAGCTAAAAGCCGAACAGGCTACTCACTGCCAGAGCAAGAAGGAGATAGCCGAGATGGCCATAAAATTGAAGGATGCTACCGACCGCTGTAAATTTCTTGAACAAAAAGATAGGGCGGCCCAGAAGGACCTTGAAAAGATCACTGCCGAAGCCAAGGATACTCGCTCTGCCATGAGAGCGATGAAGGAGGAGCTGCGTCAGGCCGGAGATATCACGGCTGGAAAGCCTTATATGCTGTGGATGAAGTTCGGAGACCCCAAGTATGTTCCATTAGACTGGCAGTGGAGTGCGGAAAATGCTTATCTGGATTTGGCCGCTAGTGCGGCGGACGCGACCGAACACTTCCGCAGCCGAGGTGACCATGAATTGGAAGAGCTGTTTTGGTCACGGCACAACAGTCCAGAACGCCCACTGTCAGTATCCGACCGTTTAGCCACCTGGGTGGAGCTGAACAGATTATCCGGACTCGCCATGAAGTATGTTGCGAGTCGTCTGTGGCCGGAGAAGCCGGAGCCGAAGAGTTATTTTGGCTTGGTGCAGCAGTTCTTTGGTTCGGTGCCGCATGCTGATGCAATGAAGAGGTCGGCGTGCATCTAGGGCGCACAGATGGCTCTTGCCCGTGTCAAAACATACTGGGCAGATATGAAGGCCAGTATTGTTGCGTCCTAGGATTCGGACGAAAGCCGAGTACCTGCCAAGCACTATTTTGAGGAAGTTCTTCCTGGCACTCATATAATAGAGTCGCAGTGCTCGAAGGATGTTGTGTTCTAATAGCTTATACTATTTGTAAAACGAATTTTGTGTTTATGAAAAAAAAAGCTTTTTTATACTTGTGCTTGCAAGAATCATGATGCCTCCTGTGCGGCCGTTTAATGTATATATTTGTATATAACCTGAGAGATGGTAGTCGTTGGCTTCAGCCCCCATGCATAGAATGCGGGGGTGTTCGCAAAAAGGCGCCTTTTCACACTTAATCCAACGTCTTGGTCCTACAAAGGAGGTGGTGGCGCGGCGAACTAGGCAACCAGACTATAATGCTTTATCACTTTCACTTAGCCATAGGAATTTGACAGTGGGGCTACTGAATAGCCCCTAGGGGCACCGCGCTCACCCGAATTCGGGGCGCTAGTGTGCCTGACCGGGAAGCGGCCCTTCGTTAATGCGGGGGAATCCTAAATATTCCGAAAGTCATCGAGTGGTTGACCAGTCTCTCGCTATATCATGACATTCAATTTTCGGCTTTCTCTACTAAGGTGCTCACCCGGCCGAACCGGGGCACAATCGCAGTAGTTCTCCTAGTGTCGCGTTAGCCGATATAACGGAACGTAAGGCAGCAAAACACAGGAGCCGGGCAAACCCAACATTTGACCAAAGACATGATTCGGAGCTGATGCATATAGGGCCAAACTCGCGATGCCGAACACTCCCTAAGGTATTCGGTCTTTATGAAGACGGGCCGAAATAGAGCCCTTGGTAAAAAAAGCCCCTAGTGTCCAGGTACGTGCAAAAGTTCTGGCGTGGCCACATGCCAAGACGCCAGCCTCCTCCTCGGCTATAGAGAAAGCCGGGGGATGTTATCAACAAGATATAGTAAAAAAGGTTTACGCAGGGTCTTAATCTAAAAAGAATCCTTGAACGGGTCCCTGCTGCACGTCTGCGCCTGTGTCTCCATTGTGCCGTATCCTGGATGGGCGTAGCATGATGTTCATCTGTGAAAGAGAGGAACTTAGTAAAAAATAGGCATGCGAGAAATCGAAATAAATAAAATATAGTTGGAGCAAGAGTTGGGCCGTATTGTCTCCGGGCATGAGCACACGGAGCTCCTTGCATGGGGGTATGCGGCTGTTAAGCATGTTGACGCCGGACTCATCGAGCCGTGTCCGGGATAGTAGGGCTGGATTTGTGGGCGGCTGTCTAGGCAGTCGCAACCTTGCCCGTACTTTGGGGGTCAATTCATGTTCCCCTGTAATGAAATGATGCCCTTTGGTCCGGGCATTTTGAGTGTAAGGGATGCGTAATGTGGTATTGCGTTAAAGTGGGCGAAGGCTTCTCGTCCCAGTAGCGCTTGGTAGCGACTTACGAATGGGGCGATGTGGAATGTTAGCATTTCGCTTCGGAAGTTGTCGGGTGATCCGAACGTGACTTCTAACGTAAGGGAACCCATACTTGGGGTATCCGGACCTGGCGTTACTCCTTGAAAGGAAGTGTTGCCAAGGTGTATTATAACTGGGTTTACTCCGAGTTTGCGAACTGTGTCCTGATATAACAGGTTCAAGTCGCTGCCGCCGTCCATAAGGGCATTTGTAAATTGGAGTCCGTTAATAATTGGATTTACGACCAAGGCAGTCCAGTCTGCGTTTCGGTCTCCTCTGGAGTAATCCTGATGATCAAAGGTGATTGGTTGAAGCAACCAGTGGGGTTGCTCCTCCGGGGCTGGCTATACAGCGCATGTCTTTGTAGATGCCGTTCTGCTCTTCCCTTTTGTCACATGAAGTAGATTTACTGTCTTGACTTCTTGTGGGAACTTCTTTTGTTCTTCGGTGCTCTGCTTGTGGGGTGCATCGTCATCTTCGCTTGGTGTGTTGAACCCCTTGTGTTCGGCGTTGAGCTTGCCGGACTGCTTAAAGACCCAACAATCTCTGTGGGTATGGTTTGCCAGTCTCCCCGGAGTGCTGTGTATTTGACATATTTTGTCCAAAATTTGGTTGAGGTTGGATAGCTCGTCCCTATCGTCTTTGGGGGGCGGCTTTTTCTGATTTTGCCGAGAGCTTTTGAATTCGGCGTTTACTGCCGTGCTCATCGGGTTGTTGTCCTTTATCTGGCGCAGTTCTTTGTTACGATGCGGCTTCCCGTTCCCATCTCTGGGTTCGGAAGTATTCGGGTCGCTGGTGCTGCT
Source organism: Triticum dicoccoides (assembly GCF_002162155.2). Taxonomy (NCBI): domain Eukaryota; kingdom Viridiplantae; phylum Streptophyta; class Magnoliopsida; order Poales; family Poaceae; genus Triticum; species Triticum dicoccoides. Next base: position 71,433,723 of record NC_041393.1, read on the forward strand.
TCTTGCCAACCAGCTATCCTCTCCTGCACAAAAGCGGGTCATGAGGCTTGTTAACGTGGCCATTGTTCGCGGCTTTTCTTGGCCGAGGTGTCTAGCAAGCCATTCGTCTCGGACGCTATGTTTGAAAGCTGCCAGGGCCTCTGCATCCGGACAGTCGACTATTTGATTCTTTTTGATAAGGAATCTGTTCCAGAGCTACCGGGCTGACTCTCCGGGCTGCTGAGTTATATGACTCAGATCGTCTGCATCCGGGGGTCCGACATATGTCCCTTGAAAATTTGCCCGGAAGGCATCCTCAAGCACTTCCCAACTTCCCATGGTGTTTTCGGGAAGGCTTTTAAGCCAATGCCGGGCTGGCCCTTTGAGCTTAAGGGGTAAGTATTTTATGGCGTGGAGGTCGTCTCCTCGGGCCATGTGTATGTGGAGGATGTAGTCCTCGATCCAGACTCCAGGGTCCGTTGTTCTGTCGTATGCTTCTATGTTTACTGGCTTGAATCCGGCCAGGAATTCATGGTCCAGCACCTCATCGGTAAAACATAGGGTGTGTGCGGCGCCCCTGTATTTAGGCGTGCCGCGATGTTCGGGTATTTGTTGTACTGCATCACTCCCTGGAACTTGCTTCCTTGGCCTATAGATTGATCTGATTGGGCCAGTTCTTTGATGCGAATTCTTAGATGAATCGCGCGCCGTATTGAGTGCGGCGTCCTTTGATGCATGAGGTTGATCGTGGGGTCGTCTATCCGACCTTGTGGCTTCCTTATTTTTTGACTGTGGGGGCTTTATGGCCTCTTCATCAAATTCTGGTAGTAGCTTCCGCTTCGGATAGCTCTTTGTGTGGCGACTACTGCCGTACTTGTGTGCCGTATTGAGTACGTTACCCCATCTGATCCTGAGTGCATCTTCTGCTGTCTTGAGCCTCCGCTTCTGCTTTCTCAGGCTACGTGCAGTGGCGACGAGCCTTTGGTGGAGGTTCTGATGTTCCAGCAATTTTTCCGGCGTGAGGTCGTCCGGGCTATTATCTTTCCCGGTTATTGGTTGTTCGGATTGTCCGCACTGTTTGGACGGATGCTCAACGGCATGTTCGTCGTCCGTTGATTCACCCCGCTCTATGGCTGGGTCTTTCTCGAGGTGGGGCTTGTCCTTGCGCTTACGCCACTGCTTTGATTGTTTTTCGGGAGAGCGATCCCTGGCCGCATCCTTTTGGTCCTCATTGTCGTTTTTGTTGTATGTGTCCACCATGCATACATCGTATGATGAGGTGGCTTTCCGGCGCCCTATAGGTGCTGGTTTCTGATCGTCTCCTTTATTGGCGTCCATACCGTCGATATCTTCAGGGTCGAAATCGAGCATGTCGGTTAGATCGTCGACAGTGGCTATCAAGTGGGTGGTGGGTGGGTTTTGAACTTCGTCGTCCGCATCCCAACCACCCCGACCGCAGTCCGGTCGGGGCTCTTTTAACAAAGAGAGAGACTTTAGCGAATTTAGGATATCGCCAAAGGGCGAGTGTTGAAAGACGTCCGCGGCGGTGAACTCCACGATCGGAGCCCGATCAGGTTCGATCGAAAGGGGTGCGGAATATTCAGAGTCCGGAAAGGAGTCCGGCACCTTGGAGTCACGGGCCTTGCGAAGGACTAGGCTGGTATCCGTCTCTATCGCCGCGGGGATTGCGACTCCCGGGGCGGCGTCCAACCGTCCGTCCCGGGCTAGCGCAGTCGGCTTCGAGCTAATGGTCGGAGTGAACACCGGAGCGGCACTCTGGGCGTTATCCGGCGGCAGAGCTAGATCATGCCCATCGAGACAGTGCGGCGTGCCCGGTCGTGGCTCGAATCCGTCGAAGATCAAGTCCTCGTGGATGTTGGCCGTGTAGTTTAAGCTTCCAAACCTGACCTGATGGTCAGGGGCGTGGCTTTCGATCTGCTCCAGACGGCCAAACGAGTTGGCCCGCAGTGCGAAGCCGCCGAATACGAAGATCTGTCTGGGGAGAAAAGCCTCGTCCCGGACCGCATCGCGATTGACGAGCGAAGAAGCCATCGGGCCTGAAGGTGACGACACAGAGGAACTCTCAATGAAAGCACCAATGTCGGTGTCAAAACCAGTGGATCACGGGTAGGGGGTCCCGAACTGTGCGTCTAGGCGGATGGTAACAGGAGACAAGGGACACGATGTTTTTACCTAGGTTCGGGCCCTCTCGATGGAGGTAAAACCCTACTCCTGCTTGATTAATATTGATGATATGGGTAGTACAAGAGTAGATCTACCACGAGATCGGAGTGGCTAAACCCTAGAAGCTAGCCTATGGTATGATTGTTGTTCGTCCTACGGACTAAAACTCTCTAGTTTATATAGATACCGGAGAGGGCTAGGGTTACACAAAGTCGGTTACAATGGGACGAGATCTTCATATCGTATCGCCAAGCTTGCCTTCCACGCCAAGGAAAGTCCCATCCGGACACGGGACGGAGTCTTCAATCTTGTATCTTCATAGTCCCATCCTGACACCCCCTAATCCAGGACTCCCTCAGTCCTGTTTTTGCGCTCCATGATGCCATTCTGCTGAGGAGTATAAGGAGAAGATAATTCATTTCTGATGTGCTTGATCTTCACACTAAAGTATTGAGGACATGAGAAATGAGAATTCATTTCTTCATGATTAGCCTGCATCCTTTCAGGCACTGTTCAGGTCTCCAGCAAATTCTTCAGACGTTTTGAGCACGTCTGGAGACCTGACCCTACATAAAAGATTAGTTCTTTTTCTTCACCACCCACATCTGAAGGGGTGGCAAAGAGTTCATCACTCTGCGAGCACCATATGAGAAAGGTGGCATAGAAGCCAGTCCACTTCATTTTACATGAGAGGGGTTAGGGTAAGCATATGAATAAGCAGAGAAATTCTTCGAGGACTTATGAACATAATGATTTGAAGAATAATTCTCATATTCATAGCCCTTAGCTCTACCCTGTGAAATAGAGGGGTTAGCACAATGATGATCATGTGAGGATTTTGATCCTGTTGAGGAATTTGATCCATATGAAGAATTTGGTCCATATGAAGAATTTGATCTGGAGTTCCTATTCTTCACAGGTGGTGTCATGAGGACATTCACCAGAAGACTTTCAAGGCAACTTTTGGGAACCCAGATTTTCTTCATAGGGGAACCGTTACTGCAGTTAGTGCCAACATATCTAGCAAATACTTCACCATTCTGATTTTTGAATAGTTTATAGTTGGAGTCAAATGACTCATCAGAAGAATGAGGAGATTCGCATCTAAAGCCAGATAAATTGGATGGATCAGCTGGAGGTCCCTTTGCAGCAACCCATGAGGTTTTGGGGTACTGCTCAGGCTTCCAATATGTTCCATCAGAATTGAGTTACCTCTCAAAGGCAGTACCCTCTTTCCTAGGGTTCCTGTTGAGGATCTGCTTTTTAAGCACATCACAAAGAGTCTGATGCCCTTTGAGGCTTTTGTACATGTCTGTCATGTACAATTCCTTCAGCCCTGCATCATCAGTGATACTAGCAACGTCCTCATATGAGGAATTAGTGATAGCAGAGACATGTGAAGAATTTGTAACATTAGAAGCATTTGAACATTCAGGTGAAGAATTAGCAGATTCACGTTCAATGCACTTCAGACATGGAGGAACAAATGCTTCCCGAGTAGCGCTGATTTGTTGAGCAAGTAATGAATCATGCTCGTTCTGAAGATCTTCATAACTCACTCTTAGCATCTCAAGATCTTGCTTTCTTTGAAGAAATTCATAAGAAAGCTTCTCGTGATCAGATAAGAGAGTGTTATGATGACCTTGAAGGTTGTCAAACTTGGACTGAAGTCTCTGAAGATTGTCAGTCAAGGTTTTAGTGCGGTCCATTTCTTCACCCAACATATCATCACTTTTATCTAGCATGTTTTGAACCTTTTCAAAAGCCTTTTGTTGTTTCACAGCAATCTTAGCAAGTTTAGAGTAGCTGGGCTTGAGATTTTCATCAGATTCATCCTCACTAGATTCAGAGGAGGCGTATTTAGTTACCTTGGCACTCTCTTCCATAAGGCACGGTGAAGAGGATGACGATTCAGGTGCGAAAGTCATCTCCTTGAGAGAATCCTTGTAATCCTCAAACCAAGGATCATGATGAGTACAATGACCTTGATAGACCTCAGAGAGCCAGTCCCATATTAGCTTCGCGTGATTGAGATGCATGACGTTCCTGGACTGATTTCGGGACAAACAGGAGCAGATGACATCCTTCACTGTGAGGTTGAGTAGAGTGTACTTGCGAATGTCATCAGCTTCCGCCATCTTGCATAGATTGGTAAGACCAATCTCAGTGATGGTCCACAATTCGCTATCCATAGCCATGAGTCGCTTCTTCATCATGACCTTCCACCGCGGATACTCATGACCGTCAAAGATGGGGCAGGATACGTTCCTCAATCCTGCTGTCGACATAACTAAAACTCCAGGTGGTTAAACCAAAATCACACAGAACAAGGGAGTACCTTGCTCTGATACCAATTGAAAGTGTGTTATATCGACTAGAGGGGGGTGAATAGGCGATTTTTATGAATTCTTCACTGAGGAATTTGATGGTGAGGAAATTCCTAAGAGAAGAAATACTTGCAGCGGAATAAGTACTTAGAAGTAAACATTACAGAACACAAGCATAGTCATCATGATGAAGTGAAGACAAGAACAGAGTACAGAAAGCGTAAACACACGATAAAACAAGAAAGAAGACGGACAGACTGAAGAAATTGAACTGAGGAAATTGAGAAAGTCTTCAGTGAAAGTCTTCAAACAGATATGAACAGGCACACAACATCAGACATGAAGAAAAGAAGGAGTTGAGGAAATAGAACCAGTAAGCTCGGTGAAGACAATGATTTGGTAGACCATTTCCAACTGATGTCTCAATTGTACATCTGGTTGGAGCAGCTGAGTATTTAAACTCGAGGACACCCAGTCCCGGACACACAGTCCTCACCGTATTCTCCTTGAGCCAAGGTCACACGGACCTAGCCCAAACACTCGTGGTAAGCCTTCAGGCGACTTGAGAACCTTCACAAACTCGGTCACTCGGCGATCCACAATTCCTCTTGGATGCTCTAGACCTTGACGCCTAACCGTCTCGAAGAAGCACAGTCTTCAAAGGTAACAAGCGTCGGATCCATGCAGGATCAATCTCTTCAGTGATGCTCAATCACTTTGGGTTTGTAGGTATTGGGTACAGGTTTTCCTCACTTGATGATTTTCGCTCAAAGTCCTCGGAGGATGGGATGCTCTCAAATGAAAAGTGTCAGTTTCTCTCAGAGCAGCCAACCAGCTAGTGGTTGTAGGGGGCGGCTATTTATAGCCTAGGGAGCAGCCCGACATGCTAAGACATAAATGCCCTTGTCTGATATGACCGTTAGGTGGGTAGATATTTTGGGACAGCTGGCGCATAGCACAGCAACGGTCGGAATATTTGACTCTCAAATTCCTCAAGGCTATCATGTTCCTCACAGTGTAGGCAATCCGCACTGGCGAATTCCTAACTCCTCAGTCAGAACAAATTCCTCAGACACCAGAAGAACATCGTCTCTGTCACTGAAGAATATGACTGAACTGTATGAGATTTCCAATGGCTTCACTCGAAGGGATTGGTAGGTGTAGGATTTTGAGTTGAGCATCACATGGAAATTTTTCCTTTGTATTTCCTCGACCCCCTTTAACAGTACGGTGTTTCCTATGACTTAAGAAAGATAAAATGAAACTACGAAAACAAAAGCATTCACGCTTCATGTTCCTTGAATGAATACCAAGTCTTCAAGGTCACACCAATTTCTTCACTTTCAAAGTCTTCAGAAAGTCTTTAGAAATCCAAAGTCTTCAGTTGAAGAAATTCATTTTTAGGGGTCGACTTTCTCTGTAAATATCAAACTCCTCACAGACTTATAGACCTGTGTACACTTACAAACGCATCAGTCCCTTAACCTATAAGTCTTCAATACACCAAAATAACTAAGGGGCACTGGATGCACTTACAATCTCCCCCTTTTTGGTGATTGATGACAATATAGGTTAAGTTTTCAACGGTGATAAATATATGAAGTGTAAGTATTGATGTTGAGGAATTTGATTGCAAGATATAGACGGACTCCCCCTGAAGATGTGCATAGTGAGGAATTTGCTTTTGAAGCATTGCACACTTGACGAATAGAATCATGGAAATCTTCCCCTATAACTTGTAATTCATACACGCATTTGATATATAATATGAAGAATTTGAAATGCATGATGAAATATGGTGACTGATGTAATTCAGCATGCATGCATTGACATTAATGTGGAATAGGCATGCAGAAGAACACAGCAAAACTATCAGGCCACCATAGAGTTTAAGATTACAACTCGATCCAGCAAAGTCATCAGAAGAACGAGAGTTATAACTTAGCAAAAAAAATGCCCATATAGGATAGACCCGCTTGAAGACTAACTCAAATTTCTCCCAATTTGTCATCAAATGACCAAAAGGGTTGAAACTGAGAACTAACGCCCCTGAAGAATATCATGATGATGGAGGAGCACCAGCGTTGTCAGGGTCTTGAGTCATTGTAGGGCCTGCCATAGTGTCGTCCAAGTCTTCATACTCGTCCATATCGTGCAATGAAGAATATGAACTGGCCACCAAGGAAGGAACCTTGACCTTCTTGAATTTCTTCGGTGGAGGAGCAGACCAGTCAAAATCTTCTTTGAAGCCCATTGGCTTCAGATCTTCTTCACCATAGAGATGTGACAGAATAGCCCAGGTGCGATCAAAGACTTCATGGAGGTAGTAATGGTTTTTCTTCACTGCATTATGTGTAGAAGTCATGTTGTGAAGAATAGAGCCAAACTGACGCTTAACCCATTTGTGGTTTCGATACACCTTCTGGTGAAGACTAATAAGCAGCTCACGGTCAGTCATCACACGAGGAGCAGTAGCTTGAGGACTTGACTTGGTAGCATTGGCAGCAGAATCATGAGTGGCAGAGTCATCATTGATGGAGTAAGATGCAACTTTGCGGAACTGACCATCCAATGGACGAATGCCTTCATCGATAACGGTTGGTGCCTTGCCCTTTTCATCAGATGAGGAAATTATCCGCTTGAGGACTTTAATAGGGGGCAAGTAGCTGAGGTTATTCTGAAAATCAGCCTTGTAGTTGAGTGAAGACCTTGTTCTGAGGAATCTCATGATCCACGGCGCGTAAGGCTTCAGCTCAAATGGTGAAAGTGCAACATTCGTCAAAGTCCTCATGAAGAAATCATGATAATTTATGGGGATGCCATGCATTATGTTGAAAAGCATATTCTTCATCATCCCGATAACTTCTTCATCGGATGAGTCATGGCCTTTGATAGGACTCATGGTTTCCGTCAGAATGCTGTAGATGGTTCTAGGCACATAGAGTAATTCCTTCACGAGCACTTGGATATAGTGAGCAGTGAGTTCAGGCTCATCATACAGACAACGAGCACCGTCAGGTGGAGGACTGATTGGCAAGACACGAAGCAATTCAGAGGCAGGTGCCTTGTAATGAGTGTTTTCAGTCATCTAGTCCAACACCCAGGAGTTGACGTTAGCAACATCACCTGTTATATGCAGAGTTGCGTAGAACTGAAGAATAAGCTCTTCATTCCAATCAACTATGTCAGAGCAGAAGTTGAGCAAGCCTGCATCATGATGCATGTAGAGGACTTTAGAGAAGCACGGCATTGATTCCATGTCCACATGAGGAATATGCTCGTGATCGAAGACTTTGTCCTTGTTGAAAAGCAGTGAGGAATAGAAGTTGGCCTGGCTGGCAGTCCAGAAACGCTTCCTTCTAAGACGAGCATTGTCATAGGGGTTGAATTCAGTGAAGAACATGTGCTCGACGAAGAAATCATCAGCCTTGAATTTTTGCTTCTTTGAGAAGGGATCCTTTGGCTTGGGCTGAGGAGTGTCAGTCAATTGCATCACTACTTCAGGAATCACAATCTCAGGTTCCTCATGCTGAGGAATCTCAGGCTCTTCTGTAGCTTCAGCCTGGTTCTTCATTTCCTCATTGACATTTTCTTCAGCACTAGTGGCTGGAATTTCTTCATGAACACTTGGGGTTGCATGAGGTTCTTCAAATCGCATTTGCACATTAGTAGCAGCAGGGGACTGAGGAATTGCTTGGAGTGGAGTGAACATTGGAGAGTTGGGGTGCTGACTGTCCCAAAACTCATCATTGAGCACAGGAGTGGTACAGCCAATGTTCACATCCTCATCTTCCATTTGTTCAACACCTGCCTCTTCAGAAGTGAACTGAGGCATAGGTGAGGAAATGACTGGGGTTGAAGGGATTTCATCCTCTTCAATTTCTTCGTCCAACTGCTCTATCGAAGCAGCAGAAGGAGTTTCTTCATCAGATTCATTGGGAATCACATAATCTTCACCAAGAGGAACGAGGTCCTTTGATGGCATGAAGGAGACTGGAACGGCATCAATTGGGTTGTCAGTTGAGCTACTGAGTGGATTAATTTTCTTCAGAGCTGAAGAATTTGATGAAGTTGATGCCTTCCTTTTCTTCACAGCTGAACGCTCGGCAGCCTTGGTCTTCTTCGCATCTGATGCAGATGGAAGGATCGGAGCTGGTGTAGGCGTAGGAGGTGCAGAGGACTTTGGTTCATTTTCTTCAGGGGCAACTGATGCAGTTTCCCTGACTCGTTCACTTTCTTCAGGTGCACCACCAGTGGATGCCCTGGCAAAATCTTCAGCGGCTGGAATGGAGTCATCAGCCCTGGTACTCTCATTTTCTTTAGCAGCCTGATTATCAGCAGCGGTGCTGGCATGTTCTTCAGCAGGCTGAGCAGATTCTTCAACCTGAGTAACTTCAATGTGCACAGGGGGAGCAGCACTTGAAGTGAATTTCTTCGTCAGATTGACGAACCACACCTTGGCGCCCTTCCAATCAGGATAGTAGCGATCAAATTCATCACTCAATTGCTTGATTTCAGTATGCAAAGCAATGAGCTGATCAGGGGTGAGAGTGAGGACATTGTCCATGAGGTAGCGCTGTTTCTTGTACAGAGCTTTCTTCAAACTTCTGCCTTGTTCACATTTCCACTTCTTCCTCTATGAAGGCAGTTAAAACATGACTCTGACCAGGAGTGAGGTTCATCTCCGGCAAAGGCGTGTTGGGGTCCTTGTGCCATAGGTCAATGTAATTTAGGATCAACTTTCGATCCAACATCAGTGGCACATTGCTGCCTTTGGCTCGAGCGGCCCTGGCTTTCCTGTCTCTGATGATTTCGGCAAGTTCTTCATCATCAGCCTCATCATCATCCGAGGGCACTTAGAAGGCAACTTGCTTCTTGTGAGGACTTGGTCGAAGACCTCGTCCAGCAGTGGCCTTTTTCTTCAGTAGAGAGGGGGCAGCTGAGGATTTTCATGCAGCAGAGGAACTTGAAGATGCTCCTGAGGCAATTGAGATGCCTTGGGTCCGTTGGCATGTGGCGAGATGCACAGGTGCCGACGATTTGGTTGGAGAAGCTGAAGACTTTGACGTAGGAGCTGAGGACTTTGAAGGAGCAGTATGAGGAATTTGCCGTGAGGGCCTTGAAGAATCTGGCCTTGAGGGCATTGCAGAGGAGCTTGGCCGTGAGGGCATTGAAGGAGAAGCGCTTGTCTTATGCGCAGGCTTCTTGTGCATTGCCTTCTTTGGTTGACTAGCAGAGGCCTCAGCAGAGGCAGTAGCAGCAGAGTCTGCATTGAATTTCTTCACTGCTTCATATGCTTGCTTGGCCAGTTTGGCCTGGCGCTTTGCCCATTCATCAGCATAGTCCTCACCGCGCTTGAGGCTGGTGGGATCTGCCAATTGGCCTGGTGCCAATGGAGGTCTTGAGCATGGAGGGTTGAGCTCGAATTTCGTCATATACTTGGGAGTAACATACATGTACTCCCTCCATTCTCGTGCCCATCTCCTCTCTATCCGTTGTATGCACACCTTGCGCTGATTCTTGTCCTCCTTGCCAAACTTGGCCTCATCAGGAGTGCAGTATCCTCAGGGATTTCAAATGCAGTATTGACCTCAGGCCTCTTTCCTCCCTTCTGTGGCTTCTTATCAGCCATTTTATTCAGCTGAGGAATATCAACAACTGAGGTTTCTAAAGAGGTGTGCAACTTTTCTTCGAGGAACGCTGCAAATGAGTTAAGTTGATGAGAACCTAGTGATTCAGCAACGGACATTTGTACATGTGAACAGAGTATAGTTGCGAGGAATTTGGAGAGGTCATATGCGTTCTCAAAAGGTTTTTCAAAAATGAATAGGTTTGAGGAATTTGACCAGATGAGTCTTGAGGAATTTCACTAAGCGTTCTTTGTCTTAGGTTCTAGAGTTGTATAGATCGAAAATCCATACAATTGAGGAATCTTGAAGAAAATCATTGCTTAGAGAAACGAATCAAGAGCCGATGACATGTGAGGTGTTCATGTGTGTGAAGATTTGAAGAATAAACACCTTTGAAGATTTTCAAGAAAACAAAAGAATCAAAGAGGGTAGTAAAAGTAACTTTTAATTACCCGAGATGAAGAACACGACGAAGTAAGAAGTGTAGATGTGAAGTTCGTCAGTTCATATCTTCCACGCCCTAACTTGGCAGAGGAAGACGGCTACGGCGGCGGTGGAGTGAAGAAATCCGCAACCGACGTGAGTACGACGGCGACGAGGTCAAGGCAGTGAAGCTCTTCCTCACCCGCGACGATGAAGTAGCGGCGGCGCTAGGGTTTGGGAAGCTCGAGTGGGAGTGAGAGTGAGCGTAGTAAAAGTGAAGTGAGGAAGAGGCAGGGGTATTAATAGAGGGAGTGAAAAAAACTGTTCCCCGAGGAAATCGGACGAACGTGCCGCTGGCCCGACATGTGTCACCCACGTACTGAGAGGTGGCGATCGTGTAGGATTGTGGGTGAGTAGATAAGTATTTTCGTGAGAAGCAGAACGGTTTGAGCGGCAAAGCTGAAAATTCAGATAAGATAAGTTTAAACGTTCCGTTCGCAATTGCTTCAGCTGTCAAGGACGCAGTGAAGATTTTGAACGAGTTTCAAATAGAACGCACATGAAGAATTTTTGAATAGACTGGGTTGAGTTTAGCATAGAGGGGGACGGGTCCGATCACATTCACTTAGCAGATGAACTCAACTTGAAGAATTAGCAATAAGTGAATGCTGTAGAGGACATAAAACTCATATATAGATATTCAAATGAAGAACAACACCGGAAAGAGTGAATACAATGCAAGGTTGAAGAATTTGAAAAAATGAGGAATTTCAAAAATGAAGAAAAACTCAAATTGAAGATTTTCAACTTTGGCTGGGGACGTAACCCACCGTATAAGAAAGTTGATTTCAGACACCGCGTACAATTGTCGTAGGGCTCTGAGAATCAATTTCTTCATTAATTTCTTCACACTTAGAGGGTTAGTCTTCATTGATTGAAGAAAAACGTTACTTCGTGTGTTGCGCATCTTAGTCATCAAGTCAGCATAAGTGTTAGGATGTATGTCCATTTCAGAGAACATTCGAGGATTCTAGGATATTTAGCTCACACCGCAACTTGCTAAATCTCTTCTCATCCAAGGGCTTTGTGAAGATATCGGCCAGTTGATCTTTAGTGCTAACATGGTCGATGGAGATGTCGCCCTTCAACACATGATCACGAAGAAAATGATGACAAATCTGGATGTGCTTGGTCTTCGAGTGTTGAACAGGGTTATGAGAAATCTTGATAGCACTCTCATTGTCACAGCAGAGAGGCACATTCTTCAAGTTGACGCCATAGTCCTTGAGTGTTTGCTTCATCCATAGTAGTTGAGCACAACACGATCCAGCAGCAATGTACTCAGCTTCTGCAGTGGAGAGTGATACGTAGTTCTGTTTCTTCGAGGACCAACAGACCAAAGATCGTCCGAGGAAATGACATGTGCCTGATGTTGACTTGCGGTCCACACGATTACCAACATAGTCAGAGTCTGAATATCCAATGAGATCAAACGAAGAGCCCTTGGGATACCATAATCCAAGTCTTGGTGTGTGAGCTAAGTATCGAAGAATATGCTTCACAGCGTTATGGTGTGATTCCTTCGGTGTAGCTTGAAATCGGGCACACATGCAAACACTAAGCATAATATCCGGCCTAGATGCACATAGGTACAATAAACAGCCAATCATGGAGCGGTATACCTTTTGATCGAAGTCTTTACCATTTTCATTAGTGCATACATGGCCATTTGTGGGCATTGGAATTTTGACCCCTTTGCAATCTTGCATGCCGAATTTTCTCAATACGTCCTAGAGGTATTTCTCCTGAGATATGAATATCCCATTGCGTTGTTGACGAATTTGAAGACCTAAACATAATTTCAATTCTCCCATCATAGACATTTTATATTCTTCACTCATCATATAGGCAAATTCATCACTATACTGTTCGTCAGTACAGCCAAAAATGATATCATCAACATATATTTGGCACACAAACAATTCATCATCATAAGACTTAGTGAAAAGAGTTGGGTCGAGTGAACCGGGTTTGAAGCCTTTCTTCATGAGGAATTCCTTCAAGGTATCATACCACGCCTGAGGGCCTTGCTTGAGCCCATACAGGGCCTTGTTGAGCTTGAAGACTTTGTCAGGATTCTTTGGATCTTCAAAACCTGGGGGTTGAGCAACATATACTTCTTCCTCAAGCTTACCATTGAGGAATGCACTTTTCACATCCATTTTTTGTAAGATAATATCATGATGGTTAGCATAAGCAAGTAATATGTGAATAGCCTCAAGTATAGCAACAGGTGCAAAAGTTTCATCGAAGTCAATTCCTTCAACCTCTGTGTAGCCTTGAGCTACAAGACGTGCCTTATTCCTCACCACAAGGCCATTTTCATCTTTCTTGTTGCGGTAGATTCACTTTGTGCTAATAATGTTGTGCTTGCGTGGATCTGGACATTTTACCAGTTCCCAGACGTTGTTGAGCTTGAACTGATGTAATTCTTCTTGCATAGCTTGAATCCACTCAGGCTCCAGAAATGCTTCATCTACCTTAGTGGGCTCTGAGATAGAGACAAAAGCTAAGTGCCCACAAAAGTTAGACAAATGTGAAGCTTTTGAGCGTGTGAGAGGACCTGGTGCTTTAATGTCATCAATGATCTTCTCGACTTGCACTTCGTTTGCAATACGAGGATGAGCGGGTTGTCTTCGAGGAATTTGATCTGCATTCTCTTCAAGAGCATTATCCTCAGCACCATTTTCTTCAGGTGCGCCAGCTCGACGTTCATCACGATCTGGAATGAATTCTTCAGCAGATTCTTCAGTGGGAATGACATCCTCAGTGGCTTTGAACTTGATAGATTCTTCATGTGCTAGTTCATCTAACACAGAAGGTAGGTGCTCTCTTTACGAGCCATTAGTCTCATCGAACCGCACATCTACAATTTCAACAACTTTGTGAAGAACGCTATTGAAGACTCTGTAGGTGTGCGAGTCCTTTCCGTAACCAAGCATAAAACCCTCATGTGCTTCCGGTGCAAATTTAGAATTGTGATGAGGATCTCTAATCCAGCATTTAGCACCGAAGACTTTGAAGTAACTCACATTGGGTTTCTTGTCAGTGAGGATTTCATAGACAGTCTTCTTGAAGAATTTGTGAAGATATACCCTGTTGATGACGTGGCACGCAGTATCAATGGCTTCAATCCAAAAGCGACGAGGTGTCTTGTATTCATCAAGCATAGTGCGAGCCATTTCAACAAGGGTCCTGTTTTTGCGCACCACGACGCCATTCTGCTAAGGAGTATAAGGAGCAGATAATTCATGAGTAAAACCAAGTTCAACAAGATAGCCATCAGGACCGGAATTTTTGAACTCAGTCCCATTATCACTTCTGATGTGCTTGATCTTCACACCAAAGTATTGAGGACGTGAGAAATGAGAATTCATTTCTTCATGATTAGCCTGCATCCTTTCAGGCATTGTTCAGGTCTCCAGCAAATTCTTCAGACGTTTTGAGCACGTCTGGAGACCTCACCCTGCATAAGAGATTAGTTCTTTTTCTTCACCACCCACATCTGAAGGGGTGGCAAAGAGTTCATCACTCTGCAAGCACCATATGAGAAACGTGGAATAGAAGCCATGAAAGTGCGTTATATCGACTAGAGGGGGGTGAAGAGGCGATTTTTATGAATTCTTCACTGAGGAATTTGCTGGTGAGGAAATTCCTAAATGAAGAACTACTTGCAGCAGAATAAGTACTCAGAAAGGAACATAATAGAACACAAGCATAGTCATCATGAGGAAATGAAGACAAGCACAGAGTACAGAAAGCGTAGACACAGGATAACACAAGGAAGAAGACGATCAGACTAAAGAAATGGAACTGAGGAAATTGAGAAAGTCTTTAGTCAAAGTCTTCAAACAGATATGAACAGGCACACAACCACATACATGAGGAAATGAAAGAGTTGAGGAGATAGAACCAGTTAGCTTGGTGAAGACAATGATTTGGTAGATCAGTTCCAACTGTTGTCTCAGTTGTACATCTGGTTCGAGCGGCTGGGTATTTAAACTCGAGGACACCTAGTCCCGGGCACACAGTCCTCACCGTATTCTCCTTGAGCTAAAGTCACACAGACCTCGCCCAATAACTCGTGGTAAGTCTTCAGGTGACTTCCGAACCTTCACAAACTTGGTCACTCGGTGATCCACAATTCCTCTTGGATGCTCTAGACCTTGACGCCTAACCATCTGGAAGAAGCACAGTCTTCAAAGGAAACAAGCGTCGGATCCACGCAGGATCAATCTCTTCAATGATGCTCAATCACTTGGGGTTTTGTAGGTTTGGGTTTGGGATTTCCTCACTTGATGATTTTTGCTCAAAGTCCTCGGAGGATGGGTTGCTCTCAAATGACAAGTGTCAGTTTCTCTCGGAGTAGCCAACCAGCTGGTGGTTGAGGGGGCGGCTATTTAGAGCCTAGGGAGCAGCCCGACATGATAAGACATAAATGCCCTTGTCTGATATGACCGTTAGGTGGGTGGATATTTTGGGACAGCTGGCGCGTAGCACAGCAACGGTCGGGATTTTGACTATCAAAATCCTCAGGGCTATCATGATCCTCACTGTGTAGGCAATTCACACTGGTGAATTCCTAACTCCTTAGTCATAACAAATTCCTCAGAGACCAGAAGAACTTCGTCTCTGTCATTGAAGAATATGACTGAACTGTATGAGATTTCCAATGGCTTCACTCGAAGGGATTGGTAGGTGTAGGATTTTAAGTTGAGCATCACATGGAAATTTTTCCTTAGTATTTCCTCGACCCCCTTTAACAGTACGGTGTTTCCTATGATGAAGAAAGAGAAAATGAAACAATGAAAATAAAAGTCTTCACGCTTCATATTCCTTGGATGAATACCAAGTCTTCAAGTTTACACCAATTTCTTCACTTTCAAAGTCTTCAGAAAGTCTTCAGATGTCCAAAGTCTTCAGACGAAGTACTTCTTTTTTAGGGGTCGACTTTCTCTGTAAATATCAAACTCCTCA
Organism: Triticum dicoccoides; assembly: GCF_002162155.2. Lineage (NCBI taxonomy): Eukaryota > Viridiplantae > Streptophyta > Magnoliopsida > Poales > Poaceae > Triticum > Triticum dicoccoides. The sequence goes on from NC_041393.1 coordinate 71,449,303, forward strand.
TAGACTTATTGACCTGTGTATACTCACAAACGCATCAGTCACTTAACTTATAAGTCTTCAATACACCAAAATCACTAAGGGGCACTAGATGCACTTACAATCTCCCCCTTTTTGGTGATTGATGACAATATAGGTTAAGTTTTCAACGGGGGAAAACATATGAAGTGTAAATACTAATATTGAGGAATTTTATTGCAAGATATAGAAGAACTCCCCCTGAAGATGTGCATAGTGAGGAATTTGCTTTTGAAGCAATGCACACTTGAAGAGCATAATCATGGAGATCTCCCCCTATATCTTGTAATTCATACATGCATTTGATATATAATATGAAGAATTTTAAATGCATGATGAAATATCATGACTGATGTAATTCAGCATGCATGCATTGACATTAATGAGGAAAAGCATGCAGAAGAACACAGCAAAAGTATCAGGTCACCATAGGGTTTAAGATTACAACTCGATCCAGCAAAGTCATCAAAAGAACGAGAGTTGTAACTTAGCAAAAAAACGCCCATATAGGATAGACCCGCTTGAAGACTAGCTCAAATTTCTCCCCCTTTGTCATTGAATGACCAAAAGGGTTGAAACTGAGGACTAACGCCCCTGAAGAATATCAAGTAGATGGAGGAGCGCCAGCGTTGTCAGGGTCTTGAGTCGTTGTAGGGGCTGCCGCAGTGTCGTCCAAGTCTTCATGTTCGTCCGTGTCGCGCGATGAAGAATATGAGCTGGCTACCAAGGGAGGAACCTTGACCTTCCTGTATCTCTTCGGAGGAGGAGCAGACCAGTCAAAGTCTTCCTTGAAGCCCATTTGCTTCAGATCTTCTTCACCATATAAATGTGACATAATAGCCCAGGTGCGATCAAACACTTCATGGAGGTAGCAGTGATTTTTCTTCACTGCATTATGTGTGGCAGTCATGTTGTGAAGAAGAGAACGAAACTGATGCTTAACCCACTTGTGATTTCGATCGACCTTCTGGTGAAGACTTATAAGCAGTTCACGGTCAGTCATCACACGAGGAGCAGTAGCTTGAGGGCTTGACTTTGGAGCATCAGCAGCAGAATCATGGGTAGCAGAGTCATCATTGGTGGAGTAAGATGCAGCTTTGCGGAACTGACCATCCAATGGACGAATGCCTTCATCGATCACAGCTGGTGACTTGGCCTTCTCATCGAATGAGGAAATTGTCCACTTGAGGACTTCAATCGGAGGGAAGTAGCTAAGGTGATTCTGAAAGTCTGCCTTGTAGTTGAGTGAAGACCTTGTTCTGAGGAATCTCATGATCCATGGCGCATAAGGCTTCAGCTCAAATGGTGAAAGTGCAATATTTGCCAGAGTCCTCATGATGAAATCGTGATAATTTATGGGAATGTCATGCATGATATTGAAAAGAATATTCTTCATCATTCTGATGATTTCTTCATCGAAAGAGTCATGGCCTTTGATGGGACTCATGGTCTTCGTCAGAATGCGATAGATTGTCCTTGGCACATAGAGCAATTCCTTCACGAGGAATTTTGTCCTTGGAGCTTGTCCTGGCTTCAGCGGCTTCATGAGCACTTGCATATAATGATTAGTAAGTTCAGGTTCATCATACAGACAGCGAGCGCCGTCAGGTGGAGGACTGATTGGTAAGGCCCGAAGCAATTCAGTGGCTGGAGCCTTGTAATGAGTGTTTTCAGTCATCCAGTCCAACACCCATGAGTTGACGTCAGCAGCATCGCCTGTGATATGCAAAGTTCCATATAACTAAAGAATAAGCTCTTCATTCCAATCAACTATGTCTGAGTAGAAATTGAGCAAACCAGTGTCATGAATCATGTTGAGGACTTGACAGAACCACGGCATGGATTCCATGTCCACATGAGGAATATGCTCATGATCGAAGACTTTGTCCTTGTTGTACATCACTGAGGAATAGAAGTTTGCATGGCTGGCAGTCCAGAAACGCTTCCTTCTAAGACGAGCATTGTCATAGGGGTTGAAGTCAGTGAAGAACACGTGCTCACCGAAGAAATCATCAGCCTTGATTTTTTGCTTCTTCGAGAAAGGATCCTTGGGCTTGGGCTGAGGAGTGTTAGTCAATTGCAACACTACTTCAGGAATCGCAATCTCAGGTTCCTCAGGCTGAGGAATTTCAGGCTCTTCAGCAGTTTCAGCATGGGTTGCCAATTCTTCATTGACAATTTCTTCAGCACTAGTGGCTGGAATTTCTTCATGAACACTTGGGGTTGCATGAGGTTCTTTATATCCCATTTGTACTTCAGTGGTAGCAGGGGACTGAGGAATAGCTCGGAGAGGAGTGAACATTGGGGAGTTTGGATGCTGACTATCCCAAAATTCATCATTGTGGACCGGAGTGGTACCGCCAATGTCCGCATCCTCCTCTTCAATTTCTTCAACACCTGCCTCTTTAGCAGTAAACTAAGGCAAAGGTGAGGAAATGATTGGGGTTGAAGGGATCTTGTCCACTTCAATTTCTTCATCCATCTTCTCTGAAGAAGCAGCAGAAGGAGTTTCTTCATCGGATTCATCAGGAATCACATAGTCTTCATCAAACGGAACAAGGTCCTTTGATGGCATAGATGAAACTGGAACGGCATCAATTGGATTGTCAATTGAACTGATCAGAGTCTTCATCTTCTTCGGAGCTGAAGAATTTGATGAAGCTGATGCCTTCCTTTTCTTCATAACTGCACGTTCTGCAGCCTTGGTCTTCTTTGCATCTGATGCAGATGGAAGGATTGGAGTTGGTGTAGGCGCAGGCGGTGCAGAGGACATAGGTTCATTTTCCTCAGGTGCAACTGATGCAGTTGCCCTGTCTTGTTCACTTTCTTCAGGCGCACCACTAGTGGATGCCCTGGCAATCTCTTCAGTGGCTGGAATGGAGTCATCAGCCCTGGCACTCTCATTGTCTTCAGCAGCCTGATCGTTATTAGCGGTGCTGGCATTTTCTTCAGTAGGCTGAGCAGATGCCTCAGCCTGAGTAACTTCAATGTGCACAGGTGGAGCAGCACTTGAAGTGAATTTCTTCGTCAAATTGAAGAAACGCACCTTGGCGCCCTTCCAGTCAGCATAATAGCGATCAAATTCATTGCTCAGTTGCTTGATTTTAGCTTGCAAGGCAAGAAGCTGATCAGGGGTGAGAGTGAGGACATTGTCCTTGAGGTAGCGCTGTTTCTTGTACTGCGCTTTCTTCAGACTTCTGCCTTGTTCAAATTTCCATTTTTCTTCCTCAATGAAGGCAGTGAGGACATGGCTTTGACCAGGAGTGAGATTCAACTCAGCAAAGGCGTGTTTGGGTCCTTGTGCCATAAGTCAATGAAATCAAGGATCAGCTTGGGATCCAACATCAGTGGCACATTGCTGCCTTTGGCTTGAGCGGCCCTGGCTTGCCTGTTTCTGATGATTTCGGCGAGTTCCTCATCATCAGCCTCATCATCATCAGATGGTACATGGAAGGCTACCTGCTTCTTGTGAGGACTTGGGCGAGTGCCTCGTCCAGCAGTGGCCTTTTTCTTCAGCAAGGATGGTCCAGCTGAGGAATTTCGAGCAGCAGAGGAACTTGCAGATGCTCCTGAGGCAATAGAGAAGCCTTGAGTCCTTTGGCACGTGGCAAGATGCACAGGTGCCGAAGATTTTGTCGGAGCAGCTGAAGACTTTGTCGGAGGAGGAGGAGCGGACTGAGGAATTCGCCGTGACGGCTTTGAAGATGCTGGCCATGAGGGCATTGCTGAGGAACTTGGCTGTGAGGGCATTGAAGGAGAAGCACTTGGTTTGTGAGCGGGCTTCTTAGGCATAGCCTTCTTGAGCTTACTACCAGAGGCCTTAGCAGTGTTAGCAGCAGCAGCAGAATCTTCATTGAATTTCCTCACTGCTTCTTTTGCTTGCTTGGCTAGTTTAGCCTGGCGCCTAGCCCATTCAGTAGGATAGTCCTCACCGCGCTTGAGGCTGGTGGGATCTGCCAATTGGCCTGGTGCCAATGGAGGTCTTGGGCATGGAGGGTTGAGTGTGAATTTCTTCATGTACTTAGGAGTTACATACTTGTACTCCCTCCATTCTCGTGCCCATCTCCTTTCAATCCTCTGTATGCGCACTTTGCACTGATTCTTGTTCTCCTTACCAAACTTGGCTTCATCAGGTGTGCAGTAGCCTGCCTAAATGTCCTCAGGGATCTCAAATGTAGTCATGACCTCAGGCTTCTTTCCTCCCATCTGTGGCTTCTTTCCATCTGCCAGTTTCTTCAGTTGAGGAATTTGAACAATCGAATTCTCTGAAGAAGTATGCAACTTTTCTTCGAGGAACCTGCAAATGAGTTAAGTTGATGAGAACCTAGTGATTCAGCAGCGGACATTTTTACCTATGAACAGAGTGTAGTTGCGAGGAATTTGGAGAGGTCATATGCGTTCTCAGAGGGTTTTTCAAAAGAACATATTTGAGGAATTTGACTAGAAGCGTCTTGAGGAATTTCACTGAGCGTTCTTTGTCTTAGGTTCCAGAGTTGTATAGATTGAAAATCCACACAATTGAGGAATCTTAAAAAAATAGCTTAAAGAAACGAATCAAGAACATATGATTTGTGAGGTGTTCATGTGTGTGAGGAATTTAAGAATAAACACCTTTGAAGATTTTCAGAAAAACTTGAGAATCAAAGTGAGCAGTTAAAAGTAAATTTTAATTACCCAAAGTGAAGAACACGACAAACTGAGAAGAACAGATGTGAAGTTCGTCAGTTCAGATCTTCCACGCCCTAACTTGGCGGAGGAAGACGGCTACGGCAGCGGTGGAGGGAAGATTTCCGCGGCCGGTGCGAGTACGACGGCGACGAGGTCAAGGCAGTGAAGCTCTTCCTCACCGGCGATGATGAAGTAGCAGCGGCGCTAGGGTTTGAGAAGCTCGAGCGGGAGAGAGAGATCGAGCAGAGTAAAGGAAGTGAGGAAGGGGTGAGGGGGTATTTATAGTCGCAGTGAAAAAACTGTTCGCCCAAAGATTTAGGACGAACGTGCCCCTGGCCCTTCTCATTTGCATGACATGTGTCACCCATGTACTGTGAGGTGGCGATCGTGTAAGATCGTGGGTGAATAGATAAGTATTTGTGGTGAGAAGCGGAACGGTTTGAGCGGCAAAGCCAAAAATTCAAATAAGATAAGTTTTAAATTACCGTTCGCAATTTCTTCAGCTGTCAAGGACATAGTGAAGATTTTGAACGAGTTTCAAATCAGAACGAATATGAAGAATTTGTGAAAAGATAAGATTGAGTTGAGCATAAAGGGGGAAGGGTCCGATCACATTCACTTAGCGGAAGCAATCAACTTGAAGAATTAGCAATAAGTGAATATTGTAGAGGACATAAAACTTATATATGTATATATTCAAATGAAGATAAACGATGGAAATAGTGAAGACATTGTAAGTTGAAGAATTTGAAATACTGAGGAATTTCAAAACTGAGGAAAAACTCAAATTGAAGATTTTCAACTTTTGTGGTGGCGTAACCCACCGTATAAGAAAGTTGGCTTCAGACACCGCGTACAATTGCCGTAGGGCTCTGAGAGTCAATTTCTTCATTTATCTCTTCACAATTAGAGGGTTAGTCTTCATTGATTGAAGAAAAACGTTACTTCATGTGTTGCGCATCTAAGTCATCAAGTCAGCATAAGTATTAGGATGTGTGTCCATTTCAGAGAACATTTGAAGATTCTAGGATATTTAGCTCACACCGCAACTTGCTAAATCTCTTCTCATCCAAGGGCTTAGTGAAGATATCGGCTAGCTAATCTTCAGTGCTAGCATGGTTGATGGAGATATCGCCCTTCAACACATGATCACGAAGAAAGTGATGACGAATCGGATGTGCTTTGTCTTCGAGTGCTGAACTGGGTTATGAGCAATCTTGATGGCACTCTCATTGTCACAGTAGAGAGGCACATTCTTCACGTTGATGCCATAGTCCTTGAGTGTTTGCTTCATCCATAGTAGTTGAGCACAGCATGATCCAGCAGCAATGTACTCAGCTTCTGCAGTAGAGAGAGATACGCAGTTCTGTTTCTTCGAGGACCAACAGACCAAAGATCGTCTGAGGAAATGACATGTACCAGATGTTGACTTGCGGTCCACGCGGTCGTCAGCATAGTCAGAATCTGAATATCCAATGAGATCAAAAGTGGAGCCCTTGGGATACCATAATCCAAGTATTGGAGTGTGAGCTAAGTATCGAAGAATATGCTTCACAGCCTTATGGTGTGATTCCTTCGGTGTAGCTTGAAATCGGGCACACATGCAAACACTAAGCATAATATCCAGCCTAGATGCACATAGGTACAATAAAGAGCCAATCATGGAGCGGTATACCTTTTGATCGAAGTCTTTACCATTTTCATCAGTGCATAGATGGCCATTTGTGGGCATTGGAATTTTGACCCCTTTGCAATCTTGCATGCCGAATTTCCTCAATACGTCCTTGAGGTATTTCTCCTGAGATATGAATATTCCATTGCGCTGTTGACGAATTTGAAGACCTAAGAAGAATTTCAACTCTCCCATCAGAGACATTTGATATTTTTCACTCATCATATGGGCAAATTCATCACTATATCGTTGGTCAATACAGCCGAAAATGATATCATCAACATATATTTGGCACACAAACAATTCACTATCATAAGACTTAGTGAAAAGAGTAGGGTCGAGTGAACCGGGTTTGAAGCCATTCTTCACGAAGAATTCCTTCAAGGTATCATACCACGCCCGAGGGGCTTGCTTGAGGCCATACAGGGCCTTATTGAGCTTGAAGACTTTATTAGGATTCTTTGGATCTTCAAAACCTGGGGGTTGAGCAACATATACTTCTTCCTCAATCTTACCATTGAGGAATGCACTTTTCACATCCATTTGTTGTAAGATAATGTCATGATGGTTAGCGTAAGCAAGTAATATGCGAATAGCCTCAAGTCTAGCAACAGGAGCAAAAGTTTCATCGAAGTCAATTCCTTCAACTTGTGTGTAGCCTTGAGCTACAAGCCATGCCTTATTCCTCACCACAAGGCCATTTTCATCTTGCTTGTTGCGGTAGATCCACTTTGTACCAATAATGTTGTGCTTGCGAGGATCTGGACGTTTAACCAGTTCCCAGACGTTGTTGAGCTCGAATTGATGTAGTTCTTCTTTCATAGCTTGAATCCACTCAGGTTCCAGAAATGCTTCATCTACCTTAGTGGGCTTTGTGATAGAGACAAAAGCGAAATGCCCACAAAAGTTAGATAAGTGTGAAGCTTTTGAGCATGTGAGAGGACCTGTTGCACGAATGTCATCGATGATCTTCTCGACTTGCACTTCATTTGCAATACGAGGATGAGCGGGTTGTCTTCGAGGAATTTGATCTGCATTTTCTTCAGGAGCATTTTCCTCAGCACCATTTTTTTCAGGTACGCCAGTTCAACGTTCATCACATTCTGGAATGAATTCTTCAGCAGATTCTTCAGTAGGAATGACATCCTCAGTGGCTTTGAACTTGATAGAGTCCTCAGGTGCTGGTTCATCTATCACAGAAGGTAGGTGCTCCCTTTGCGAGCCATTAGTTTCATCGAACCGCACATCTACAGTTTCAACAACCTTGTGAAGAACGTTGTTGAAGAATCTGTAGGTGTGCGAGTCCTTTCCGTAACCAAGCATGAAACCTTCATGTGCTTTTGGTGCAAACTTAGAATTGTGAGAGGATCTCTAATCCAGCATTTAGCACTGAAGACTTTGAAGTAACTTACATTGGGTTTCTTATCAGTGAGGAGTTCATAGGCAGTCTTCTTGAAGAATTTGTGAAGATATACTTTGTTGATGATGTGGCAAGCAGTATCAATTGCATCAATCCAGAACCGACAAGGTGTCTTGTATTCATCAAGCATAGTGCAAGCCATTTCAGCGAGGGTTCTGTTCTTGCGCTCCACAACGCCATTCTGCTGAGGAGTATAAGGAGCAGATAACTCGTGAGTAATACCAAGTTCATCAAGATAGCCATCAAGACCGGAATTCTTGAACTCAGTCCCATTGTCACTTCTGATGTGTTTGATCTTCACACCAAAGTTGGTTGAAGCCCTCGAGGAAAATCGTTTGAAGACTTCCTGCACTTCATGTTTGTAAGTGACAATATGTACCCATGTGTAACGAGAATAATCATCAACAATAATAAAGCCATATAGAGATGCATCATTCGTCATAGCAGAATAATGATTAGGACCAAAGAGATCCATGTGAAGCAATTCAAATGGTCGAGTGGTAGTCATGATAGTCTTCGCTGGATGCTTGTCCTTTGTCATCTTTCCAGCTTCACAAGCTCTGCATAAGTGATCCTTGAGGAATTTGACATTCTTAATGCCAATGACATGCTTCTTCTTTGCAAGCGTGTGCAGATTCCTCATGCCAGCATGACCAAGTCGTCGATGACATAGCCAGCCTTCTGAAGCTTTCGCAAGTAAGCACACGGCAGGCTGTGGTCCTGTAGAGAAATCAACAATATACAGATCTCCTCTCCTAAAGCCTTCGAAGACTTTGGAATGGTCAGCTTCCATGATCACAACACAACGATATCTTCCAAAGACAACAACCATATCAAGATCACAAAGCATTGAGACAGACATGAGGTTGTATCCTAAGGACTCGACAAGCATGACTTTGTCCATGTGTCGATCCTTTGAGATTGCAACCTTACCTAGACCCAATACCTGACTTTTGCCTTTGTCAGCGAAGATGATGTGCTTCAGATGTGACGGTGATAAGGGAGCATCCATCAATAGATTCTTGTCACCAGTCATGTGATTTGTACATCCACTATCGAGGACCCACTCATTTGCTTTGGGTTGATCATCCTTGGCACCCTTTGCCATGAAGCAATAGGTGGGAGCGTAGTCATCATTGCCTTCATCAGCATTATTGGTGTTGCCATTTTCTTCAGAGTTGAAGATAGACTTGCTGACGAACGCGGTAGCAAGAGCCAAGCTTGCCACACCAGACTCAGACTCCTCGGATGCCTCCTCTTCCTCATGATCCTCAGATTTAGCCTCAGAGTCCATTTCCTTGCCAATGAATGCCCGAGCCTTCTTGGAGATGTTCTTCTTGTGAGATGAAGACTTTGAGGATTTTGATGTTGAAGACTTTGAAGATTTCTTCTTCTTTTTGGCATCATCAAAACTGTAATCCTTGTATTTCTTCTTCTTCAATTCCTTGTCCCACTGAGGACAATCTTGAATGTAGTGACCAGGCTTCTTGCATTTGTGGCACAGCCTTTTCTTGTAGTCACTGGATGAGGAATCATTGCTCCTTGAGGATTTTCCAAAGATACCACGTCTTGAGAACTTCTGAAATTTCTTCACGAGCAGTGCTAGTTCCTGGCTCAGTTCTTCAGGATCACCAAGGCTGCTGGTAGAGTCTTCTTCCTCAGACTCAGAGACAGCCTTGGCCTTCAGAGCACGTGGTTTGCCATAGCTCCGACCATAGAGATCTCTCTTCTCAGCAAGCTGGAACTCATGAGTGTTTAGCCTCTCAAGGATATCAGCGGGATCAAGTGACTTGTAATCACCACGCTCTTGAATCATCAGTGCCAGAGTATCAAATGAAGAATCAAGCGATCTCAACAATTTCTTCACCACCTCATGGTCGGTGATGTCAATGGCGCCAAGCGCTTGGAGCTCATTTGAGATATCAGTGAGGCGATCGAAGGTTTGCTGAACATTTTCATTGTCGAGTCTTTTGAACCGGTTGAAGAGATTGCGAAGAATGTCAACACGAGAGTCACATTGAGTTGAGACTCCTTCGTTTACTTTGGAGAGCCTATCCCAGATAAGCTTAGAAGTTTCCAAAGCACTCACTCTACCATACTGCCCTTTACTCAGATGGCCACATATGATATTCTTCGCTTGAGAATCGAGTTGCTTGAATCTCTTCACATCAGCAGCATTCAGGGAAGGTGTGACTGAGGGAACACCATTTTCCACGACATACCAGAGATCGTTGTCAATTTCCTCAAGATGCATCCGCATCTTGTTCTTCCAGTAGGGGTAGTCCGTTCCATCGAAGGTAGGACACCCAGCAGAGACCTTGATCATACCTGTGGTCGACATAACTAAAACTCCAGGTGGTTAAACCAAAATCCCAAAGAACAAGGGAGTACCTTGCTCTGATACCAATTGAAAGTGTGTTATATCGACTAGAGGGGGGGTGAATAGGCGATTTTTATGAATTCTTCACTGAGGAATTTGCTGGTGAGGAAATTCCTAAATGAAGAACTACTTGCAGCGGAATAAGTACTCAGAAAGGAACATAACAGAACACAAGCATAGTCATCATGAGGAAATGAAGACAAGCACAGAGTACAGAAAGTGTAGACACAGGATAACACAAGGAAGAAGACGATCAGACTGAAGAAATAGAACTGAGGAAATTGAGAAAGTCTTCAGTCAAAGTCTTCAAACAGATATGAATAGGCACACAACAACATACATGAGGAAATGAAAGAGTTGAGGAGATAGAACCAGTTAGCTTGGTGAAGACAATGATTTGGTAGACCAGTTCCAACTGTTATCTTAGTTGTACATCTGGTTGGAGTGGTTGAGTATTTAAACTCGAGGACACCCAGTCCCAGACACACAGCCCTCATCTTATTCTCCTTGAGCTAAAGTCACACAGACCTCGCCCAATCACTCGTGGTAAGTCTTCAGGTGACTTCCGAACCTTCACAAACTTGGTCACTCAGCGATCCACAATTCCTCTTGGATGCTCTAGACCTTGACGCCTAACCGTCTGGAAGAAGCACAGTCTTCAAAGGAAATAAGCGTCGGATCCACGCAGGATCAATCTCTTCAGTGATGCTCAATCACTTGGGGTTTTGTAGGTTTGGGTTTGGGATTTCCTCACTTGATGATTTTCGCTCAAAGTCCTCGGAGGATGGGTTGCTCTCAAATGACAAGTGTCAGTTTCTCTCGGAGCAGCCAACCAGCTAGTGGTTGAGGGGGCGGCTATTTATAGCCTAGGGAGCAGCCCGACATGATAAGACATAAATGCCCTTGTCTGATATGACCGTTAGGTGGGTGGATATTTTGGGACAGCTGGCGCGTAGCACAGCAACGGTCGGAATTTTGACTATCAAAATCCTCAGGGCTATCATGATCCTCACTGTGTAGGCAATTCACACTGGTGAATTCCTAACTCCTTAGTCATAACAAATTCCTCAGAGACCAGAAGAACTTCGTCTCTGTCACTGAAGAATATGACTGAACAGTATGAGATTCCCAATGGCTACACTCGAAGGGATTGGTAGGTGTAGGATTTTGAGTTGAGCATCACATGGAAATTTTTCCTTAGTATTTCCTCGACCCCCTTTAACAGTACGGTGTTTCCTATGACTCAAGAAAGAGAAAATGAAACTATGAAAACAAAAGTCTTCGCGCTTCATATTCCTCGGATGAATACCAAGTCTTCAAGGTTACACCAATTTCTTCACTTTCAAAGTCTTCATATGTCCAAAGTCTTCAGACAAAGAACTTCATTTTTAGGGGTCGACTTTCTCTGTAAATATCAAACTCCTCATAGACTTATAGACCTGTGTATACTCACAAACACATCAGTCACTTAACCTATAAGTCTTCAATACACCAAAATCACTAAGGGGCACTAGATGCACTTACAAGCCAGTCCACTTCGTTTTACATGAGAGGGGTTAGGGTAAGCATATGAATAAGCAGAGAAATTCTTCGGGGACTTATGAACATAATGATTTGAAAAATAATGCTCATATTCATAGCCCTTAGCTCTACCATGCGAAACAGAGGGGTTAGCACGATGATGATCATGTGAGGATTTTGATCCTGTTGAGGAATTTGATCCATATGAAGAAATTGGTCCATATGAAGAATTTGATCTGGAGTTCCTATTCTTCACAGGTGGTGTCATGAGGACATTCACCTGAAGACTTTCAAGGCAACTTTTGGGAACCCAGATTTTCTTCATAGGGGAACCATTCCTGCAGTTAGTGCCAACATATCTAGCAAATACGTCACCATTCTAATTTTTGAATAGTTTATAGTTGGAGTCAAATGACTCATCAGAAGAATGAGGAGATTCACATGTAAAGCCAGATAAATTGGATGGATCAACTGGAGGTCCCTTTGCAGTAACCCATGAGGTTTTGGGGTACTGCTCAGGCTTCCAATATGTTCCATCAACATTGAGTTTCGTCTCAAAGGCAATACCCTCTTTCCTAGGGTTCCTGTTGAGGATCTGCTTTTTAAGCACATCACAAAGAGTCTGATTCCCTTTGAGGCTTTTGTACATGCATGTCATGTACAATTCCTTCATCCCTGCATCATCAGTGATACTAGAAACGTCCTCAGATGAGGAATTAGTGATAGCAGAGACATGTGAAGAATTTGTAACATTAGAAGCATTTGAACATTCAGGTGAAGAATTAGCAGATTCACATTCAATGCACTTCAGACATGGAGGAACAAATTCTTCCTGAGTAGCGCTGATTTGTTGAGCAAGTAATGAATCACGCTTCTTCTGAAGATCTTCATAACTAACTCTTAGCTTCTCAAGATCTTGCTTTATTTGATGAAATTCATAAGAAAGCTTCTCGTGATCAGATGAGAGAGTGTTATGATGACCTTGAAGGTTGTCAAACTTGGACTGAAGTCTCTGAAGATTGTCAGTCAAGGTTTTAGTGCGGTCCATTTCTTCACCCAACATATCATCACTTTTATCTAGCATGTTTTGAACCTTTTCAAAAGCCTTTTGTTGTTTCACAGCAATCTTAGCAAGTTTAGAGTAGCTAGGCTTGAGATTTTCATCAGATTCATCCTCACTAGATTCAGAGGAGGCGTATTTAGTTACCTTGGCACCCTCTGCCATAAGGCACGGTGAAGAGGATGACGATTCGGTGCGAAAGTCATCTCCTTGAGAGAATCCTTGTAATACTCAAACCAAGGATCATGACGAGTACGATGACCTTCATAGAACTCAGAGAGCTGGTCCTAGATTAGCTTCGCATGATTGAGATGCATGACGTTCCTGAATTGATTTCGGGACAAACAGGAGCAGATGGCATCCTTCGCTGTGAGGTTGAGTAGGGTGTACTTGCGAATGTCATCAGCTTCCGCCATCTTGCATAGATAGGTAAGACCAATCTCAGTGACGGTCCACAGTTCGCTGTCCATAGCCATGAGTCGCTTCTTCATCATGGCCTTCCACCGAGGATACTCATGACCGTCGAGATGGGGCAAGATACGTTCCTCAATCCTGCAGTCGACATAACTAAAACTCCAGGCGGTTAAACCAAAATCACACAGAATAAGGGAGAACCTTGCTCTGATACCAATTGAAAGTGCATTATATCGACTAGAGGGGGGTGAATAGGCGCTTTTTATGAATTCTTCACTGAGGAATTTGCTGGTGAGGAAATTTCTAAGAGAAGAAATACTTGCAGCAAAATAAGTACTCAGAAGTAAACATTACAGAACACAAGCATAGTCATCATGATGAAGTGAAGACAAGCATAGAGTACAGAAAGCGTAAACACAGGATAACATAAGAAAGAAGACGGGCAGACTGAAGAAATTGAACTGAGGAAATTGAGAAAGTCTTCAGTCAAAGTCTTCAAACAGATATGAACAGGCACACAACATCAGACATGAAGAAACGAAAGAGTTGAGGAAATAGAACCAGTAAGCTCGGTGTAGACAATGATTTGGTAGACCAGTTCCAACTGCTGTCTCAGTTGTACATCTGGTTGGAGCGGCTGAGTATTTAAACTCGAGGACACCCAGTCCCGGACACACAGTCCTCACCGTATTCTCCTTGAGCCAAGGTCACACAGACCTCGCCCAATCACTCATGGTAAGTCTTCAGGTGACTTCCGAACCTTCACAAACTCGTCCACTCGGTGATCCACAATTCCTCTTGGATGCTCTAGACCTTGACGCCTAACCGTCTGGAAGAAGCATAATCTTCAAAGGTAACAAGCGTCGGATCCACGCAGGATCAATCTCTTCAGTGATGCTCAATCACTTTGGGTTTGTAGGTGTTGGGTATGGGTTTTCCTCACTTGATGATTTTCGCTCAAAGTCCTTGGAGGATGGGATGCTGTCAAATGACAAGTGTCAGTTTCTCTTAGAGCAGCCAACCAGCTAGTGGTTGTAGGGGGCGGCTATTTATAGCCTTGGGAGCAGCCCGACATGATAAGACATAAATGCCCTTGTCTGATATGACCGTAAGGTGGGTAGATATTTTAGGACAGCTGGCGCATAGCACAGCAACGGTCAGAATATTTGACTCTCAAATTCCTCAGGGCTATCATGTTCCTCACAGTGTAGGCAATCTGCACTGGCGAATTCCTAACTCCTCAGTCAGAACAAATTCCTCAGAGACCAGAAGAACTTCGTCTCTGTCACTGAAGTATATGACTGAACTGTATGCGATTTCCAATGGCTTCACTCGAAGGGATTGGTAGGTGTAGGATTTTGAGTTGAGCATCACATGGAAATTTTTCCTTTGTATTTCCTCGACCCCCTTTAACAGTACGGTGTTTCCTATGACTCAAGAAAGAGAAAATGAAACTACGAAAACAAAAGTCTTCACGCTCCATGTTCCTCGAATGAATACCAAGTCTTCAAGGTCACACCAATTTCTTCACTTTCAATGTCTTCAGAAAGTCTTCAGAAATCCAAAGTTTTCAGTTGAAGAAATTCATTTTTAGGGGTCGAATTTCTCTGTAAATACCAAACTCCTCATAGACTTATAGACCTGTGTACACTTACAAACGCATCAGTCCCTTAACCTATAAGACTTCAATACACCAAAATCACTAAGGGGCACTAGATGCACTTACATTTATAGATCTGAAAATATATGATGAAAATAGACCCGGGACCATAGGTTTCACTAGAGGCTTCTCTCTTGAAAGAAAACATTCGGTGGGTAAACAAATTAGTGTTGAGCAATTGATAGCAAAGAGCATAATTATGATGATATCTAAGACAATGACCATGAATATAGGCATCACGTCCATGACAAGTAGACCGAAAAGATTCTGCATCTACTACTATTACTTCACGCATCGACCGACTCCTGCCTGCATCTAGAGTATTAGGTTCATAAGAACAGAGCAATACTTTAAGTAAGGTGACATGATGTACAGGGATAAACTCAAGCAATATAACATAAACCCCATTGTTTTATACTTGATGGAAACAATACAATACGTGCCTCTCTATCCCTTCTGTCACTGGGTGAGGACACCACAAGATTGAACCCAAAACTAAGCACCTCTCCCATTGCAAGAAAAACCAATCTAGTTGGCCAAACCAAACTGATAGTTCGAAGAGAAATGCAAAGATATCTTAATCATGCATAGTTCAGAGAAGACTCAAATAATATTCATAGATAATCTGATCATAAATCCACAATTCACCGGATCTCAACAAACGCACCGCAAAAGAATATTACATCAGATAGAACTCCAAGAACATCGAGGAGAACATTGTATTGAAGATCAAAGAGATATAAGAAGCCATCTAGCTACAAGCTATGGACCCGTAGGTCTGTGATAAACTACTCACGCTTCATCGGAAGGGCGGCAAGATTGATGTAGAGGCCCTCTATGGCTGAATGCCCCTCCGGCAGAGTGCCGAAAAAGGCCCCAAGATGGGATCTCACGGGAACAGAGGCTTGCAATGGCGGAAAAGTATTTTGGTGGACACTTCTGATAATCGGGGAATATTTGAGAATATATAGAGCTGGAATTAGGGTTACGGGACTCTCGAGGGGGCCACAAGCCTCGTAGGTATCTTCTGGTCGAAGAAAAATCATCATAAAGTTTTATTCTATTTAAACTCTGTTTGATATTCCTTTTCTGTAAAAGTCAAAACCAAGGGAAAAACAGAAACTGACACTGGGCTCTAGGTTAATAGGTTAGTTTCAAAAAAAAAAATAAAGTAGTATATTAATGCATATAAAACATTCAAAACAGATAATATAATAGCATGAAATAATAAAAAATTATAGATATGTTGAAGACGTATGAGGTGACGGAAGTTCCAGACCTGATTTACACGAATTTTGTTCTTTAGTTTTTCTTGGCCGGCACCGATGCAAGGCTGCTTGTAATATGCAGATTTCACTCTGGAAAAATGAGGAGTTCTGCAGGTCTTCAGAAAATCTGCTTTTAATATCTAATTATGTCTAGGAGATAAAATTGTCCTTTAAAAAATAGATTTATCTAAGAGTGCGGCTAGATCTTTGTCCATTGAGACTTTACCAAGTGACACAATATATAAAAAGAAGAAAGAAAAAACAAAATATAACATTTACACGGATCTCCACGTAAGATCTCACGGATATCATCGACTGAGATTTAGCAATCCCGTTTTTCTAAATCTGCTTTTAAACTCCATTCATGTCAAGAGATGAACTCATTCTTTTTCTTTTACCCAGGGATAAACCATTCTCTGAGTAAAAACAAGATTATCTTTCTTTCTTTTGTTCTGAAAGAATAATTCCACGACCGATAGTTAAAGGACAAAATATGGCAAGACACGTTGTTGACATTAGCCGAGCCGTCCAGGAGAGGAGCTTCTCTCAGTGACTGATGCTATGCCGCTGTTCGAGCCCATGTAAAGCACGTTCGCACTCAGAGCATCTCTAACAGATCTCCTAAAAAAGCCGAACCCGTATAATTCCGATGAATATACATGTTTGGTCCTTTTTTCTGTCAGAATAGACACCGCATCCGCGGTCCGGCCCGTAAATTTTTTACCATGGCCCGCAAAAACTCTCTCCCCACCACTATATATGCGGTTTCACCGCTTGAATATGGGTCAAACACCTCCGATGCAATTCCCCTCCTCCTCCGTCTAATTTCTCGCTGCCGGCGAGTCTGAAGAAGCCATGGATGGCTACGGGAGCTCTAGGGATGATGTGGAGCACCGGCGCCGCGCCAGATCCGACGCCGCACGCAAGCGGGGCGGACGGAGGTGGATAAACCTCGGGAGCCGGCCGCCGCCATCGTTCGAACGCCGCGAGCTGGTCGAGTACGAGCCTGAGCTTGCCCAACGCCGCCATGCCTCCTCCGGCTCCTCTGCCGCGGGGAGCTCGTCCGCGGGCGCCTCGAGCTCGCGGCTCATTCCGATGAAGAGAGAGCCGGAGGAGCTCAAGCCGCTCGCCGTCAAGCTCGAGCCGACGCGCCACCACGTCGAGAAGTGATCGGCCCCGAGGACTACCTCTCCCCGGGGCAGGAGGAGCACGTAGAGCGCGTCGTCATGGAGCGGTCGGTGAGGGAGGAGGAGGAGGCCGAAGCGCGCCGCCGCCGCGAGCTCGAGCACAAGCAGATGTTCCTCCAGACGGGCGTCGCGGCGTCGCAGGCGCACGCGTCCAAGGAGACGGACCCGCGCGTCATGAAGGCGGAGCATGCCAAGGTCTTCATCGACTCCGACTCCTCCGACGAGGTCTGAGCTCCTTTAGCTCCTCCGCCGCGCCGTCGCCGTCGCGAGCTCGTCGATTTTGGTAGTTAGGCTCGGGCCCGTAGATTCCCCCGCTATTATGATCAATGTATATGAACTATATATGATCAATGTAGTATATATGTAGATGAACTAATGTATAATCAATGTCGTTGCGAGTTTTTCCCGCAAATGTTTTTTTAAAATTTTACAGTCCCATATACGGGGTCTAATCTGCAACGCATAAATTCGACCCGCAAATCTCATCCGCAATAAACTGTAAATGTATTTTGCGAGTCGGCATTATACGGCTGTGCTAGAGATGCTTTGAGGACGACCCGGCAGTGGCAATAAAATCAACGATGTCATTGTCAATACAAGCCCATGCCGTCATAAAATACGCTTGTAAATACTTCATAAAAATACTTTCTTTTAAACTCTGTAACCATTTTCTGAAAAATTTACTTAATTTTAAACTCTATAATTTTTTTAAACTCTATAATCGAATCACGTCAAATGATCAAAAAATCCATTTAATCACATTCATTTAGGCACACGTGGCAGCCACCTTCCAATTAGGCAAGCACGGCCCAGGCTTCACTACCGGCCCCGCACGCGACGTGGCGACACGGCAGCCATCCATCGCAACCACCTGAACGTCACATCGGAAGCAACCCATCCATCACGCGCGCCATCTACCCATCCCCATCACGCCACGCGCGCCCCCGCCATCTACCCATCCATCACGCGCGCCCGTGCATGACACCGTCTCTCCCATAAAACCCGGCACACGACACGGAGCAAAACAAATCAAAACCCACCGCGGCCGGCGCCACTCCACCAAACCACCGACACCGCGATGGTGCTCCCGCCGCCGCACATCGCCGTGGTGGCCTTCCCTTTCAGCTCCCACGCGGCCGTGCTCTTCTCCTTCGCGCGCGCCCTCGCCGCCGCCGCGCCGCCCGGGACGAGCCTCTCGTTCCTCACCACCGCCGACAACGCCGCGCAGCTCGGCAAGGCCGGCGCGCTCCCGGTGAACCTGCGCTTCGTCGAGGTCCCGGACGGGGTGCCTCCGGGCGAGACGAAGTGGCTGCCACCGCCGCGCCGGATGGAGCTCTTCATGGCGGCGGCCGAGGCCGGCGGGGTCAGGGACGGGCTCGAGGCGGCACGCGCCGCCGCGGGCGGCGCCAGGGTGAGCTGCGTCGTCGGGGACGCGTTCGTGTGGATGGCCGCGGAGGCGGCCGCCGCTGCCGGGGCGCCGTGGGTGGCCGTCTGGACCGCCGCGTCCTGCGCCCTCCTCGCGCACCTCCGCACCGACGCGCTCCGCCGGGACGTCGGCGATCAGGGTACGTGCGTGCGTGCTCTGGTGTCCGTTGAGATTCTCATGGAGTTTAGCTACAGAATCTTATCTTATCTATTTCTTGGGTTTTATAAACTTTTAATTAATTAATTACAGAGCCGTATTCTGATCTCTTTGTCGCGTGCGTAACCTGCAGCCGCGAGCCGAGCCGATGAGCTGCTGACCGCGCACGCCGGCCTCGGCGGCTACCGCGTCCGGGACCTCCCCGACGGCGTCATCTCCGGCGACTTCAACTACGTCATCAGCCTCCTGCTCCACCGCATGGCGCAGCGCCTTCCTAAAGCGGCCACGGCCGTCGCTCTCAATACCTTCCCGGGACTCGACCCGCCCGAGCTCAGCGCCGCCCTCGCCGCCGAGCTCCCGAACTGCCTGCCCCTCGGCCCCTACCACCTCCTCCCGGGCGCCGAGCCCACAACGGACACCAACGAAGAGCCGACCGACCCGCACGGCTGCCTCGCCTGGCTAGACCGCCGGCCCGCGCGGTCCGTCGCGTACGTCAGCTTCGGCACGGTCGCCTCGGCGCGGCCGGAGGAGCTGCAGGAGCTCGCGGCCGGGCTGGAGGCGAGCGGCGCGCCGTTCCTGTGGTCGCTGCGCGAGGAGTCGTGGCCGCTGCTCCCGCCGGGGTTCCTGGAGCGCGCGCCAGGCCTCGTGGTGCCCTGGGCGCCGCAGGTGGGCGTGCTGCGGCACGCCGCGGTCGGCGCGTTCGTGACGCACGCCGGGTGGGCGTCGGTGCTGGAGGGCGTGTCCAGCGGCGTGCCCATGGCGTGCCGGCCCTTCTTCGGCGACCAGACGATGAGCGCGCGGTCGGTGGCCAGCGTGTGGGGCTTCGGCACGGCGTTCGACGGGCCGATGACCCGCGGCGGCGTGGCCAACGCGGTGGCGACCCTACTGCGCGGGGAGGATGGGGAGCGGATGAGAGCCAAGGCGCAGGAGCTGCAGGCCATGGTGGGCAAGGCGTTCGAGCCCGACGGCGGCTGCAGGAAGAACTTCGCCGAGTTCATCAAGATAGTTTGTCGGGTGTGATCTTTTGAGAAAAACGCTATTCATAGCCAGACTTCCAACAGATCAGACGATGAGGGACACTGGAAATCGATTTGAGAAAAGCACCTAATAAGATGAAAATTGTTTACGGCGTTTTGCTCAGAATTGTCTTCCCACGGATGATCAATTTTTAAGGCGCCAGGTTTCGTTCTCTGAGCTTTTCTTCTTTTTTTTTGCAATAAATTAGAATCTGCAGAGCATGCTCTTCTCTTTTGCCCTCATGCTAGAGATGTTTGGGATGTGATCAAGGATACTTATGGGATCTGTCTACAACGTCATAAATTTATATCCTTAAAAAATTGGCTTTTTTATTTTCTTGGGCGATCCTCGGACCAGAATTGTACTGTGTTGGCAGTGACTATATTGCACATTTGGGAAGCTAGAAACTATGCTAGAAATAAGACTCTTCATCCTCGACGCACAGCCGAGAAAATCAAGGCATTTGTCGGACTGATTTTGCAGCATCTTTGCAAACTGGTTACTAAACACAGGCGTGATACCAACATCTCCAGTATAACTTAGTCTTCGTCGTCGTTTGGTACCGTTATGTTCAATTCTGTCGCTGCCATTTTTTCCGAGCTTGACAGATCAGGCATAGGGGTCATTGCTCGGGATCATGAGGCATGTTTTGTAGTGGCATGCAGTGACCCAATTCTTGGTGTTCTCGAGCCGGAGTGACCCAATTCTTGGTGTTCTCGAGCCGGAGATGTCCGAGGCTATAGCATTTTTTTTTTGCGGGTGAAAAGGGGTTTTTCATTAATCAACCTGGATCAGAATGATCCATCTCACATAGTTCTACAACCCCATTTGGGCCGGACCGCAACCAGACTGCGGTTTTAACATCAACTCTTCCAATCCTGGCAAGCTCATGACTAACCCTATTTCTTGAGCGCCTAACCGCTCTAACTACAACCTCTCCATCAGAATCCAGTAGCTCTTTTATCTCATGCACTAGGCAAGCATCAGGGGACCTATTAATATTTTTTTGGTTAAGCATCATCGCTACTTCAGTGCTGTCTGTTTCCAGAATAAACGGTAAAGAGCTCCATTCCAACGCGAGTGCAACTCCCTCGCGACAAGCGTGCAGTTCCGCCTCGAGCGCATTATTGCAAGTGAACAAGTGACGGCATGAAGAGAAAACTAATTTGACCGTTCGTGTCACGAAGCACCATCCCAGCACCTCCATTCATTTTTTGCTCAGCGAAAGCGCCATCTACGTTTAATTTAAGCCAGCCAGCCGGCGGTGGTTCCCAGAGCTCCAACGGCTGCTCCACCATGTGCATGTCACGCACGCCCGGGCTGGCCTTGGCTGATGCGTGACCCATCATGTCACCCAAGACCATCTTTCCTTTGACCATATCTGCATGTGGGTGATGCTCAATGCACAGAAGGGAGGATATATACCCATGCAAGAACCTGCGGGATACATCCGTTGGTGGCGGAGCTTTGTCATGCATGGTTTCATTACGTGCCAGGACCGCCATAGTGTCATCAGTACCACCATACGTGATGTATCAGAAAGCGGGTGGAGGATGTCAAAGAGCCACTCAGGCCCCGTGTTTTGAACTGCGGCAATGTCCGGGATCATCCAGTCCTTCGCCATTGCCCTCCAAAGGCTCACCGCATGTGGGCACCTGCACATTGCGTGGAATCCATCCTCGTGTTCCGTCCCACAGAGAGGGCACATGTCATTAGTTTCCAACTGTCGCGAAAACTTATTTGCGCATGTAGCTAACGAGTTGGAGACCAACCGCCAAGCAAAAACTCGTACCTTTGGAGGAGCAGGGCACCCTCATATAGTCTTTCAGATGGCGCGACAACCATCCGGTGCCCTGCTTGATGCGCTCGCCGATGGACGCTCGCGCTCATCCATGGCAAAGCGGTACACCGACCGGACAGAGAAGACACCAGATTTCTCTGGTGCCCATGCGAGAACATCCTCAGGGGCTCGTGGAGATGTCACGATGCTGGTGATGACGTCGATGTCGATGGGGGAGGAAATACTGTCGGAGAAGATCCAAACGCCAAGCTCCATGTCCATCCAGCAGGTCCGACACCCTCCTCAGCCTGCATGTACCCTGGGGAGTAATAAGCTCGCCTGATGGCTCCCTAGGCAGCCACCTATCACGCCAAATACGAATTTGACGATCGCTCCCAACACGCCAAATCAACCCCTTTTTTAGGAGTTCCAAACCATGCATGATCGCCTGCCATGTTACCGATGTGTTGCCTGAGAATACCGTGTCCTCAAGCCGCCCCTTCGGGTAGTAGCAGGCTTTTAGTACATGCGCACAAAGACTCTCTGGTTTGGTTAGGAGACGCCACGCCTGGCGAGCAAGCAAGGCATGGTTGAAGACTCTGAATTCACGAAATCCCAGTCCGCCGCATTGTTTTTGCTTTTGAATTTTTGGCCACGACATCCAGTGAGTTTTCCTCTTCCCCTCCTTAGATCCCCATCAGAAATTACGGATCATCCTATTTAGATCATCACATACCGACATAGGAAGTTTGAATACCCCATCATATATGTGGGAATGGCCTGAGCAACTGCTTTGATCATCGTCTCCTTTCCTACAAGTGATAACGTATCTCCCCATGCAATAATTCTTTTCGTTAGACGGGCTTGGAGGTTTTGACATTTACCCTTTGACATTCTACCTTCTGGTGTTGGTAGACCCAAATACTTCCCCTCAAAAGTGGAAAGTAGCACTTGGAGAGCATCACGAACCTTTTCTTGAACATTTTGCAGACACGCTTTCCCAAACAAGATACTCCACTTAGCGGGGTTAATAAGTTGTCCTGTTGCACCCTCATATGATGCAATAATGGACTTAACCTCGCGAGCTTGCTGCTCATCCGCCATAAAGAAGAGCAATGTGTCATCGGCAAACAGCAAATGGGATATGCCAGGCACCCTCCGACATACCTTCACAGAGGTAAATTTTCCTTTCTCCTCCCCATCCTTCAGCAAAGCAGAGAGACCATCAGCAATAAACAGGAATAAAAATGGGGAGAGTGGGTCACCTTGCCTTAGCCCCGCGCGACGGTGCGAACGAATCCAAGAGGGTTCCATTAAATTTAACAGTGTATCTGACGGAGGTGACACAAGTCATAATCCAGTCCACCCACCGGTCAGCAAAACCCAGCTTTTGCATCATCCGCTTCAAGAATTCTCAGTCCACCCTATCATAAGCCTTTGAAAGATCCAACTTATAAGAACAAAAACTTTTCTCGGGGTCTTTCTCCTTTTGGATATAGTGAATACACTCAAATGCAACAAGCACATTATCCGTTATCATTCTGCCAGGAACAAACGCACTCTGCTCTGGTGAAATTATCTCCTCCAGGATAGGTCTCAACCTGTTCACAAGGCACTTGGAAACCACCTTATATATAACATTGCACAAACTTATAGGCCTATACTCCGTGAGTTTCACCGGATTATCAACTTTCGGGATGAGAACAATGGCAGTATTATTTACCCCCTCTGGCATTATACATGTCTGGAAAAATTCTTTTACCCCCGCGATTACCTGATCCCTCATCACATCCCAATTCCTCTGGAACATGCGTGCAGGAAACCCGTCAGGCCTCGGGGCTTTGAGCGGACCAATCTGAAAAAGCGCGTCGGCAATCTCCTTGTCAGAAAAACCTGCACACAGGCCTTCATTCATAGCATCAGTAACACGGCGATCAATAAGCTCAATAATGGGAACATAGCATAGGGACGGATCAGCAGTGAACAAAGTGGTAAAGTAATCTGTCACCATGGATGCCATAGTAGTACTCTCTGTATGCACCACCCCTGTATCATCCATTAGTGACTTGATGCGGTTTTTTCGTGCTTGCCATACAGCCTTGCGATGGAAAAACTTTGTATTACGGTCATCCTCTTGTAGCCAGTCCACCCTTGAGCGTTGCATCCATAGCATCTTCTCCCTGTAAAGAAGCTCATTGAGGCGATCTGTGGCCTCTCGAATGGTGCGCTGATCTGCATTCATGTCCATTAGTTCCTCCAATCGGGTATGAGATTTATTAATGTCTTGTATCACATTACCAAACTTGCGTTTACTCCACCCTTGCAACGTCTGCATGAGCTCGCCTAGTGCTGATGCAACATCATCAAGATCGCCCATCGCGCTTGCAGCCGACCAAGCATGCATGATGACTTCTGGGAGCGCAGGGTCACGTTCCCAAGCCACCTCATAATGCCTGCATCTCTTGCCCACATACTCCCTAGGTGGTTCGGCCACCCACCTTAGGAGAATGGGTATGTGATCAGACGATGGGGCCACCAAGTGGCGCACCGCCGCCTCCATGAATAAATCACGCCATGCATTGTTCGCCACCGCACGGTCCAGCCGCACCTTGAGTTCGCACGCCCGGACCGCCGGTTATCAAATGTATACGGCAGCCCTGCAAAACCAAGGTCTCCAAGTCCACATAATTCCAAAACATCCCTGAAATCGATCATCTGACCTGCTGAGCGCGGGGTGTCGGAGAAGTGCTTGAAGCCCCACTGGCCTCGTTGAAGTCACCAATCACCACCCAAGGCATATCCACCTGGTGGTGAAGATCACGAAGGAGCGACCACATGTGGTGACGGTCCTCCGTTCGCGGCTCACCATAGACGCAGGTGAGCCTCCAAGGGGGCTCCCCCGCCGCCGTCGTCACATATGCATCAATATATCGTTTATTCAAATCTTTTACATCGAGTTGCACAGATTCGTGACAAAAAAGAGCTAGACCACCACTAAAACCATCACTATCGACAGCTTCAAAACCATGTAAACCTAAACGAGAGCGCTACCTCTTCATCCTATCCTTTGACTGCCTAGTTTCACAAAAAAAAATGATACAAGGGGAATGAGCTTGTGCCAAGCTCACAAAGTCGTGAACTGTCCGAGAGCTCCCCGCCTCTCGACAGTTCCAACTTATAATACTCATTGCTCCTGACGGGGCGCCACCTGCGTCCCCGTCAGTTCACCGGCGGCCCCAAGGCCGGTTGCCTCCATAGTGTGAGTAGCCTCCTCCTCCATAGCCTCTGGGTCAACAGCCGCACCACCTGCATAATTGGTTATGTGCTTCTTTGGCGTCCCCCCCACCATCTTGTCATCCTTATTTGCATGAGTGTCTTGCCGACCTACATCCCCAAGATCACATGCAGTTCTCTTACCACCGAGAAACGTGAATGTTAGATTCTCTTTAAGCCTCCAAAAATCTTCCAGGTCATCAAACAGAGTACGTAGTGTGGGATTCTTCAGAGAGTGCAGTAGCATTATGATGGTCCACGGCTCCTGGATCACTTCTTCCTCTTTGAGATCGAATTCAGCGAGTACTTCCTCTTCCTCCACATCCTCACCTGCCATGAATTCCTCTGGATCGGGAGTATTTAACCAAAAACTATCACATTTCATGAAAACGTGTCGAAAAACTACCACTTTACAATTTTATGCGAAAAACTACCATTTTTTTCCTAAACCGTAGCAAAAAAACTACCAAGTCGCGAAATCGCTCGCTTCGCCCGCGCTAAGCATGAATCTGACCGGTTGGGCCCACGAACCAGGTGCCACCGTGGCCAGCCGTCGCCCGCCGCAGGTTAACGGCCGTTAATGGGGCGTTTGCGGTCGGAACCTTCCCCGCTCTCCGGCCGCCGCCAGCACGCCATGCTCCCGCTCGCCGCCGCAAGGGCCTGCCTTTCCTCCCCGGCGCCGTCGCCGAGACCGCAAACCCGAGCGGCGCCTCCCTCCCCCCTTCCCCGTCGCCGCTCCACCGCCACACTGCCCAGACCAGCCAGGATCCCCTTCCTCCGCCCGCTCGGGGATGGCGCGCCGGGCGCGTCCTCACGGCCCACGAGGGACCACATGATCGACCTTGGCAAGCATAAGGGCCAGATGCTGGGCACGCTGCCGTCATCCTACCTGCGCTGGGTGGTCGCGGAGCTCGGCCACGAGGACACGCTGGTCTGGGAGGGCCTGGCGCGCGAGGTGCTCGACGACCCCGTCTATGTCGACCGCGTCGAGTGGGAGCATACGCACCGCTTCCTCCACGGCGACTCCAAGTTCGACTACGTCTACGACGACGTCGACGGCGACGGGCCCCTCCAGGAGATGGCCGAGCGCTTCGGATGGGATGTCTCCAACGAGGACGGCTGGGGCCGCCTCGACTTCCACCTTCTCATCACCTCCTATGGCGGCCGCATCCCGAGGAAGGCCGACCGGCGCTAGAGCACCGACAGCGGCAGCAACAGATCCCCCGCGGCAGCGGCGCCCTGTTCGACACCGGGGCGGCCGACCCGGACGGGCCGAGGGGGAAGAGGGACGAGAGGAGTGAGCGGATGCGGACAAGGAGGGAGGAGCAGGTGAGGACGGCGAAACTGGATGTGCTCGGCGTGAACTCCGGCGCGGGCGAGGCTAGCGCGCCGTTAACGGCAGTTAGTGTGCGGCTGGTGACGGTTGTCCACGGTGGCACCTGGTTCGTGGGCCCAACCTGTCAGATTCGTGCTTAGTGCGGGCGAAGCGAGTGATTTCGCGACTTGGTAGTTTTTTGCCACGGATTAGAAAAAAATGATAGTTTTTCGCACAAAATCGTAAAGTTGTAGTTTTTTGACACGTTTCCTGTGGTAGTTTTTGGTTAAATACTCTGGATCGGCTACCTCTGGCCTGTCCCTGTTCCAGTCTGCCTGCTGCGTCGGGCGAGCTGGTGGTTCCCTCCCATGCGCAACGATCGCTCGTATATCCGGGTTCGCTGCCAGGAGAGCTTCGGGTTCCTCGGTCGACGGCTTCGGGCGGGCAGCGTCCACAAAGGGGGCCCCATGATCGCCCCCACCGCCCTCCGAGTTCCCCTCCGCAACCACCAAGTTTGGCAGCCCGGTGCTTGTGATATGACTTCCAAGAGCGAATGAAAACACTACAACCTAACTATTAGTTTACAGCAAACGGAAAGCATACATGATATAAGGAAGCAGGCGTCGACGACGACATCGGTGTTACGGCAGATCGCAACGGCTTCGTAAACACGGGCGCTAAGAACTTATCAGGTGGATCACAGCGTTGCTGGTACAGTATCTCTCAGGGCCGCCCCTGCTGGGATTTGATCTGTACTTGGCCTTCATCAGTTTCTTAGCCAGGACGCTATTAATTGTCTCTAGCCCGACCTCTTTGCGCCGTGATCCTTCCGGTGACCGAGATGGAAAACTTCCATAGTGATGGAGAGCGGGATCGCTACCACCCCGAGGGGCCAGCGATGCGGGAGCGGACGTAGCCGCAACAAGGCCACCATGTCGCCGAGGCGCACATGTGGCAACGGTGCCAGCAGCCGGCCGAGTCGAAGCCCGGCGGCGGCGGCGGCGTTGCCCCGGAATCGCCAGAGTCCTGAAACCCTAACATGGCAAAGTTTTCGTCCGAGGCTGTAGCTCTCAGGCGAGCTGTTCTTTTGGCATTGGAAAAGCATGTAGATGATGTTATCTTTGCTACAGACTAGGGGTTGGGGCACCACCCGGTGGCGCCTCTTGAGAGGAAGTTTGCGCAGTGCCAGATTGACGAGCGACCTTTTCACCTCCTTTTTTTCAGATTGATGAACATGCACATATAAGGAACTTGCAATAGAATTTACACCTCATAACCAAACAAACAACAATATTTTAGAGACCTTAATCCCATTGGGTGGTGGATTATCCCCAACCATATTAAACTCTACATCGTATGAATAACTACAGAAAAAATTGTAAAACCAATCTGGCATATAACTAATTGTACGCATAAGGGACTAGCAGGTTGAAGCTCGGCCAAGAGTGGAAGTTTACGATGACGAAGCAGTTCTTGTCTTTGCTCCTCCTATTCACTGACTGAAGCTCTCATAGCAGCGGACGTTTACAGCGACGCAAGAGATGTTGTCTTCGCTCCTCCTATTTTGCTCCGTCAGATGATTCGCAGCTGCCTGTCCGCCCCTCTGGTGTTGATCTCATCAACAACCTCTTGATTGGTCATCACCTGAATTTTCAACATACAATAACAAAGTTTAATTGCATCAGAGCCAAAGAAGGGAAATATGAAAGCACTGCCAAATGCAGATAATTTGGTACAAAAAAAGAGTGAGCTAAAAATCCTCCCCAAATCCACAAAAATAATAAAATACAGTGCTACCTACCGTAGAGAAGGGGAGCCTTGGCGCAGTGGTAAAGCTGCTGCCTTGTGACCATGAGGTCACGGGTTCAAGTCCTGGAAACAGCCTCTTACAGAAATGTAGGGAAAGGCTGCGTACTATAGACCCAAAGTGGTCGGACCCTTCCCCGACCCTGCGCAAGCGGGAGCTACATGCACCGGGCTGCCCTAGTGCTACCTACCGTAGAGGTATAACTGGTATAGCTACAACAAGCAAACATCTTTCAAAACGCCCTCTTGTCAGACTACTACTTGTAGACTTTCAGGCACGCAACGCTAACTTCAGTGGCTTTTTCCTGTCAAATAGAGCTTACAGAATGGATAGTAACAGAAAGAGCTAACACAGATGTACTGAAGAGGCAACATCGTACTGCAATAAATCAATAGTTCTGATCAGAACAGCGCGTATTTATCAACGATCATCTGGTCCTTCACATTGCTGGCCGACCGGCATGATGGCTGACTTCTCGCAGGCGATCAGGAGAATCAGCACGAGGCATATGGGTATGCGGCTGCTTCGGGCACCGGAAGAAGAGGCCATTGTTGAGCGTTGATGATGAGAGTGACTGCAACTAAAATCTGAATTGTATGATGCATGGTTACCCAAATCGACATTTAGTAAATACAATAAGAAATATA
>NC_041393.1:71478060-71516276 GCF_002162155.2 Triticum dicoccoides
GGCAGCCCCAGTGCATGTAGCTCCCGCTTGCGCAGGGTCTGGGGAAATAGTTTGTGGAAAATCAAAATGAGAATTCAAAGCAGAAGATTTACACATGACGATGACCCATGTTAATTAAGTTGTATAAACAGCAACATTAACATGAGAGTAGCCTAGAAATATAAATTTATCATACATTGGCACAACTTTTGTTGCTTGGAAATCAGTGCTGGAGAAACAGTCGTATGTGTCATAAAAAGACGCATTATCAAGTGCAAGAAGGTTTTCTAAAAAAATCATAGTAAGAAGGCAAGTCACTGATTCTGAGTGGTAGTGAGCATCCGAGTTACCTGGAAGGTGAAATGTTCAAGGCCAATAGCTACGGATGTGCTTGTGATATGACTTCCAAGAGCGAATGAAAACACTACAACCTAACTATTAGTTTACAGCAAACGGAAAGCATACATGATATAAGGAAGCCAAACATTACATATGTACCATTCTAAAATAAGCTGTATTTGATGCCATGAATGAGACATCGCCTATTATGGCAATATAAATTGAGAGATTTTGCCTACTCAAAAGACTTACTGAAGTGTCACAGTAAGTAATAATTAACCAAAATGTTTTTAGTATCTCAACAATAAGAATATTATATAAGTATACTGCCGTCAAAAAACTATATGTTTACTTCTCACAAAAATTAACTATACGTTAACAAATATAGTCTACTAACTGATTCTGAGTGGTAGTGAGCATCCGAGTTACCTGGAAGGTGAAATGTTCAAGGCCAATAGCTACGGATGTGCTTGTGATATGACTTCCAAGAGCGAATGAAAACACTACAACCTAACTATTAGTTTACAGCAAACGGAAAGCATACATGATATTATGAAGCCAAACATTACATATGTACCATTCTAAAATAAGCTGTATTTGATGCCATGAATGAGACATCGCCTATTATGGCAATATAAATTGAGAAATTTTGCCTACTCAAAAGACTTACTGAAGTGTCACAGTAAGTAATAATTAACCAAAATGTTTTTAGTATCTCAACAATAAGAATATTATATAAGTATACTGCCGTCAAAAAACTATATGTTTACTTCTCACAAAAAATAACTATACGTTAACAAATATAGTCTACTAACTGAGACAACTTCGTGCGACAATCCATTTCTACAAAAGCATGAGGTGAATTGAGTTTTTGTACGCTGCTACAAATAGTATGTGCCCTTGCAAATTAATTGGTGGCAAAAAATTCTTTTGCAAAGACATATCCGAGCCAAAGCAAAGAGCCAAAGAAGAGAGATATCTGAACGGAGTAAGATTCAGCCAACATACTGTATCTGAATCGAGTAAGTGTCAGCCAACATATTGCAAGAAGTTAAAATAACTGGAAAATACCTGAGCAGGTATTTGTGCATTTCGATCTTGCCTACGCACATTAGGGTGCCTGGTAAGCAATGTGTTCAAGCAATCACTAAGAAAATTTAACTCACTATCAGTAACTTCAGGGCAAGAAAATATAATGACTACCTTTGTGAGGCCACCACTTCCATCCAAGCATCCTTAACTCTAGGATACACCCCCCAAACAAATGTCCTCATTGTGAAATACAACAAG
This sequence comes from Triticum dicoccoides, assembly GCF_002162155.2. Lineage (NCBI taxonomy): Eukaryota > Viridiplantae > Streptophyta > Magnoliopsida > Poales > Poaceae > Triticum > Triticum dicoccoides. The sequence continues at coordinate 71,479,669 of NC_041393.1, forward strand.
CAGTTATCCTGTGAGGACAAAAAGTCTGTCTCAAAAGTATACAATATATTTTGCATGTAAGATTTAGGTCTGAGAAGTTGCCTTGTCATTTAAATGTAGGGTTTCAGTCACAGCGAAAACAAAAGGGTGTCAACCAAGAAATCATATGACACCCAATTTACTATGACCAAATTGCTGCTTTTTTCTTGTAATGAAGTTCACCCAATTGAAGAGATGGCAACTGACCAATGACCAATCCACTGGCTCGCTGCCACCCACTTTCTCCCACCGCGGCTCAGCGCATGGCAAGAGGGTGAAATCCCCTGCACCCAGCAAAGAACAAGAGTGATTAGCCCGCAACCAGCCAATAGAGAAGGATGACAGGGTGGTCACCTTTGATACTTTGCGGCTTAAAGTATTTGCTGAGATCTTCCCATGTAGCTTTTAGACTTTATAACAACAACCTATAGTGATATATATGATTAAAAGCACAATTAAATTATTACCCAAAGACAGCACAAATTGATATGATGCTTTAGACTTGAATATACACTCCCTGGTTTAACATTTTCATGAACATTGGGTGAGCATGCTTGTAACCCAAAAAGGGATCAAAGCGACAGTACAAAGAACTTCTTGAGATAGTAATTAATTGCAAGAATGTGGTTAGCTCAATCAATCCCGGCCAAGCAAAAAATAAAATGGTAGATCACGAATATATGAATCGTTTAGAAGTGGATCAGTCCTATCAACTGATCTGTTGTCGGCGTTTTGTTTGCTTCTTTTGCACTGTTTTGTTAGATAGAGCACCAGATGGTTTACTGACACTCATAAATATGTGTGACTACCAGCCAAGATCTTATCCTTAGTTGCAGCATTTGATGCGTTGAATACACATGTTATATCACAATATAGTTGGCAAGTTACTCCATTGAAAATTACATAAGTATATTCCCATATAGAATAGTATCACTGTATTAGAGGCTCATTGTGCACCTGTAGAGCTGCTCTCTGAGAATTATTAAAGCGACTTGGTGATTCAAAACGAGTGAGGATAGCCTAATTGTTGCATCCCCAAAACTATACGGCCCACGAATACAAAATATCAGCAAGTATGTTCTCTCAAGGATTTTTTCGAAGATGTTCTCCCAAGAAAATTTCAGCAACTTCAACTTGAGAACTCTATCTAAGTAATTGCCGACCAAAATATTTGGTAAAACAGTGTTAGAGCATACCGTATTACCAGCATCCCCAATCAGATCAGCTATCTGCTCAGATATGACATCCTTCCTGTTTTCATCCAACACAACAACCCAATCATACGCACTACCATCAGAACAATTAGACTGCTAGAATCTAATGGATGAGTGAGCTATTTATTAGGTAAAGACAGGTAAGCGTTCAAACATACAAAATCTTCAGCTTTGAGCTGCTGCATCATAGACGAATCTTCTGCTCCAATTTGCACCTTCACATATCTGAAAAGTAAATTATATCACATGACGACATCAACAATCAAATTTATCATGAACAAGTTATGGTTTATTAATTTCAAATTCTGTAAGGCGGTAGTATAAATCAGAAGAAACATAATTAAGTGTATGGCAAGTGAACTTGGCACCTGATAAATTCTACAGGCCAATATATGACCACGGGACACAAATTTACATAAATGAACTTCACCTCTTGTGCAGGAGACCAACCCCAACCCCTATCCAACACATGAATATTCAAACTTGGTCCTATCTGAGCCATCTTGAGTTGAACTGAGAACCAGTAAAATGATCCATCATGACCAAATGCTTTAACATCGACATTTTCCTGCACCAGATAAGTGGCACCGAATCAGCAAAGTGTAGTGTTCATGCCTTAACACAAACAAATTGAGTGTAAACTTCGCAAGATTCTGCTCTGTCGGAGACATTACGTGGACGATGAAATTACCAAAGAGAAAAAGCTCATTATAATACCCAAATCAGTTCACCCGCATCACCAATATAGGAAATAGACAACGATTTTTCCCCAAGAACATGAACCTGCAGCACTGAAAAAAACTACAGACATGACCCAATCAATCTGTACCTGCGAGATTATGTGAATCAGCCAAATGGATAATAAGAAAAAAGGTTTTGCTAAAGGCCTAAAGCACATCTAGATAATAAGATAGCACACAAATCTTGCAATATCTACAACATGGCAAACACATGGTTTAATTGATTGACAAGCAGTCAAGGTAATTCAGCAGCAATATGTATAAACCAACCTGAATAGTTGAATTAGGGGGCTCGGTCAACAGCCATGCTTGCATGCGTTTCAGCTCAAGAGAAAAGGGCATGAAGTCCTGACCTTCAGATTAAGTTCCGGTATAAACTGCAGGTACCACAAACTCAATCCGATATGCCAGAATCATGTGGAGATGAAGAGAGACGAAATAAAAGAAAGCTCGCAGTGCAGACCAGGGTGAGAGAGAGGGAGACGAACCTGTAGGTCGAGCCAACGCCATCGGAATCAGCAAAACCAAAGAGGAGGATGACCTCGTGTGGGGCAACAGCGGCCTGCACTCCTTTCTGACAAGCGAGAGGAGGGAAAGGCAGGTCGGGATGGAGGTTGTGGAGCTCGATCCACGGGCGGATGTGGAGGAGGCGATGCCGCGCGGCAGGTCGGGCCCCTCGCCGGACAGCACGCCATCCGGTTTTGGCGGCGACGACCGCATGTTAGCCGGTCGCCGCTGCTGGCGGCGGAGGGAGGCGACGTCCCCAGGCGCCGCGCGATGGGCCGCTTCGCCGACCTCAACCATGGGTGGTGGGTGGGAGCGTCGCCCAGGCGGCTGTGGCGGCGCTGGAGAGGGAGGAGGGGCGCTGGAGGCGAAGGGAGGTGGAGGACGTGCGGTGTGAGGGTTTCGCTCGACAACTTTTTCTTTCTTTCTTTTTTTCCCTCTTACTTATTCCTTGCCCAACCCATGCATTCGACGTGGCACGCGCGAGCAACCTCCCTTGATGCACATCTTATTGTTTTGGATTGCTTATCTTTCATGCACAGAATTTATTCTTCAGGGATTGATTGTTTTAGTATTGGTGTGGTGATTTCTGATATTAAAATTGCGGTTGTTGCCTTCAATTCGGTGATCTTCAACCACGTACATCGCCATTTAAATATTCCTGTTCATTTGTTAGCTAGAGCTTGTGCGTATTCAGTTAGTCCATGTGTTGTCTTTTCTGTTCGAACTGCATCCGGGGAACTCTGCATAACGTTGTTGAGTAATCAATAAAATTGGTCTTCTAACATGAGTCGTGTTGTTACTGTTTCTAACAAATTACTCCCTCCCGCGAGAGTAATGAGCCACGAATTTGATGGACTAAGGGCATCTCTCAAGTCGCCCGCAACCGTCCGAACCGCGTTGTTCGAACGTGTCAACGTGGTCCTGCATCGGTTCGCAAGCCGGTTCGAGCGTGTTTTTTTCTGTAATTTGAAGACAAACTGGGGGGCTTTGTAGGTGTTCGGACCGCTGCCATGCCCGACCCCGACTAACCTGGGCCAAACCCGCCTCCCTTGTCACGTGCTTTCCCGCCGACGCCAGCTGCATGCATTCATGTCATTGTAGAGCGGCCACTCCATATTGACGTTGGCTCACAATAGACGCGACCTCTCACTGGTGTTGGGCATTGAAGCGGCGGGCCGACCTCAGAGCGCCGCCAGCGCCGCGTCCCCGACGTCCGCACATGTTCAATGCCAAAGAGACGTTTACTGGACGGGATGGGATTGATATCTACCATGCCCATTCAATGCATGTCCCTTCGTATGGCGTCATTAAGTAGGCTCGCCGGCTGAGGAACCAACTCTGACCTCGCGCATTGACGCACCCGGACGCTTGGCATGAATCCGCTATTTAATGACGGCCACACCCAGCTTACTCCACACCACAACACATCCGCTCCACATCCCTCCTCCCTTGCATCACATCCTCCATGACAGGAAGGAGTAGAGCTTTGTGGGAGAGCCTGTCATCGGAGCAGAAGCACGAGGTGGCCGCCATTGCAGCCGACTGGCAGTCTCGTCGCGCCTGGCGGATCAAGCACACGACATGTCGTCTAGCTTCCCCGAGATCTCCGACGACGACCCTACGATGGAGACGGGATTCGACGACTACACCGCAACGGATCCCACGCCTGTGCATGCCGACTTTACCATGGATCAGGCACAAAGCGCACTTCGACAATCTTTTAGTATTATTGATAATTTTCACATTCGACAATGCAGGAATTATTAATGTGGCCACTATTGGATATTCAGATCCTATTTGTAGAGATATTTTAAGTGAAGGAAGGGTTGGCTTCATCATGTATAGAGCCAATTTCGTTACTTCTCTAACTTGAGCAACAAAACATCTATGGACATTTTTTTAACACCTAGATATGTATGAACAATACAATACTTTGTTCACACAAACAAAACAACACTTATCCGCCTGTTTTTTTTGGGTGCACTTACCTTGCTTCAATGATAAGCAGTGGATATTAATTTCCGCAAACCTGGAAACCGGGAGGTATTTCGATATTATGAATCCTGATGGCTCTCGACAAGATAAATTCACAACTATCATTAGCACTGTTGCCTACAATTTCAAAACACTATTGCCTTGACGTACCCAAACTGCACTGCATTCAACATAAAGGACTTTGACTACAAATTTGTTGCAGTAGATTAATAGCTACTCTCTTTTTTCTTCAGCAATTTGCTTTGAATTTTTGTATTTTTGTCCAAAAAAACCACCTGACGAGTCGAATTGACGGAAAAGACCACCTCTGAAAAAATTGATAGAAGAGACCAGCTGACACGTGGCACATGCCGCCACATGTGGAGACGGCAGCACCTGCCGCCCCCGTGCCAGGCGGCAGGCTGTGCATTACCGGATTTGTCCGCCGTGACGGAATGGAGCAGGCTCGAAGGGCCATGCCGCCACGCCCTCATACGGCATCATGGGGGGTCTGGGCTAAGCGGAGCAGCGTCTTGTCTGTGAAGTACACAGGCGATAACTAGAGTAGCTAGCACGCCATGCAGACGTTTGTCAGGTGTCGCTGAAAAGCTGTTGATTTTGTTAAGTGTTAACAGAGGGTCAGGATGATTGATTTGTTAAGCGTTAACAGATAGGAGACGTGCAGATGTGAGGCATGATCAAAAAGGAAGGGAGAAAGTTAACCAGGCATGAAAGACTAGCGAGTTACACCTGGGGTACATAAACTTGCGTGGCGGTAACGAATTCATACACAAACAAAAAAAACCCATAAAAAGCATACATTAACTCTGATCCAGACTCATTTAGGCCCAAATCGCATCCAAAGTGGACGCATGGGCTGCCACGTACGCCTGGGTCGGTCGACTGTGCCACACATTTTTTTGCAGATAACCCCTCCCCCCAGTTTCATTGAAACTGACCCTCCGTCCACTCCTCTGTATCCCCTATCCCTTTCTCCAGATCCCTAGCTGCTGCGAACAGCCAAGGCGACGCGGCGGCTGTCCTTCTCATGCGACCATGGAGGGAAAGATGTTGGAAATATGCCCTAGAGGCAATAATAAATTAGTTATTATTATTATATTTCCTTGTTCATGATAATCGTTTATTATCCATGCTATAATTGTATTGATAGGAAACTCAGATACATGTGTGGGTACATAGACAACATCATGTCCCTAGTAAGCCTCTAGTTGACTAGCTCATTGATCAATAGATGGTTACGGTTTCCTGACCATGGACATTGGATGTCGTTGATAACGGGATCACATCATTAGGAGAATGATGTGATGGACAAGACCCAATCCTAAGCCTAGCATAAAGATCGTGTAGTTCGTATGCTAAAGCTTTTCTAATGTCAAGTATCATTTCCTTAGACCATGAGATTGTGCAACTCCCGGATACCGTAGGAATGCTTTGGGTGCACCAAACGTCACAACGTAACTGAGTGGCTATAAGGGTACACTACGGGTATCTCGGAAAGTGTCTGTTGGGTTGGCACGAATCGAGACTGGGATTTGTCACTCCGTGTGACGGAGAGGTATCTCTAGGCCCACTCGGTAGGACATCATCATAATGTGCACAAGGTGACCAAGGGGTTGATCACGGGATGATGTGTTACGGAACGAGTAAAGAGACTTGCCGGTAACGAGATTGAACAAGGTATCGGGATACCGACGATTGAATCTCGGGCAAGTACTATACCGCTAGACAAAGGGAATTGAATACGGGATTGATTGAATCCTCGACATCGTGGTTCATCCGATGAGATCATCGTGGAACATGTGGGAACCAACATAGGTATCCAGATCCCGCTGTTGGTTATTAGCCGGAGAGTTGTCTCGGTCATGTCTACGTGTCTCCCGAACCCGTAGGGTCTACACACTTAAGGTTCGATGACGCTAGGGTTATAGGGAATAGATATACGTGGTTACTGAATGTTGTTCGGAGTCCCGAATGAGATCCCGAGCGTCACGAGGAGTTTCGGAATGGTCCGGAGGTAAAGATTTATATATGGGAAGTCCTGTTTTGGTCACCGGAAATGTTTCGGGTGCTATCGGTAACGTACCGGGACCACCGGGAGGGTCCCGGGGGTCCACCAAGTGGGGCCACCGGCCCCAGAGGGCAGCATGGGCCAAGTGTGGGAGGGGACCAGCCCCAGGTGGGCTGGTGCGCCCCCCACCAGGGCCCAAGGCGCCTAGGGTTTGGGGAAGGGGCGCCTCCACCTTACTTGGGGGGCAAGTTTCCCCCTCTTTCCCCCTTGGCCGCCACCCTAGATGGGTTTTGGGGCTGCCGCACCCCTTGGGGTGGGAACCCTAGAGGGGGCGCAGCCCCCTCCCTCTCTCCTATATATAGTTGAGGTCTTTGGGGCTGCAAACACATGAGTTTTCCTCTCCCTGGCGCAGCCCTACCTCTCTTCCTCCTCGTCTCTCGCGGTGCTTGGCGAAGCCCTGCTGGAATACCACGCTCCTCCATCACGACCATGCCGTTGTGCTGCTGCTGGACGGAGTCTTCCCCAACCTCTCCCTCTCTCCTTGCTGGATCAAGGCATGGGAGACGTCACCGGGCTGCACGTGTGTTGAACGCGGAGGTGCCGTCCGTTCGGCACTAGGATCATCGGTGATTTGGATCACGGCGAGTACGACTCCATCAACCCCGTTCACTTGAACGCTTCCGCTTAGCGATCTACAAGGGTATGTAGATGCACTCTCCTTCCCCTCGTTGCTAGATTACTCCATAGATTGATCTTGGTGATGCGTAGAAATTTTTTGATTTCTGCTACGTTCCCAAACAGTGGCATCATGAGCTAGGTCTATGCATAGTTTCTATGCACGAGTAGAACACAAGTTGTTGTGGCCGTTGATTTTGTTCAATATGCTTACCGTTACTAGTCCAATCTTGTTTCGACGGTATTGTGGGATGAAGCGGCCCGGACTGACCTTACACGTACACTTACGTGAGACAGGTTCCACCGACTGACATGCACTTGTTGCATAAGGTGGCTAGCGGGTGCCAGTCTCTCCCACTTTAGTCGGATCGGATTCGATGAAAAGGGTCCTTATGAAGGGTAAATAGCAATTGACATATCACGTTGTGGTTTTGCGTAGATAAGAAACGTTCTTGCTAGAAACCCATAGCAGCCACGTAAAACATGCAAACAACAATTAGAGGACGTCTAACTTGTTTTTGCAGGGTATGCTATGTGATGTGATATGGCCAAAAAGTATGTGATGAATGATATATGTGATGTATGAGATTGATCATGTTCTTGTAATAGGAATCACGACTTGCATGTCGATGAGTATGACAACCGGCAGGAGCCATAGGAGTTGTCTTAATTTATTGTATGACCTGCGTGTCATTGAACAACGCCATGTAATTACTTTACTTTATTGCTAAACTGTTAGCCATTGTAGTAGAAGTAATAGTTGGTGAGACAACTTCATGGAGACACGATGATGGAGATCATGGTGTCATGCCGGTGACGATGATGATCATGGAGCCCCGAAGATGGAGATCAAAAGGAGCAAAATGATATTGGCCATATCATGTCACTTTTTGATTGCATGTGATGTTTATCATGTTTATGCATCTTAGTTGCTTAGAACGACGGTAGTAAATAAGATGATCCCTCATTAAAATTTCAAGAAAGTGTTCCCCCTAACTGTGCACCGTTGCGAAAGTTCGTTGAGGGAGTCCTGGATTAGGGGGTGTTCGGATAGCCGGACTACCATCATCAGCCGAACTATCATTGGCCGGACTATCATCATCGACCGGACTCTAAGACTATGAAGATACAAGATTGAAGACTTCGCCCCGTGTCCGGATGGGACTTTCCTTGGCGTGGAAGGCAAGCTTGGTGATACGGATATGTAGATCTCCTACCATTGTAACCGACTCTATGTAACCCTAGCCCTCTCCGGTGTCTATATAAACCGGATGGCCCTAGTCTGTAGGACATCATACGACAACAACAATCATACCATAGGCTAGCTTCTAGGGTTTAGCCTCCTTGATCTCGTGGTAGATCCACTCTTGTAAACATCCACAATATCAATATCAATCAAGCAGGACGTAGGGTTTTACCTCCATCAAGAGGGCCCGAACCTGGGTAAAACATCGTGTCCCTTGTCTCCTGTTACCATCCGCCTAGACGCACAGTTCGGGACCCCTACCCGAGATCCGCCGGTTTTGACACCGACATTGGTGCTTTCATTGAGAGTTCCTCTGTGTCGTCACCGATAGGCTTGATGGCCTCTTCAATCTACAACGACGCAGTCCTGGGTGAGACTTTTCTCCCCGGACAGATCTTCGTATTCGGCGGCTTCGTACTGCAGGCCAACTCACTTGGCCATCTGGAGCAGATTGAAAGCTACGCCCCTGGTCGTCAGGTCAGGTTTGGGAGCCTAAACTTCACGGCCGATATCCGCGGGGACTTGATCTTCGACGGATCCGAGCCACAGCCGAGCGTGCCGCGCTGTCACGATGGGCATGACCTAACTCTGCCACCGGACAACACCTTGGAGGTCACACACGAATCCGCTCCGACCCATAGTCCGGAGCCGATCGCTCAGATCGAGGACGGATGGCTGGACACCGCCTCGGGAGCTGCAACTTCTACGGCGATGGAGCCAAACACTTACCTTGTCCCGCACAAAGCTCATGACTCCGAGGTGCCGGACTCTCTGCCGGACTCCGAACCTCCTGCGCCCCTGCCAGTCGAATCCGATTGGGCGCCGATCATGGAATTCACCGCTACGGACATCTTTCAGCACTCACCCTTCGGCGATATCTTAAATTCGCTGAAGCATCTCTCGCTATCCGGAGAGCCCTGGCCGAACTACAGCCAGGACGGTTGGGACGCGGACGACGAAGAAATTCAGAACCCACCCACCACCCACTTCGTAGCCACCATCGACGATCTAACCGACGTACTCGACTACGACTCCGAAGACATCGACGGTATGGACGACGATGCCGGAGACTATCAAGAACCAGTGCCTACAGGACACTGGAAGACCACCTCGTCATACGACATATACATGGTGGACACCCCAAAAGATGGGGATGGCGAAGAAGCAGCGGAGGCCGATTCCTTAAAGAAACAGCCCAAGCGCCGACGTCAGCGGCGCCGCTCTAAATCCCGCCACAGCAAGAATGGAGATTCCGGCACAAGAGATAATAGCACCCCGGAAAGTGCCGACGACAACCCCCTCCAGCACAATCCAGCGCAGGAGGAGGCAGAAGCAAGCCCTCACGAGAGGGCGGCAGATGACGAGGTCGAGGATGATAATTACTTACCTCCCTCCGGAGACGAGGCAAGCCTCGACGACGACGAATTCGTCGTGCCTGAGGATCCCGTCGAACAAGAGCGTTTCAGACGCAGGCTAATGGCCACGGCAAACAGCCTAAAGAAAAAGCAGCAACAGCTTCAAGCTGATCAAGACCTACTGGCCGACAGATGGACCGAGGTCCTCGCGGCCGAAGAGTATGAACTCAAACGCCCCTCCAAAAGTTACCCAAAACGCAAGTTGCTCCCCTGACTAGAGGAGGAAGCGTACAAACCTGCATCACCAGCGCACAATACGGCAGACCGACCACCTCGTGGCCGCGACAGAGAGGCATGCAAACCCTCCACCAAAACCGTACCCCGGCATCGCTCAAAAAGCATGAAGCCATGGGGGAACGCGCCAGACTTGCGAGATATATTGGAGGACAAGGCAAGACAATCCAGATCTATCTATGGATCACGTGGGCGCCCCAAGACCCACGACGAATACCGTCGCGCCGGATACAACTACTCCAGCCGGGCCGAACACAGCAGACAACGCTCTCTCGAGCTATGTCGCGATATTGCTCAATACAGAGGCGCCGCACACCCACTATGCTTCACTGACGAAGTAATGGATCATCAAATCCCTGAAGGGTTTAAACCCGTTAATATCGAATCCTACGATGGCACAACAGACCCCGCGGTTTGGATTGAGGATTATCTCCTCCATATACATATGGCCCGCGGTGACGATCTTCACGCCATCAAGTATCTCCCGCTTAAGCTTAAAGGACCAGCTCGGCATTGGCTGAACAGCCTGCCCGCAGAGTCAATTGGATGCTGGGAAGACCTGGAAGCCGCATTCCTTGACAACTTCCAGGGCACGTATGTGCGACCACCAGACGCAGATGACCTAAGCCACATAATCCAGCAGCCAGGCGAATCGGCCAGGCAATTCTGGACACGGTTCTTAACAAAGAAAAATCAAATCGTCGATTGTCTGGATGCAGAGGCCCTCGCTGCCTTTAAACATAACATCCGCGACGAGTGGCTGGCCCGGCACCTAGGACAGGAGAAGCCAAAATCCATGGCAGCCCTCACATCACTCATGACCCGCTTCTGCGCGGGAGAGGACAGCTGGCTAGCTCGCAGCAACAACCTCAGCAAAAACGCTGCCAGTCCGGATACCAAGGACCGCAATGGCAGGTTGCGTCGAAACAAAAACAAACGCCGCATTAACGGCGACAGCAATGAGGATACGGCAGTCAACGCCGGATTCCGAGGCTCCAAGCCCGGTCAACAGAAGAAGCCATTCAAAAGAACCACTCCGGGCCCGTCCCATTTGGACCGAATACTCGACCGCTCCTGTCAAATACATGGAACCCCCGAAAAGCCAGCTAACCACACCAACAGAGATTATTGGGTATTCAAGCAGGCAGGCAAATTAGTCGCCAAAAACAGTGATAAGGGGCTACACAGCGATGACGAGGAAGAGACCCGGCCGCCGAACAACAGAGGACAAAAGGGATTCCCCCCTCAAGTTCGGATGGTAAACATGATATACACAACGCATATTCCCAAGAGGGAGCGGAAGCGTGCACTAAGGGGCGTATACGCGATGGAGCCAGTCGCCCCAAAATTCAACCCATGGTCCTCTTGCCCGATCACTTTCGATCGAAGAGACCATCCGACCAGTATTCGCCATGACAGATTCACCGCATTGGTTTTAGACCCAATCGTCGATGGATTTCACCTCACGAGAGTCCTGATGGACAGCGGCAGTAGCCTGAACCTGCTTTATCAGGATACAGTGCGCAAGATGGGCGTAGACCCTTCAAGAATTAAACCTACAAAGACAACCTTCAAAGGCGTCATACCAGGTGTCGAGGCCAGTTGTACAGGCTCAGTTACACTGGAAGTGGTCTTCGGATCCCCGGATAATTTCCGAAGCGAGGAGTTAATCTTCTACATAGTCCCGTTTCATAGTGGCTATCACGCTCTGCTCGGACGAACCGCGTTCACAAAATTCAACGCGGTGCCGCATTATGCATACCTTAAGCTCAAGATGCCAGGCCCTCGTGGAGTCATCACGGTCGATGGAAACACGGAACGCTCCCTCCGAACGGAGGAACATACAGCGGCTCTCGCGGCAGAAGTACAGAGCAGCCTTTTAAGGCAATTTTCGAGTCCGGCCGTTAAACGACCGGACACGGCCAAACGCGCCCGGAGCAACATCAACCAAGACCACCTGGCACGTTCCGAGCACGCGTAGCAATGCGGCCTCAACCCCAGCCCTCGCTCAATTGTAAGACAAACTCTCCGCGTACATAATTACGCCCTGGAGATACCATGGGCATAGGGGGAGAGGCACAACCACAACAGACCCAGAGTGCGGTTCGACCGCACTAGGGGCTCCCAAGTGTGTCGCTCTTTTTATCTTTTATTTTTCTTTTTTATACAGAACTCTGTCCGGCGGCGAATCTGCCGAACTCATGATGCAACAGCCAGGGAGGGACAAAGGCCGCGACGAACACTCAGGTGGTCTCCATTACGAGCATTAAATTTGTTAACTACACCATTCCGCAGCCTACCCCTGGAGGGAGACGCCTTTAATTCGTCCAATCCCTTACTTTCTGCACTATTTGTATAATTCCATACTCATAACAGATCTTCTCGAAAAAAATGCAGCACTTTTTGCCCATAATTGCATTACCTTATATATATATATGTTCATTTACGACATGTTGCATCCGTACATTTTGGTACGGCCAAATACGCCAGGGGCTTATGTTCCCCGCATTATGGTGTGATAAAGTCCGAACACTTTCACAAGTGCGGCACCCCGAACTTATAGCATTATATGAATCGGCTCCGAATCATGTCTTGGGTCAATAGTTGGGTTTGCCCGGCTCCCATGTTTGGCACCTTATGTTCCGTTCTATCGGCTAAGGTAGCACTGGGAGAACCACTGCGATTGCGCCCCGGTTGAGCCGGGTTAACGCCTCAGTGGAGAAAGCTAAAACTGACTGTCATGATAAGGCGAGAGACTGGTCGCTGTTCGAGAGGTCCTTTCGGGTCCTTAAAGACCTACGCCGCTTCGAGCGAAGTTCCGGATAATGTCCGACGAAGGCGTGGATAGCGCCCCTAATTCGGTCTTCCGAATACTAGGGGCTTCACCGAAATTTAAAATTATAGAATTCTATGGCTAAGTGAGAGTGTTCAAGCACTATAAGTCTGGTTGCCTTGTTCGTTGTGTTGAGCGCCTCCCTAGATGGACCCAAAAATGGGAACAAGAGTGCTCAAGTTTATCCCGAACACGCCAGCACTCGTGGCATGGGGGCTGAAGCCGACGACTTGCCATCTCTTAGATTTAATAAACGGCCGCACAGAAGGTAATATTTTAAATTAACAAGCGTTGCTTAGCGCATATGAACAAAGTTTTCAGCGCACAGGATAACACATTGCGAATTTACTCAATAATTACATCCCTGGGGAACTCATCCGCAATCTTGCGGGCACCCTTCAGGACAGTCCTATAGTGCATTTCGGGCGTACGATATTCCTTGCCCGCTGGTGGCGCGTCAGTGATTAGCTTCTCCGCATCCAGCTTGCCCCAATGCACCTTTGCGCGGGCAAGGGCCCGACGAGCACCTTCAATACAGGCGGAGCGCTTGATAACCTCCACCCAGGGGCACGCATCCACCAACCGTCGCACGAGGCCGAAGTAGCTCCCAGGCATGGCCTCTCCAGGCCACAGCCGGACTATGAGACCCTTCATGGCCTGCTCGGCCGCCTTGTGGAGCTCAACCAGCTGCTTCAGCTGGTCGCTAGGGGGCACCGGATGGCCGGCCTCAGCATACTGAGACCAAAAGACCTTCTCCGTTGAGCTCCCCTCCTCGGCTCGATAGAATGCGGCGGCATCAGATACACTGCGAGGCAGATCTGCAAATGCCCCTGGAGAGCTTCGAATACGGGTAAGTAACAAGTAATTTACATTCACATGCTTGCTTTGCATGAAAAATGCCTTACCCGCCGCTATCTTCCTCACCAACTCAATCTCCTGAAGGGACTTATGGGCATCGGCCTTGGCAGTCTTGGCACTTTCAAGAGCCGAGGCAAGCTCGGACTCTCGAGTCTTTGAGTCACGCTCCAAACTCTCATGCTTTTCCATGAGAGCCTGGAGCTCTTGCTGAACCACCGCCACCCGCGCCTCCTGCTTTTCTCGCTCTGCTCGTTCCGCGGCCGCATTGCGTTCGGCCGCAGACACGGCCTCCTTCAGGGTCGCCACCTCGTTCGTGGCCCCTGCAGTACCCATGTTATCCTTGTTATTTTTTGTTGCAACCTAAATCCTTTTCTGTAAGGTACAAGTTCAAAGTGGTGTTACTCACCTTCTTTGTCCTGGAGCTGCTTCTTGGCGCGGCCGAGCTCTTGCTCGGACCGCTCGAGCTCCTGCTTCAAACCACCGACCTCCGCAGTCAGTGCGGCAGAGGTCAGCAGCGCAGCCTGCAACCCATATTGACATAATTTTTTAGCAACCCTGTGTATATCTTTTTTTTTCAGATCCTCAGTCCGGCTTTTCTTTCCGAACACCGAACCGAGCATCAGGGGCTACTGTCTATGCGGTATTACATTGCATATTTTTAACTTCTTACCTCAAAGCCTGATAGAAGGCTGCTGCAGGTTCGGTCAGCCCGCTCTTGGCAAGCTGTACCTTCTGAATCACCGCACTCATAATAGTGCGGTGTTCTTCCTCGATGGAAGCGCTCTGGAGCGCCTCCAACAAATTATCCGGCGCCTCCGGTTGGACAGAAGCCACCGGCGTCACGGTCTTGCCCTTCGTGTGAAGGGGCCGCCGGCCGGACTCCGGAACCACTGCGGGTTCTGATATGGAGTCCGGCGCAAAGTCCGGGAGGCCGCCTCGTGGCGCCTCCGGAGCCTCCCCCTGATGGGCCCCTTCTTGGGACCCCACCTCGGCGTCCTCGGTGTCGCGAGGGGTGGAGGCGGTCGGGATGGAGTCTACCTCCGACGGAGCCAACGACCCGCTCGATGAAGCGGGGAGATCATCATTGGCCGGACTACAGGCAGCATGCAGCATCAGAATGACATTATGTGATGCAGAAAAAGAAATTATAACTCATTCAGGAATCCGGATACTTACGATCTCGCCGGAGGCCTGGCCGTTGAAGGCCATTCTTCCTCGCCAACGTTGATGTTGGCGGAGCTGTCCGGGGGAATAGTCCTTCCCCTCTTGGACCCTTCGGCCTCCCCTGTTGGGGAAGCCCTCCTCTTCCTCTCTCTCCCCTCTGGGAGAGAGTCCTCTTTCTCCTCCTTGTTTTTGGGGGAGGAGTCCGCCCCGGAGTCGTCGGACACCTGAAAACGGGAACTCTTTCGAGCACCCGTGGCCTCCTTCTTGGCCTTCTTCTCCGGCACCACGTGCGGTGCCGGAACCAGCAGCCTCGCTAGACGGGCGTCTACTAGGTTTTCTGGCATAGGAGCCGGGCAGATAATCTGCTCCGCCTTCCTCATCCAGTCCTGTCAAAGGAAAGGGGGAAATTAAAACCCGCATAGAGTCAAACTATGAAAAGCAAGTGTCCCGTAAAGGGGTAGAATCACTTACCTCGTCGGCTTGGCGCTGCGAGTGAAATCCGCGATCTTCAGTCGCGGATGCGGGGGCTTCGGCGCCCTTAAACAGCACCCTCCATGCGCCTTCGTACATCGTGTCGAAGAGCCCGCTCAGCGCCTGGTGATGTTCCGGATTGAACTCCCACAGGTTGAATGCCCGCTCTTGGCATGGGAGAATCCGGCGGACGAGCATGACTTGGACCACGTTAACCAGCCTGAGCTTCTTCACCAGCTTCTGGATACAGGCTTGGAGTCCCGTCACCTCCTACGAACTACCCCACAGCAAGCCCTTCTCTTTCCAGGAGGTGAGCTGCGTGGGGATACCAGATCTGAACTCAGGGGCCGCCGCCCACTTAGGGTCGTGCGGCTCGGTGATATAGAACCACCCCGATTGCCACCCCTTGACGGATTCCACGAAGGCCCCTTCGAACCAAAGGACATTGGGCATCTTGCCCAACATGGCGCCTCCGCACTCCGCTTGAGTGCCCTTCACTACCTTCGGCTTGACATTGAAGGTCTTGAGACACAAGCCGAAGTGGGGCTGGATGCAGAGGAAGGCCTCGCACACGACGATAAACGCCGAGATGTTGAGGATGAAGTTCGGCGCCAGATCATGGAAATCCAGGCCGTAGTAGAACATGAGCCCCCGGACAAAGGGGTGAAGTGGAAAACCCAGTCCACGGAGGAAGTGGGGAAGAAAAATGACCCTCTCATGGGGCCTGGGGGTGGGGATGAGCTGCCCCTCGTCGGGCAGCCGGTGCGCGATGTCGCCGGACAGGTAGCCGGCGCTGCGCAGTCTTTCGATGTGCTCCTCTGTAACGGAGGAGGTCATCCACTTGCCTCCCGCTCCAGACATGACTGGGGAAGGTTGAGACGAAATGTGCGGGCTTGGGCGCTGGAGCTCGAGTGCGCGGAGATGGATAAGCAAAGGAGGAAGAAGGCGTAGGTAAAAAGGTGAATCCTTATCCCTTATATGGGCGGGCGAAGTCTACGCGTCCCCCACCGGCCTGGTAAAACTCGCTTATCCCCCAAGCGCCACCATCAATGGCGCGGTTGGGTTACCCACGTCCGTATTGATGAGAATCCCAGATTAAGGGGGAACACGATCTCTGCTTCGACAAGACGTGCCAAGGAAACCGCTTCGCTAAATGCGCTGAGGTGGTAGAGTAAAAAACGATTCAAGTAATGGCTTGGTAGTGGCGTGACGTCATGCCACAAAAAACGTCGGCAGATTGAACTTGTGTATATATTATTCTCTCTACTGTGAAATGTGGAATTTATTTTGCAGAGCCGGACACTATCCTAGTGTTCACAATCTTCTATCATTCGGAGGAGGAACCCGCCTTGCAATGCCAAGCAATACACGCGCCGGACTTATCGTCATTGAAACCTGGTTCAGGGGCTACTGAGGGAGTCCTGGATTAGGGGGTGTCCGGATAGCCGGACTACCATCATCAGCCGAACTATCATCGGCCGAACTATCATCATCGACCGGACTCCAAGACTATGAAGATACAAGATTGAAGACTTCGCCCCGTGTCCGGATGGGACTTTCCTTGGCGTGGAAGGCAAGCTTGGCGATACAGATATGTAGATCTCCTACCATTGTAACTGACTCTATGTAACCCTAGCCCTCTCCGGTGTCTATATAAACCGGATGGCTCTAGTCCGTAGGACATCATACGACAACAACAATCATACCATAGGCTAGCTTCTAGGGTTTAGCCTCCTTGATCTCGTGGTAGATCCACTCTTGTAAACATCCACAATATCAATATCAATCAAGCAGGACATAGGGTTTTACCTCCATCAAGAGGGCCCGAACCTGGGTAAAACATCGTGTCCCTTGTCTCCTGTTACCATCCGCCTAGACGCACAGTTTAGGACCCCCTACCCGAGATCCCCCGGTTTTGACACCGACATTCGTTGTTTCGAAGCACCACGTGATGATCGGATGTGATAGATTCTAACGTTCACATACAACGGGTGTAAGCCAGATTTACACACACGAAACACTTAGGTTAACTTGACGAGCCTAGCATGTACAGACATGGCTTCAGAACACAAGAGACCGAAAGGTCGAGCATGAGTCGTATGGTAGATACGATCAACATGAAGATGTTCACCGATGATGACTAGTCCGTCTCACGTGATGATCGGACACAGCCTAGTTGACTCGGATCATGTAATCACTTAGATGACTAGAGGGATGTCTATCTGAGTGGGAGTTCATAAGATGAACTCAATTATCCTGAACATAGTCAAAAGGTCTTTGCAAATTATGTCGTAGCTCGCGCTTTAGTTCTACTATTTAGATATGTTCCTAGAGAAAATATTGTTGGGGAACGTTGCAGAAAATAAAAAAAAATTCCTACGGTTTCACCAAGATCCATCTATGAGTTCATCTAAGCAACGAGTGAAAGAAGAGATGCATCTACATACCACTTTGTAGATGGCGAGCGGAAGCGTTCAAAAGAATGGGGTTGAGGTAGTCGTTCTCGTCGTGATCCTATCACCGGAGATCCTAGCGCCGAACGGATGGCACCTCCGCGTTCAACACACGTACGCTCAGCGTGACGTCTTCTCCGTCTTGATCCAGCAAGGGGGAAGGAGAGGTTGATGATGATCTAGCAGCACGACGGCGTGGTGGTGGATGCAGCAGAACTCCGGCAGGGCTTCGCCAAGCAACTGTGGGAGGAGGAAGAGGTGTAGCAGGGGGAGGGAGGCGCCAAGACTCAGGGTGCGGCTGCCCTCCCTCCCCCCTCCTTTATATAGGCCCCCAGGGGGGCGCCGGCCCTGGAGATCCAATCTCCCAAGGGGGGGCGGTGGCCAGAGGGGTTGGAGTGCCCCCAAGGCAAGTGGTGTGCCTCCCCCCTTAGGGTTTTCAACCCTAGGCATAGGGGAGGCCCAAGGGGGGCGGGCACCAGCCCACTAGGGCCTGGTTCCCCTCCCACTTCAGCCCACGGGGCCCTCCGGGATAGGTGGCCCCACCCGGTGGACCCCCGGGACCCTTCCGGTGGTCCCGGTACAATTCCGGGTGACCCCGAAACTTTCCCGATGGCCGAAACAGCACTTCCTATATATAATTCTTTACCTCCGGACCATTCCGAAACTCCTCGTGACGTCCGGGATCTCATATGGGACTCCGAACAACATTCGGTTTGCTGCATACTCATATTCATACAACCCTAGCGTCACCGAACCTTAAGTGTGTAGACCCTACGGGTTCGGGAGACATGCAGACATGACCGAGACGGCTCTCCGGTCAATAACCAACAGCGGGATCTGGATACCCATGTTGGCTCCCACATACTCCTCGATGATCTCATCGGATGAACCACGATGTCGAGGATTCAAGCAACCCCGTATACTATTCCCTTTGTCAGACGGTATGTTACTTGCCCGAGACTCGATCGTTGGTATCCCAATACCTCGTTCAGTCTCGTTACCGGCAAGTCACTTTACTCGTACCGTAATGCATGATCCCGTGACCAGACACTTGGTCACTTTGAGCTCATTATGATGATGCACTACCGAGTGGGCCCAGTGATACCTCTCCGTAATACGGAGTGACAAATCCCAGTCTCGATCCGTGTCAACCCAACAGACACTTTCGGAGATACCTGTAGTGCACCTTTATAGTCACCCAGTTACGTTGTGACATTTGGTACACCCAAAGTACTCCTACGGTATCCGGGAGTTACACGATCTCATGGTCCAAGGAAAAGATACTTGACATTGGAAAAGCTCTAGCGAAACGAACTACACGATCTTGTGATATGCTCTTGTGATATGCTTAGGATTGGGTCTTGTCCATCACATCATTCTCCTAATGATGTGATCCCGTTATCAATGACATCTAATGTCCATAGTCAGGAAACCATGACTATCTGTTGATCAACGAGCTAGTCAACTAGAGGCTTACTAGGGACATATTATGGTCTATGTATTCACACGTGTATTACGATTTCCGGATAATACAATTATAGCATGAATAAAGACAATTATCATGAACAAGGAAATATAATAATAATCCTTTTATTGTTGCCTCTAGGGCATATTTCCAATAATCTCCCACTTGCACTAGAGTCAATAATCTAGTTACATTGTGATGAATCGAACACCCATAGAGTTCTGGTGTTGATCATGTTTTGCTCGCGAGAGAGGTTTAGTCAACGGATCTGCGACATTCAGATCCGTATGTACTTTGCAAATATCTATGTCTCCATCTTGAACATTTTCACGGATGGAGTTGAAACGACGCTTGATGTGCCTAGTCTTCTTGTGAAACCTGGGCTCGTTGGCAAGGGCAATAGCTCTAGTGTTGTCACAGAAGAGTTTGATCGGCCCCGACGCATTGGGTATGACTCCTAGGTCGGTGATGAACTCCTTCACCCATATCGCTTCATGAGCTGCCTCCGAGGCTGCCATGTACTCCGCTTCACATGTAGATCCCGCCACAACGCTCTGCTTGCAGCTGCACCAGCTTACTGCTCCACCATTCAACATATACACGTATCCGGTTTGTGACTTAGAGTCATCCAGATCTGTGTCGAAGCAAGCATCGACGTAACCCTTTACGGCGAGCTCTTCGTCACCTCCATAAACAAGAAACATGTCCTTTGTCCTTTTCAGGTACTTTAGGATATTCTTGACCGTTGTCCAGTGTTCCTTGCCGGGATTACTTTGGTACCTTCCTACCAAACTTACGGCAAGGTTTACATCAGGTCTGGTACATAGCATGGCATACATAATAGATCCTATGGCTGAAGCATAGGGGATGACACTCATCTCTTCTTTATCTTTTGCCGTGGTCGGGCATTGAGACGAGCTCAATCTCACACCTTGCAATACAGGCAAGAACCCCTTCTTGGACTGATCCATTTTGAACTTCTTCAAAATCTCATCAAGGTATGTGCTTTGTGAAAGACCTATGAGGCGTCTCGATCTATCCCTATAGATCTTGATGCCTAATATGTAAGCAGCTTCTCCAAGGTCCTTCGTTGAAAAACACTTATTCAAGTAGGCCTTAATGCTGTCCAAAAGTTCTATATCATTTCCCATCAAAAGTATGTCATCTACATATAATATGAGAAATGCTACAGAGCTCCCACTCACTTTCTTGTAAACGCAGGCTTCTCCATAAGTCTGCATAAACCCAAACGCTTTGATCATCTCATCAAAGTGAATGTTCCAACTCCGAGATGCTTGCACCAGCCCATAAATGGATCGCTGGAGCTTGCATACTTTGTTAGCATTCTTAGGATCGACAAAACCCTCCGGCTGCATCATATACAGTTCTTCCTTAACATGCCCGTTAAGGAATGCCGTTTTGACGTCCATCTGCCATATCTCATAATCATAGTATGCGGCAATTGCTAACATGATTCGGACGGACTTCAGCTTCGCTACGGGAGAGAATGTCTCATCGTAGTCAACCCCTTGAACTTGTCGATAACCCTTAGCGACAAGTCAAGCTTTATAGATGGTAATATTACCATCCACATCCGTCTTCTTCTTAAAGATCCATTTGTTTTCTATCGCTCGCCGATCATCGGGCAAGTCTGTCAAAGTCTATACTTTGTTTTCATACATGGATTCTATCTCGGATTGCATGGCTTCAAGCCATTTGTTGGAATCTGGGCCCGCCATCGCTTCTTCATAGTTCGAAGGTTAACAACATGATTTCCAGGACACGGTTGCCATACCACTCTGCTGTGGAACATGTCCTTGTGGACCTACGAGGTTCAGTAGCAACTTGATCCGAAGTACCTTGATCATCATCATTAATTTCCTCTCCAGTTGGTGTAGGCACCACAGGAACATTTTCCTGAGCTGTACTACTTTCCGGTTCAAGATGTAGTACTTCATCGAGTTCTACTTTCCTCCCACTTACTTCTTTCGAGAGAAACTCTTTTTCCAGAAAGGATCCGTTCTTGGCAACAAAGGTCTTGCCCTCGGATCTTAAGTAGAAGGTATACCCAATGGTTTCCTTAGGGTATCCTATGAAGACGCATTTTTCCGACTTGGGTTCGAGCTTTTCAGGTTGAAGTTTCTTGACATAAGCATCGCATCCCCAAACTTTTAGAAACGACAGCTTAGGTTTCTTCCCAAACCATAATTCATACGGTGTCGTCTCAACGGATTTAGACGGTGCCCTATTTAAAGTGAATGTAGCTGTCTCTAGAGCGTATCCCCAAAATGATTGCGGTAAATTGGTAAGAGACATCATAGATCGCACCATATCCAATAGAGTGCGATTACGACGTTCGGACACACCGTTACACTGAGGTGTTCCAGGCGGCGTGAGTTGTGAAACGATTCCACATTTCCTTAAGTATGTACCAAATTCGTGACTTAAGTATTCTCCTCCATGATCTGATCGTAGGAACTTTATCTTTCGGTCACGTTGATTCTCTACCTCATTCTGAAATTCCTTGAACTTTTCAAAGGTTTCAGACTTGTGTTTCATTAAGTAGACATACCCATATCTACTCAAGTCATCAGTGAGAGTGAGAACATAACGATATCCTCCGCGAGCCTCAACGCTCATTGGACCGCACACATCTGTATGTATGATTTCCAACAAGTTGGCTGCTCGCTCCATTGTTCCGGAGAACGGAGTCTTGGTCATTTTGCCCATGAGGCATGGTTCGCATGTGTCAAATGATTCATAATCTAGAGACTCTAAAAGTCCATCAGCATGGAGCTTCTTCATGCGCTTGACACCAATGTGACCAACGCGGCAGTGCCACAAGTATGTGGGACTATCGTTATCAACTTTACATCTTTTGGTATTCACACTATGAATATGTGTAACATTACGTTCGAGATTCATTAAGAATAAACCATTGACCATCGGGGCATGACCATAAAACATATCTCTCATATAAATAGAACAACCATTATTATCGGATTTAAATGAGTAGCCATCTCGTATCAAACGAGATCCAGATACAATGTTCATGCTCAAACTTGGCACTAAATAACAATTATTGAGGTTTAAAACTAATCCCGTAGGTAAATATAGAGGTAGCGTGCCGACGGCGATCACATCGACCTTGGAACCATTCCTGACGCGCGTCGTCACCTCGTCCTTCGCCAGTCTCCGCTTATTCCGCAGCTCCTGCTGTGAGTTACAAATATGAGCAACGGCACCGGTATCAAATACCCAGGAGTTACTACGAGTACTGGTAAGGTACACATCAATTACATGTATATCAAATATACCTTTAGTGTTGCCGGCCTTCTTGTCCGCTAATTATTTGGTGCAGTTCCGCTTCCAGTGACCCTTCCCCTTGCAATAAAAGCACTCATTCTCAGGCTTGGGTCCATTCTTTGACTTCTTCCCGGCAACTGGCTTACCGGGCGCGGCACCATCTTTGCCGTCCTTCTTGAAGTTCTTCTTACCCTTGCCCTTCTTAAACTTAGTGGTCTTATTGACCATCAACACTTGATGTTCCTTTTTGATTTCAACCTCTGCTGACTTCAGCATTGAAAATACTTCAGGAATGGTCTTCACCATCCCCTGCATATTGTAGTTCAACACAAAGCTCTTGTAGCTCGGTGGGAGCGACTGAAGGATTCTGTCAATGACCGCCTCGTCCGGGAGGTTGATCTCCAGCTGGGATAGGCGGTTGTGCAACCCAGACATTTTCAGTATGTGCTCACTGACAGAACTGTTTTCCTCCATCTTACAACTATAGAACTTGTCGGAGACTTCATATCTCTCGACCCGGGCATGAGCTTGAAAAACCATTTTCAGCTCCTCGAACATCTCATATGCTCCGTGTTTCTCAAAACACTTTTGGAGCCCCGGTTCTAAGCTGTAAAGCATGCCGCACTGAACGAGGGAGTAATCATCAGCACGTGACTGCCAAGCGTTCATAACGTCTTGGTTCTCTGGGATGGGTGCTTCACCTAGCGGTTCATCTAGGACATATGCTTTCTTGGCTGCTATGAGGATGATCCTCAGGTTCCGGACCCAGTCCGAATAGTTGCTGCCATCATCTTTCAGCTTGGTTTTCTCTAGGAACGCGTTGAAGTTCATGTTGACATGAGTGTTGGCCATTTGATCTACAAGACATATTTTGCAAAAGTTTTAGACTAAGTTCATGATAATTAAGTTCATCTAATCAAATTATTTAATGAACTCCCACTTAGATTAGACATCCCTCTAGTCATCTAAGTGTTACACGATCCGAGTCGACTAGGCCGTGTTCGATCATCACGTGAGACAGACTAGTCATCATCGGTGAACATCTCCATGTTGATCCTATCTTCCGTACGACTCATGTTCGACCTTTCGGTCTCTTGTGTTCCGAGGCCATGTCTGTACATGCTAGGCTCGTCAAGTTAACCCTAAGTGTTCTGCATGTGTAAATCTGTCTTACACCTGTTGTATGTGAACGTAAGGATCTATCACACCCGATCATCACGTGGTGCTTCGAAACGACGAACTTTAGCAACGGTGCACAGTTAGGGGGAACACTTTCTTGAAATTATTATAAGGGATCATCTTATTTACTACCGCCGTTCTAAGTAAACAAGATGCATAAAACATAATAAACATCACATGCAATTATATAAAGTAGTGACGTGATATGGCCAATATCATATAGCTCCTTCAATCTCCATCTTCGGGGCTCCATGATCATCTTTGTCACCGGCATGACACCATGATCTCCATCATCATGATCTCCATCATTGTGTTTTCATGAAGTTGTCACGCCAACGACTACTTCTACTTCTATGGCTAACGTGTTTAGCAATAAAGTAAAGTAATTTACATGGCGTTCTACAATGACACGCAGGTCATACAAAAATAAAGACAACTCCTATGGCTCCTGCCGGTTGTCATACTCATTGACATGCAAGTCGTGATTCCTATTACAAGAACATGATCTCATACATCACAATATATCATTCATCATTCATCACAACTTCTGGCCATATCACATCACATGACAATTGCTACAAAAACAAGTTAGACGTCCTCTAATTGTTGTTACATCTTTTACGTGGCTGCAATTGGATTCTAGCAAGAACGTTTTCTTACCTACGAATAACCACAACGTGATTTTGTCAACTTCTATTTACCCTTCATAAGGACCCTTTTCGTCGAATCTGCTCCAACTAAAGTAGGAGAGACAGACACCCGCTAGCCACCTTATGCAACTAGTGCATGTAAGTCGGTGGAACCTGTCTCACGTAAGCATACGTGTAAGGTCGGTCCGGGCCGCTTCATCCCACAATACCGCTGAAGCAAGAAAAGACTAGTAGTGGCAAGCAAGTTGACAAGATCTACGCCCACAACAAAATTGTGTTCTACTCGTGCAATAGAAAACTATGCATAGACCTAGCTCATGATGCCACTGTTGGGGAACGTTGCAGAAAATAAAAAAAATTACTATGGTTTCACCAAGATCCATCTATGAGTTCATATAAGAAACGAGTGAAAGAAGAGATGCATCTACATACCACTTTGTAGATGGCGAGCGGAAGCGTTCAAAAGAACGGGGTTGAGGTAGTCGTTCTCGTCGTGATCCTATCACCGGAGATCCTAGCGCCGAACGGACGGCACCTCCGCGTTCAACACACGTACGGTTAGCATGACGTCTCCTCCGTCTTGATCCAGCAAGGGGGAAGGAGAGGTTGATGATGATCCAGTAGCACGACGGCGTGGTGGTGGATGCAGCAGAACTTCGGCAGGGCTTCGCCAAGCAACTGTGGGAGGAGGAAGAGGTGTAGCAGGGGGAGGGAGGCGCCAATACTCAGGGTGCGGCTGCCCTCCCCCCTCCTTTATATAGGCCCCTAGGGGGGGCGCCGGCCCTGGAGATCCAATCTCCCAAGGGGGGGCGGCGGCCAGGGGGGTTGGAGTGCCCCCCAAGACAAGTGGTGCGCCTCCCCCCTTAGGGTTTTCAACCCTAGGCGCAGGGGAGGCCCAAGGGGGGGGGCACCAGCCCACTAGGGGCTGGTTCCCCTCCCACTTCAGCCCACGGGGCCCTCCGGGATAGGTGGCCCCACCCGGTGGACCCCTGGGACCCTTCCGATGGTCCCGGTACAATACCGGGTGACCCCGAAACTTTCCCGATGGCCGAAACAGCACTTCCTATATATAATTCTTTACCTCTGGACCATTCCAAAACTCCTCGTGACGTCCGGGATCTCATCCGGGACTCCGAACAACATTCGGTTTGCTGCATACTCATATTCATACAACCCTAGCGTCACCGAACCTTAAGTGTGTAGACCCTACGGGTTCGGGAGACATGCAGACATGACCGAGACGGCTCTCCGGTCAATAACCAACAGCGGGATCTGGATACCCATGTTGGCTCCCACATACTCCTCGATGATCTCATCGGATGAACCACGATGTCGAGGATTCAAGCAACCCCGTATACTATTCCCTTTGTCAGATGGTATGTTACTTGCCCGAGACTCGATCGTTGGTATCCCAATACCTCATTCAGTCTCGTTACCGGCAAGTCACTTTACTCATACTGTAATGCATGATCCCGTGACTAGACACTTGGTCACTTTGAGCTCATTATGATGATGCACTACCGAGTGGGCCCAGTGATACCTCTCCGTAATACGGAGTGACAAATCCCAGTCTCGATCCGTGTCAACCCAACAGACACTTTCGGAGATACCTATAGTGCACCTTTATAGTCACCCAGTTACGTTGTGACGTTTGGTACACCCAAAGTACTCCTACGGTATCCGGGAGTTACACGATCTCATGGTCTAAGGAAAAGATACTTGACATTGGAAAAGCTCTAGCAAAACGAACTACACGATCTTGTGCTATGCTTAGGATTGGGTCTTGTCCATCACATCATTCTCCTAATGATGTGATCCCGTTATCAATGACATCTAATGTCCATAGTCAGGAAACCATGACTATCTGTTGATCAACGAGCTAGTCAACTAGAGGCTTACTAGGGACATATTATGGTCTATGTATTCACACGTGTATTACGATTTCCGGATAATACAATTATAGCATGAATAAAGACAATTATCATGAACAAGGAAATATAATAATAATCCTTTTATTATTGCCTCTAGGGCATATTTCCAACAAATATAGTTGAAAGTTGATAGTAGCAATTATGCGGACTGGGTCCGTAAACTGAGGATTGTCCTCATTGCTGCGCAGAAGGCTTATGTCCTTAATGCACCGCTCGGTGTGCTGAACCTGGAACGTCGTCTGTGGATGTTGCGAACATTTGACATACACGTTTTGATGACTACATGATAGTTCAGTGCGTAATGTTAAACGGTTTAGAATTGAGGCACCGAAGACGGTTTTGAAACGTCGCGGAACATATGAGATGTTTCGAGGGCTGAAATTCGGATTTCAGGCTCGTGCCCGCGTCAAGAGGTATGAGACCTCCGACGAGTTTCTTAGCCTACAAACTAAGGGAGAAAAGCTCAATCGTTGAGCTTGTACTCAGATTGTCTGGGTACAACAATCACTTGAATCAAGTGGGAGTTGATCTTCCAGATGAGATAGGGATGTTTCTCCAAAGTCATTGCCACCAAGCTGCTAGAGCTTCGTGATGAACTATAACATATCAGGGATAGATATGATGATCCTTGAAATATTTGCGATGTTTGACACCGCGAAAGTAGAAATCAAGAAGGAGCATCAGTTGTTGATGGTTAGTGAAACCACTAGTTTCAAGAAGGGCAAGGGCAAGAAGGGATACTTCATGAAACGGCAAATCAGCTGCTGCTCTAGTGGAGAAACCCAAGGTTGAACCCAAACCCGAGACTAAGTGCTTCTGTAATAAGGGGAACAACCACTGGAGCAGAATTACCCTAGATACTTGGTAGATGAGAAGGCTGGCAAGGTCGATAGAAGTATATTGGATATACATTATGTTAATGTGTACTTTACTAGTACTCATAGTAGCACCAGGCTATTAGATACTAGTTCGGTTGCTAAGTGTTAGTAACTTGAAATAAAAGCTATGGAATAAACGGAGACTAGCTAAAGGTGAGCTGACGATGTGTGTTGGAAGTGTTTCCAAGGTTGATGTGATCAAGTATCGCACGCTCCCTCTACCATCGAGATTGGTGTTAAACCTAAATAATTGTTATTTGGTGTTTGCGTTGAGCATAGACATGATTGGATTATGTCTATCGCAATACGGTTATTCATTTAAGGAGAATAATGGTTACTCTATTTATTTGAATAATACCTTCAATGGTCTTGCACCTAAAATGAATGGTTTATTGAATCTCGATCGTAGTAATACACATGTTCATGCCAAAAGATATAAGATAGTAATGATAGTACCACCTACTTGTGGCACTGCCATGTAAGTCATATTGCTATAAAACGCATGAAGAAGCTCCATGTTGATGGATCTTTGGACTCACTCGTTTTTGAAAAGTTTGAGACATGCGAACCATGTCTATTGGTGTATATGCATGAAGAAACTCCATGCAAATGGACCGTTTGGACTCACTTGATTTTGAATCACTTGAGACATGCAAATCATACCACATGGGCAAGATGACTGAAAAGCCTCGTTTTCAATAAGATGGAACAAGAAAGTAACTTGTTGGAAGTAACACATTTTGATGTGTGCAGTCCAATGAGTGCTGAGGCACGCAGTGGATATCGTTATGTTCTTACTTCACAGATGATTTGAGTAGATACTGAGTATATTTACTTGATGAATCACAAGTCTGAATTATTGAATGGTTCAAGTAATTTTAGAGTGAAGTTGAAGATCATGGTGACAAGAGGATAAAATGTCTATGATATGATCGTAGAGATGAGTATCTGAGTTACGAGCTTTGGCACGCAATTAAGACATTGTGGAAATTGTTTCACAATTAATACCGCCTGGAACACCACAGTGTGATGGTGTGTCTGAACATCATAGTTGCACCCTATTGGATATGGTGCGTACCATGATGTCTCTTATCGAATTACCACTATCGTTCATGGGTTAGGCATTAGAGACAACCGCACTCACTTTAATAGGGCACCACGTGATTCCGTTGAGACGACACCGTTTGAACTATGGTTTGGAGAAACCTAAGTTGTCGTTTCTTAAAAGTTTGGGGCTGCGATGCTTATGTGAAAAAGTTTCAGGTTGATAAGCTCGAACCCAAAGCGGATAAAATGCATCTTCATAGGACACCCAAAACAGTTGGGTATACCTTCTAATTCAGATCCGAAAGCAATAGGGATTGTTTCTTGAATCGGGTCCTTTCTCGAGGAAAAGTTTGTCTCGGAAAGTTGAGTGGGAGGATGGTGGAGACTTGATGAGGTTATTGAACCGTCACTTCAAACTAGTGTGTAGCAGGGCACAGGAAGTTATTCCTGTGGCGCTTACACCAATTGAAGTAGAAGCTTATGATAGTGATCATGAAACTTCGGATCAAGTCACTACCAAACCTCGTAGGTCGACAAGGATGCGTACTACTTCAGAGTGGTACGTACTCCTGTCTTGGAGGTCATGTTGCTAGACAACAATGAACCTATGAGCTATGGAGAAGCGATGGTGGGCCCATATTCCGACAAATGGTTAGAAGCCATGAAATCCGAGATAGGATCCATGTATCATAACAAAGCATGGACTTTGGTGGACTTGCTCGAT
Organism: Triticum dicoccoides; assembly: GCF_002162155.2. Taxonomy (NCBI): domain Eukaryota; kingdom Viridiplantae; phylum Streptophyta; class Magnoliopsida; order Poales; family Poaceae; genus Triticum; species Triticum dicoccoides. Next base: position 71,508,680 of record NC_041393.1, read on the forward strand.
GATCGGCAAGCCATTGAGATAAATGGATCTTTAAGAAGAAGACGGACGTGGACGGTAATGTCACCGTCTATGAAGCTCGACTTGTGGCGAAGAGTTTTTCACAAGTTCAAGGAGTTGACTACGATGAGATTTTCTCATCCATAGCGATGCTTAAGTCCGTCGGAATCATGTTAGCATTAGCTGCATTTATGTAATCTGGCAGATGGGTGTCAAAACGAGTTTCCTTACCAGTTTTTGTAAGGAAAGGTTGTATGTGATACAATCAGAAAGGTTTTTTCGATCCTAAGGATGCTAAAAGGTATGCTAGCTCCAGCGATCCTTCCATGGACTGGAGTAAGCATCTTAGAGTTGGAATATACACTTTGATAAAATGATCAAAGATTTTGGGTTTATACAAAGTTTATGAGAAACTTGTATTTCCAAAGAAGTGAGTGGGAGCACTATAGAATTTCTGATGAGTATATGTTGTTGACATATTGTTGATCAGAAATTCTGGAAAGCATATAGGGTTATTTGAAAAGTGTTTTTCAATAGAAAACTTGCATTAAGCTGCTTGAACATTGAGCATCAAGATGTATGAGGATAGATCAAAAATGCTAAATGGTACTTTCAGATGAGAACATACCTTGACATGATCTTGAAGGTGTTCAAGATGGATCAGTCAAAGAAGGAGTTCTTGCCTGAGTTGTAAGGTACGAAGTTAAGACTTAAAGCCCGACCACCGCAGAAAAGAGAGAAAGGACGAAGGTCGTCCCCTATGCTTTAGACGTAGGCTCTATAGTATGCTATGCTGTGTACCGCACCTGATGTGTGCCTTGCTACATACCTGGCAAGAGGGTACAAAGGTGATCAAGGAGTGGATCACCAGATAGCGGTCAAAATTATCCTTAGAGGAATAAGGATATGTTTCTCGGTTGTGGAGGTGATAAAGAGTTTGGCGTAAAGGGTTACGTCGATGCAAGCTTTAACACCTATTCGAATGACTCTGAGTAGCAAACTGGATACGTGTAGTGTAGCAACCATTTGGAATAGCTCCAAGTGGAGCGTGGAAGCAGCATTTACAATATGACCTAGAGATTTGTGAAGTACATACGGATTTGAATGTTGCAGACCCGTTGACTAAAACCTCTCTCACAAGAAAAACATGACCAAACCCCAGAACTCATTGAGTCTTAATCACATGATGATGTGAACTAGTTTAGTGAAACTAGTAAACTCTTTGGATGTTGGTCACATGGCGATGTGACCTGTGAGTGTTAATCACATGGCGATGTGAACTAGATTATTGACTCTAGTGCAAGTGGGAGACTGTTGGAAATATGCCCTAGAGGCAATAATAAATTAGTTATTATTATTATATTTCCTTGTTCATGATAATCGTTTATTATCCATGCTATAATTGTATTGATAGGAAACTTAGAAACATGTGTGGGTACATAGACAACACCATGTCCCTAGTAAGCCTCTAGTTGACTAGCTCGTTGATCAATAGATGGTTACGGTTTCCTGACCATGGACATTGGATATCGTTGATAACGGGATCACATCATTAGGAGAATGATGTGATGGACAAGACCCAATCCTAAGCCTAGCACAAAGATCGTGTAGTTCGTATGCTAAAGCTTTTCTAATGTCAAGTATCATTTCCTTAGACCATGAGATTGTGCAACTCCCGGATACCGTAGGAATGCTTTGGGTGTACCAAACGTCACAATGTAACTGGGTGGCTATAAAGGTACACTACGGGTATCTCCGAAAGTGTCTGTTGGGTTGGCAAGAATCGAGACTGGGATTTGTCACTCCGTGTGACGGAGAGGTATCTCTGGGCCCACTCGGTAGGACATCATCATAATGTGCACAAGGTGACCAAGGGGTTGATCACGGGATGATGTGTCACGGAACGAGTAAAGAGACTTGCCGGTAATGAGATTGAACAAGGTATCGGGATACCGACGATCGAATCTCGGGCAAGTACTATACCGCTAGACAAAGGGAATTGAATACATGATTGATTGAATCCTCGACATCGTGGTTCATCCGATGAGATCATCGTGGAACATGTGGGAACCAACATGGGTATCCAGATCCCGCTGTTGGTTATTGGCTGGAGAGTTGTCTCGGTCATGTCTACGTGTCTCCCGAACCCGTAGGGTCTACACACTTAAGGTTCGATGATGCTAGGGTTATAGGGAATAGATATACGTGGTTACCGAATGTTGTTCGGAGTCCCGGATGAGATCCCGGATGTCACGAGGAGTTTCAGAATGGTCCAGAGGTAAAGATTTATATATGGGAAGTCTTGTTTTGGTCACCGGAAAAGTGTCGGGTGCTATCGGTAACGTACCGGGTCCTCCGGGAGGGTCCCAGGGGTCCACCAAGTGGGGCCACTGGCCCCAGAGGGCAGCATGGGCCAAGTGTTGGGGAACGTAGTAATTTCAAAAAAAATCCTACGCACACGCAAGATCATGGTGATGGCATAGCAACGAGAGGGGAGAGTGTTGTCCACGTACCCTCGTAGACCGTAAGCGGAAGCGTTATGACAACGCGGTTGATGTAGTCGTACGTCTTCACGATCCGACCTATCGAAGTACCGAACATACGGCACCTCCGAGTTCAGCTCACGTTCAGCTCGATGACGATCCCCGGACTCCGATCCAGCAAAGTGTCGGGGATGAGTTCCGTCAGCACGACGGCGTGGTGACAATGATGATGTTCTACCGGCGCAGGGCTTCGCCTAAACTCCGCGACGATATGACCGAGGTGGAATATGGTGGAGGGGGGCACCGCACACGGCTAAGGAACGATCCGTAGATCAACTTGTGTGTTCTAGGGTGCCCCCTGCCCCCGTATATAAAGGAGCCAAGGGGGAGGGGGCGGCCGGCCAAGGAGGGCGCGCCAAGGGGGAGTCCTACTCCCACCGGGAGTAGGACTCCCTTCTTTCCTAGTTGTTGTAGGAGAAGGGGGAAGGAGGAGGAAGAGGGGAAGGAAAGGGGGGGCGCCGCCCCCCTCTCCTTTTCCTATTCGGACTAGGGAGGGGAGGGGGCGCAGCCCTCCTCTTGCCTCCTCTCCTCTTCTCCCTTAAGGCCCATGAAGGCGCAATAACCCCGGAGGGTTCCGGTAACCCCCGGTACTCCGGTAAAATGTCGATTTCACCCGGAACACTTCCGATGTCCAAACATAGGCTTCCAATATATCAATCTTTATGTCTCGACCATTTCGAGACTCCTCGTCATGTCCGTGATCACATCCGGGACTCCGAACAAACTTCGGTACATCAAAACTTATAAACTCATAATAAAACTGTCATCGTAACGTTAAGCGTGCGGACCCTACGGGTTCAAGAACTATGTAGACATGACCTAGAACTATTCTCGGTCAATAACAAATAGCGGGACCTGGATGCCCATATTGGCTCCTACATATTCTACGAAGATCTTTATCGGTCAAACCGCATAACAACATACGTTGTTCCCTTTGTCATCGGTATGTTACTTGCCCGAGATTCGATCGTCGGTATCCAATACCTAGTTCAATCTCGTTACCGGCAAGTCTCTTTACTCGTTACGTAATGCATCATTCTGTAACTAACTCATTAGCTACATTGCTTGCAAGGCTTATAGTGATGTGCATTACCGAGAGGGCCCAGAGATACCTCTCCGACAATCGGAGTGACAAAACCTAATCTCGAAATACGCCAACCCAACATGTACCTTTGGAGACACCTGTAGTACTCCTTTAAAATCACCCAGTTACGTTGTGACGTTTGGTAGCACCCAAAGTGTTCCTCCGGTAAACGGGAGTTGCATAATCTCATAGTTACAGGAACATGTATAAGTCATGAAGAAAGCAATAGCAACATACTAAACGATCAAGTGCTAGGCTAACGGAATGGGTCAAGTCAATCACATCATTCTCCTAATGATGTGATCCCGTTAATCAAATGACAACTCATGTCTATTGTTAGGAAACTTAGCCATATTTGATTAACGAGCTAGTCAAGTAGAGGCATACTAGTGACACTATGTTTGTCTATGTATTCACACATGTATTATGTTTTAGGTTAATACAATTCTAGCATGAATAATAAACATTTATCATAAAATAAGGAAATAAATAATAACTTTATTATTGACTCTAGGGCATATTTCCTTCAGTCTCCCACTTGCACTAGAGTCAATAATCTAGTTCACATCGCCATGTGATTTAACACCAATATTCATATCTGTATATGATTAACACCCATAGTTCACATCGTCATGTGACCAACATCCAAAGGGTTTACTAGAGTCAATAATCTAGTTCACATCGCTTATGTGATTGACACCCAAAGAGTACTAAGGTGTGATCATGTTTTGCTCGTGAGAGAAGCTTAGTCAACGGGTCTGTCACATTCAGAGCCGTATGTATTTTGCAAATATTCTATGTCTATAATGCTCTGCACGGAGCTACTCTAGCTGATTGCTCCCACTTTCAATATGTATCCAGATTAAGACTTAGAGTCATCTGGATCAGTGCCAAAACTTGTATCGACGTAACCCTTTACGATGAACCTTTTTGTCACCTCCATAATCAAGAAACATATCCTTATTCCACTAAGGATAATTTTGACCAATGTCCAGTGATCTACTCCTAGATCACTATTGTACTCCCTTGCCAAAATAGGGCAGAGTATACAATAGGCCTGGTCCATAGCATAGCATACTTTTATAGAACCTATGACTGATGCATAGGGAGTGACTTTCATTCTCTTTCTATTTTCTGCTGTGGTCGGGATTTGAGTCTTACTCAATTTCATACCTTTGCAACACAGGCAAGAACTCTTTCTTTGACTGCTCCATTTTGAACTACTTCAAAATCTTGTCAAGGTATGTACTCATTGAAAACCTTATCAAGCATCTTGATGTATCTCAATAGATCTTGATGCTCAATATGTAAGTAGCTTTGCCGAGGTCTTTCTTTGAAAAGACTCCTTTTAAACACTCCTTTATGCTTTGCAGAATAATTCTACATTATTTCTGATCAACTGTCATTCACATATACTTATCAGAAATGTTGTAGTGCTCCCACTCACTTTCTTGTAAATACAGGCTTCACCGCAAGTCTATATAAAACTATATGCTTTGATCAACTTATCAAAGCGTACATTCCAACTCTGAGATGCTTGCACCAGTCCATAGATGGATCGCTGGAGCTTGCACATTTTGTTAGCACCTTTAGGATTGACAAAACCTTCTGGTTGTATCATATACAACTCTTCTTTAATAAATCCATTAAGGAATGTAGTTTTGACATCCATTTGCCAAATTTCATAAAATGTGGCAATTGCTAACATGATTCGGACAGACTTTTAAGCATCGATACGAGTGAGAAAATCTCATTGTATTCAACACCTTGAACTTTGTCAAAAACCTTTTTCGACAAGTCTAGCTTTGTAGATAGTAACACTACTATCAGGGTCCGTCTTCCTCTTGAAGATCCATTTATTTTCTATGGCTTGCCGATCATCGGGCAAGTCCACCAAAGTCCACACTTTGTTCTCATACATGGATCCCATCTCAGATTTCATGGCCTCAAATCATTTTGCGGAATCTGGGCTCATCTTCGCTACCTCATAGTTCGTAGGTTTATCATGGTCTAGTAACATGACTTTCAGAACAGGATTACCGTACCACTCTGGTGCGGACCGTACTCTGGAAGACCTACGAGGTTCTGTAGTAACTTGAACTGAAGTTTCATGATCATCATCATTAGCTTCCTCACTAATTGGTGTAGTAATCACTGGAACTGATTTCAGTGATGAACTATTTTCCAATTTGGGAGAAGGTACAGTTACCTCATCAAGTTCTACTTTCCTCCCACTCACTTTTTTCGAGAGAAACTCCTTCTCTAGAAAGGATCCATTTTTAGCAACGAATATCTTGCCTTCGGATCTGTGATAGAAGGTGTACCCAACAGTTTCCTTTGGGTATCCTATGAAGACGCACTTCTACGATTTGGGTTTGAGCTTATCAGGATGAAACTTTTTCACATAAGCATCGTAGCCCCAAACTTTAAGAAACGACAACTTGGGTTTCTTGCTAAACCACAGTTCATATAGTGTCGTGTCAATGGATTTAGATGGTGGCCTTTTAACGTGAATGCAATTGTCTCTAATGCATAACCCCAAAACGATAATGGTAAATCAATAAGAGACATCGTAGATCGCTGTCACATCCCTAGCTGCTGGTAGTGCTCTAGGCTAGCTCATGTGTGCATCATGTTTAAATTCTGAAAATTTGAACTGAGGGAATTTTGGAAGCCTCAAAAACTTAAATAAAAGAGGGGCAAAAACCCTGGAAATCTCATTCATTGCTCCAAAATGCTCTTCTTAAATGTTTGATAATTTTTGGTAAGGGTTCTGGTCCCAACCAAAATATTGAACATTTTTAAGGAATTATTTTTGGGACTTTGGATTTAATTCATTAGCTATTTGAATTTGAATTATATTCATATAATTAGAATATAAATTCAAATACCCCTGAAATATTTTATAAGCTTTTGGAAGAGTCCATCTAGCAATATAAAATATTCAGAGGAGCTTTGGCATTGTTTGAATTATTATTTTTAATTCAAAACAGTGGCAAAAGAATTAAATAAAAGAAAAACAGAACAGAAAATAAAAGACAGAGAGAGAGAAGGAAGTTACCTATCCAGCCCAGCCGGCCCAGCTCCTCCCGCTGGCCCAGCCCACCGCCGCCCCCCCTCCCCTGTCGTCTTCCTCCCTGCCAGGAGGACGGACACCGCGACACCGCCGCGCGCGCCACCTCCACCCTGCTCGGCCACCTCCTGCTTCCTCCCTGGCCTCCCCAGCGACGCCCCGGACGACGCCACGCGCCTCCCCGACCCCCTCTCACTTCTCCCTCACTCTTCTTCGCTCCTTCCCCTCCTCTGTTTCTCCCTCCCGCGAACAACCGAGCGAGTTTGTCGCTGCCGTTCACCATAGCCGCGGCCACCGCCTCCCCCTCTACCCCTCACCGTGCCTGCGAGCTCCGTCTCGACGTCCCCGACCTCCTCGACGACCCACGAGGCCCCGGACGCGCTGCAAGGCCGCCACCGATGCTTTTCCCCTCCTCGGCTGCCATAGATCGACCTCGCCGCCCCGCTCAGCTCCGGCCTTCCCCGAGCCCGCTCCGACGCTGCCGCAACCACCGTGAGCTACCGCTCCTTCTTCCCCTCTCCGTTCTCTCGTTTGCACGCCGCAGCTACCACTTTGCCGACGACCGGAGCTCGCTGCCGCCGGCCATGTCGCCGTCGCGGCCATGGCTTGTTTCGGTCGCGTCCGAGCACAGCTTTGAGCTCGTGGGGCTCATAGGAAGCCCATGCGCAGCTCAGCTTGTCCAAAACCCCACCAGGGCCTCGCGCCCGTTACCACCCGAACTCCGGCGCCGCCGCGAGCTCCGTTCCGACGAGCCCCGGCGTTACCGCAGCCTCCCACCTACCCCATCAGATGCGGGAGAGCCCGGGCTATGCCCCGGTGCCCTCAGCCGCCGCCTCCGTCGCCTTTAGCGCAAGTCCGGCGCGTTGCCGCCGCCATTTTGGTCGCCGCCGGCGTAAGTCC
>NC_041393.1:71518877-71523834 GCF_002162155.2 Triticum dicoccoides
ATCTAGTTGTTTATCTTTAGTAGCCTCTCTTACCGGGAAATGTCTCCTAGTGTTTCCATTGAGCCTTGGTAGCTTGCTACTGCTCCGGAACACTTAGGCTGGCCGGCATGTGTCCTTCTTCGTTCCTATGTCTGTCCCTTCGGGGAAATGTCACGCGATGAATACCGGAGTCCTGTTAGCCCGCTACAGCCCGGTTCACCGGAGTCCTGCTAGCCCAGTGCTACAGCCTGGATTCACTCGCTGATGACCGACACGTTCGATGCTGGGTCATGGATGCCTGTCCCTGTAAGTCTGTGCCACTTTGGGTTTACGACTAGCCATGTCAGCCCGGGCTCCTTATCATATGGATGCTAGCGACACTGTCATATACGTGTGCCAAAAGGCGCAAACGGTCCCGGGCAAAGGTAAGGCGACACCCGTGGAAATACCGAGCGTGAGGCCGCAAAGTGATATGAGGTGTTACATGCTAGATCGATGTGGCATTGAGTCGGGGTCCTGACAGCGTTGGTATCAGAGCTTGACTGCCTGTAGGATTACCAAGCCAAACTGGTCGAAGTTGAGTCTAGAAATTCTTTAGTTATATAAGGGAATTGATTGTGGGATGGAACGTAAGGCTCTTTTTACTCCTTATACCTTATGCCTTCTGATCTGAGTCATCTTATCTTTCCTGCGGGGATTAAGAATTAGGCTATCTTTTCTTTCTATCAGGATCACGTGTTACTAATCCGTAGACTTATAGATTGTTGGATTTAAGTCTCGGTTCAGTTTTTACTGCTTCCGTATGTTAATTGTTGATCTCGAAACCGTGATATTGTGCTTCTGAGTGGTTATGCCACCATTTTTGTGAATGTCTCAAATCTTTTCTGAGCATTTACAGCCGTCATGCTGTCCGAGTCATTCCAGGTTTCTAAACAGTCTGATGCATTTGCAAATCCCTTCCTTCTGTTCCTGATGTCCTTTTGGGCCAGATTAAGCACACTAATCAGTGAGTTGAGGTACTTTATTGCCTTGACATATATGTTGGAGCTGGTATTATGACCCTAGGTGTCTTAGGGGATCATCTAGTAATTTAGCCATGATTGTGTCCCAGTGTGATGATTCTGGCCATCATTCTCGTAAGCATCCCTTGATGCCACTTAGTTAGTAGGTATTCCATTCCGGGGTTCTTGAACCCGAGATTCACCCTACTTACTTCATGTCGATAGTGTTTGCTAATTCCTTTAGGATATTAGTAACTTTGCGATAGTCCTCGAAGTTCGTGGTATTTCCTTCTTCCAAATACTATGAACTACTTATGGCAGAAGTTCCTCGTTGAACTGAAATATCACAACAGGATTATTCTTGAGGAGTTCTCCATTCATAAATCGTGACTCTGCCAGTTCTACCTTTCTGCATGGGTTATCCGGAAGAAATATGTTGAACTTGGTTCGACATACTAATCTATGCATCCACAACTCAGAAAATTATATGTTCCTTTGAGTTGTTCTCTTTAGTTGCATTCTGACCCTCGTCTATCAATTGATAGTCAAGAGTATGCGTGCGTTCGTTTATCGATGCCTATTACTCTTGTGGTCCGTCAAGCCATTCTATCGCAGAATGACTAGGAGAAACAAACTCCAGTACCTCTTCCATATCCAGGATTGGGTCAAAGAAGTTGTGCTCCGCAGATCAAATTGCTAATCCAGCTTTTGTTCTGTTCTACCTTGGAGTATTACCATCTTTATATCGGGATTGTTATAGGAATTGCACACCATCCTATGAACTCTTGGTACAGTGATACTTCTTGCCATCATTAGTCATTCCTCGGTCTTCGTGTTGATGCAACCGGAATACCAACAAATGAATTGTGATGTGTGAAATCAATACTCCCAGCAACCTTGTTGCTTGGTAGTTAATGGACAATAATCTTATTCTTAGTATGTTGGTTATTGAATCACCATTCTAAGATTGATCATGCTACCTAGTCCTTATTCCTGGTGCACTCTTTGATTGATGAGTTAGGATTTTGTCAAGTCCTCGCTTATTTGATCATATCATCTTGCCCTGAAAAGCAAGATTGTTCTCGAGCTTAGTAACATATCGGTGGATCGTGATTTCCGAAGATCTTCTCGGAAGTATTACCAGGTTGTCACCTGACCGCTATGTTGAGCTCGTGATCAAGTTGGTTTCTTGTGAACCACCTTCTCTCCAAGAATCGGTGTTAGATATCCCTGAGCTAGTTGGTCAAGCTAAACGACAACTTGGAGGGTTGGAAGATAAAAGCTTGCCTGACTTAGTTCGTTCCAAAGGGATATTCTTGTGTAGTGTGTGTTGAAGAAAGATGATATCTTCATCGATTGGTCCCTGTGATCAGTTGTTGGACCTATTGTCTTATCAATCCTTTGATCTGAGTATGGGCTATCGTCAAATCAAGTCAGAACCAACAATGTTCGTAATGTTGTCTTACTCGTGGTTGATCCCTCGAGCATACACCATTATATCCTTTGGTCTGACCAATGCTATCTCCGTGTTCACATGATGGTGGAAGTCCAGTGATATGGAAATTCCGATGAGTTGCTGTTGAGCCCATCAGTAGCATTTTGTCTCCCCCCCATGAATCATGTTGAACATCAACCTAGTGTTGAAAATTTTGTAAGCAAAGCCTTCGTGCTCCGTTCATAGAGTCTATGCTTGGATGGAAGAAGTGACTTCCTCTAATTCATGTGCATTTGGTGTAAGTTGCCGCCATGAATTCGAGGAAGATTGTTTGTTTCCTTTGGAATCATCGCAAGTCAGTCATGCATGTGCGAGGTATTCTTTGGTCTGATAGACTGATCATCTTCATTCCATATGTATCCCTAGCACACCAAGCCACTGACTGATTTGTTCAAGGAGAAGGAGTATCTTCATAAGAGCTAATCCGGACTTATGAAAGAACTTCGATATCCTCGCTGATGGTTCCCAACTAGAACACGGTAGTGTTTTATTGTAAGACTACCATGTGATCATGTTTGTCTGAGGCCGCGTGTTCACACATGTGTAGCAGAACCAGCTCATGTTTTGGAGCTTGCTATCGTAGTTCATTTTCCTGAGAATCTCGCAACGTCATTTCGTCGATTTGTGTTGCAAACTTTCATTTTTCTTCCTAGACTCGATGAGTCTGGAATATCCTGACACCAACCAGATCTGAATCTCAGGCAGATATGATGGTTGGAATATTTCCCAAGAATTATAATATTGGTTGCGCGATAACCGGTAAAGTGGATGTCGTGGCCAACACACCCAGCCGGAAGACCTGTTATTATAATATCTTGATTGATGAAGTTGGCCACCTCCCCATAGGGATTTCGTAGGATTTACCTCCGTAACTGTTCCTTATGGATTCTAGTGCTCCCGAAGTCTGACCTTTTTACTTGATGTTCTAGATATCAAACCATATCTATGGGTGGGTTACACTAGCACATCAAGGAGAACATTAGAAGCGTAGTGCTAAATGCCTCTCGGTCGATCATCCAGATTTTGTTCCTTGGCTTCGCTAAGGTGAAATCTGAGTAGGTGTTACCTTCCTTTGCATCTGCATCATTCATCATGGTAGCAAGTTGTGTTGCCAGGATCCTTGACACGGATATTGGTAGAATCTTGATGATTGTGGAAATGCTCAAGTTCTTGAGAGCACGCACAAGCGCTACGTGTTATCCTCGGCACTAGCTGGGTTTGCTCCCAGTTCCCTCGGCAATGCTATGATCTATTCAACAGTGAATTCACTCTCTATTGTTGGGTTCTTCCCCAGTTACCAGAATCATTCCCAGCATTTGCATTTTGTTCCCAGCTTGCACCGCCAATGTGCCATTCTACCACGGGTCCCCCCCCATTTCCGGTGATAAGCAAAAATCATCCATTGCGTTGTCTTCAACAAGGTAATCCACATCATCCAAGTCCGAGTATGCCATTCTACCGACCCCCTCCAAACGATCGTTGTGAATTGCCTTAGGCTGGTATGAAGAGTTTCAATGATCTTTGAATCAAAAGTAATTCTTTTTGCCACTTAAGGAAATAATCTACGAATCACCCTCCTCCAGGATGTTTCGTCGTGGTATCATGGCAACTCAACTCCTCGCTACGTTGACAACCGTTTACCACCTTCTTAGGTGTGGAATTGTTGTCTACCTAGTGAACCCACGTCATCCGTTTCTTTCCACCTCTCTTGATGTGTATCTCGTGTCTCAACCCGAGAGATGGTTCTAAGTCTCATTCCGTGAGTTAATCCTGAGTTGTCCGATCTTCGAGAAGACCGATCCTTCCAGAGTTTTCCTTTCCTCTTCTTGTCATGATTAGCTGGAGTTCTCAGAGCAAGACGACAAGACAAAGATGGTGTTCAAATCAACGTTCATTTGAAGTGCAACCTGGATCGTGAAGATTGTACTAGTTTGCATTTCCCCTTCACCTTACCCTACGCTTGAATCTCGAGACGAGATTCTTGTTTAGTGAGGGTGAGTTGTCACATCCCTAGCTGCTGGTAGTGCTCTAGGCTAGCTCATGTGTGCATCATGTTTAAATTCTGAAAATTTGAACTGAGGGAATTTTGGAAGCCTCAAAAACTTAAATAAAAGAGGGGCAAAAACCCTGGAAATCTCATTCATTGCTCCAAAATGCTCTTCTTAAATGTTTGATAATTTTTGGTAAGGGTTCTGGTCCCAACCAAAATATTGAACATTTTTAAGGAATTATTTTTGGGACTTTGGATTTAATTCATTAGCTATTTGAATTTGAATTATATTCATATAATTAGAATATAAATTCAAATACCCCTGAAATATTTTATAAGCTTTTGGAAGAGTCCATCTAGCAATATAAAATATTCAGAGGAGCTTTGGCATTGTTTGAATTATTATTTTTAATTCAAAACAGTGGCAAAAGAATTAAATAAAAGAAAAACAGAACAGAAAATAAAAGACAGAGAGAGAGAAGGAAGTTACCT
>NC_041393.1:71524252-71525055 GCF_002162155.2 Triticum dicoccoides
CTCCCCGACCCCCTCTCACTTCTCCCTCACTCTTCTTCGCTCCTTCCCCTCCTATGTTTCTCCCTCCCGCGAACACCCGAGCGAGTTCGTCGCCGCCGTTCACCATAGCCGCGGCCACCGCCTCCCCCTCTACCCCTCACCGTGCCTGCGAGCTCCGTCTCGACGTCCCCGACCTCCTCGACGACCCACGAGGCCCCGGACGCGCGGCAACGCCGCCACCGATGCTTTTCCCCTCCTCGGCTGCCAGAGATCGACCTCGCCGCCCCGCTCAGCTCCGGCCTTCCCCGAGCCCGCTCCGACACTGCCGCAACCACCGTGAGCTACCGCTCCTTCTCCCCCTCTCCGTTCTCTCGTTTGCACGCCGCAGCTGCCACTTTGCCGACGACCGGAGCTCACTGCCGCCGGCCATGTCGCCGTCGCGGCCATGGCTTGTTTCGGTCGCGTCCTAGCACGACTTTGAGCTCGTGGGGCTCACAGGAAGCCCATGCGCAGCTCAGCTTGTCCAAAACCCCACCAGGGCCTCGCGCCCGTTACCACCCGAACTCCGGCGCCGCCGCGAGCTCCGTTCCGACGAGCCCCGGCGTTCCCGCAGCCTCCCACCTACCCCATCAGATGCGGGAGAGCCCGGGCTATGCCCCGGTGCCCTCAGCCGCCGCCTCCGTCGCCTTTAGCGCAAGTCCGGCGCGTTGCCGCCGCCATTTTGGTCGCCGCCGGCGTAAGTCTGGCGATGATGACGTGGGCATCATTAGCGGCTAACCCCCCCCCCCACACTAACCAACCCCCTAGGCCAGTGACTAATGGGC
>NC_041393.1:71525142-71573620 GCF_002162155.2 Triticum dicoccoides
CCTAATTAACACAAATTACTTTTTCTGCTTAGTTTAACTAACCCCGGTGGGCCCACGCGTCAGTGTTGACTACGCTGACGTGGCCGTTGACCTGGTCCCACCTGTCAGTGAGCTAAACAGCCCTGTGTCACTGACGTGTGGCCCCCACATGTCAGGTTTGACCTGGACGGCGCCCGTTGACCTGCTGAGGTCAGCATGAGGTCATGCTGACGCAATAATTCCTTTCTGGAATTAAAATAAATCAAAAATGATTTATAATTCCAGAAAATAGCTAAAACTTCAATAAATCATAGAAAATTAACCGTAACTCCAAATTAAATAATTTATATATGAAAAATTATCAGAAAAATTCAAGGAATCCATCTGTACCATTTCCATGCATGTTAGAACAACTTATCACTACTGTTTAGGACAAATGAAGTAAATGGCATTTGAATAATCACATATGGAGTTTGAATTTGAATCTTGTATTCAAACCAACTTCATTTAATCTGTTGCTAGTTGCATTAGCTCAAAACACATTCATTTTGCCATGTCATGATCATGCATCATATTGTGCATTGCATTGATTGTGTTCCCTTCTGTGTTGCCGGTGTTGTTCCCCCTCGGTAGACGTTGTACCGATGATGTGATCGTTGACACTGATGAAGACTCAGTGTTATCTTCAGAAGTGCCAGGCAAGCAAAACCCCCTTGTTCATTCCGATACAATCCTACTCTCTCGCTCCTGCTCTCTTTTACTGCATTAGGACAACATCGATTCATCTGTTACTTGCTGCGGTAGCTGAACCCCTTTATCCTTTGCATGACTTGTCATTGCCACAGTAAATAGATGAAACCCACTAGCATGAGTAGGAGTTGTTTGAGCCATGTTGTGCCTACTCATTCATGCTTGTTTGTCATGCCTGCTACTGCTTAGAGTCGAGTCGGGTCTGATTCATCCGGGATGAATCAGAGGTGTGTGAACATGTCCTACTGTGTGTGAGCTAAGTGTGTGAACACGATTTGGTAAAGGTAGCGGTGAGAGGCCATGTAGGAGTACATGGTGGGTTGTCTCATTGAAGCCGTCCTCAGGAACTGAGTTCTGTGTTTGTGATCCATGATTCAGCTACTACCACGCATTGGGCCCGAAACCAATGGACCCTCTCGGCTTCTTGATCACCCTTGTCCTCTGTCCAGGAGTTGCAAGTAGTTTCTGGTGTTTGTAGTATGCTGGAGGCCGTGCGCAACGCTGACCGTAGGGGTGGGCTGTGATGCGGTAGGCACGTGACACGGTGTACCGGGCGCCCGTTTGGTGTCTCGGGAACCCTGTTCACATCGTTTGGGGCTGTAAGCGAAACTCCGGCCGGATCTCCTCATGGATGGAACCCGAATAGGTGATAAACCTGGACTAGAGACTCGAGTGTTTAGGTAGGCCGTGGCCGACACCCACGTTGGGCTTCCGCTTGAAGGTTGCCGAGTACATGTCGTGTAAACGGCGGTAAGTGGTGAGAGCGTGTGTGAAGAAGTACACCCCTGCAGGGTTAACATCATCTATTCGAATAGCCGTGTCCGCGGAAAAGGACTTCTGGGTTGCTTATATCAGTTCATAGACAAGTGAAAGTGGATACTCTAAAATACGCAAGATAAGCGTGAGTGCTATGGATGGCGTTCTCGTAGGGAGACGAGAGCGGATCCATAGTGGTGTATTGATATGGTGAATATGTGGACTCGTGTGCGCCACCTCAAAAGAGTTACTTGCAGTCGTAGTTTAGGATAGCCACCGAGTCAAAGCTGGCTTGCTGCAGTTAAACCCCACCATCCCCTTTGTTGATAATGATGCATATGTAGTTAGTTCTGATGTAAGTCTTGCTGGGTACATTTGTACTCACGTTTGCCTATTTTATGTTTTTGCAGAGAGACTTCAGTCTCACTAGTAATTCCGCGTGGACTTCGACATTTAGCTTGTTACCTCAGCTACGATCTTGTGCCCTCGGCAGGATCTGGTAGATAGTCAGGCTTCTCAGCCTTTTTCATTTATAGATGTCTGTACCCAGACATGATAGCTTCCGCTTGTGCTTTGACTTGTATGCTCTGAGTGTTGGGTCATGAGACCCATGTTTGTAATATCTTGCTCCTCGGAGCCTATTGAATAAATACTTGAGTCGTAGAGTCATTTTGTGATGCCATGTTGTATTGCACATATCGAGCATATTGTGTGTATGTTATTGAAATGCTTGGTATGTGTGGGATCTGACTATCTAGTTGTTTATCTTTAGTAGCCTCTCTTACCGGGAAATGTCTCCTAGTGTTTCCATTGAGCCTTGGTAGCTTGCTACTGCTCCGGAACACTTAGGCTGGCCGGCATGTGTCCTTCTTCGTTCCTATGTCTGTCCCTTCGGGGAAATGTCACGCGATGAATACCGGAGTCCTGTTAGCCCGCTACAGCCCGGTTCACCGGAGTCCTGCTAGCCCAGTGCTACAGCCTGGATTCACTCGCTGATGACCGACACGTTCGATGCTGGGTCATGGATGCCTGTCCCTGTAAGTCTGTGCCACTTTGGGTTTACGACTAGCCATGTCAGCCCGGGCTCCTTATCATATGGATGCTAGCGACACTGTCATATACGTGTGCCAAAAGGCGCAAACGGTCCCGGGCAAAGGTAAGGCGACACCCGTGGAAATACCGAGCGTGAGGCCGCAAAGTGATATGAGGTGTTACATGCTAGATCGATGTGGCATTGAGTCGGGGTCCTGACAATCGCACCATATCCAATAAAGTGCGGTTATGACGTTCGAACACACCATAATGTTGTGGTGTTCCAGGTGGCGTGAGCTGTGAAACTATTCACATTGTTTTAATTGAAGACCAAACTCGTAACTCAAATATTCGTCTCCGCGATCAGATTGCAGAAACTTTATTTTCTTGTTACGATGATTTTTCCACTTCACTCTGAAATTCTGTGAACCTTTCAATTATTTCAGACTTATGTTTCATCAAGTAGATATACCCATATCTGCTCAAATCATCTTGTGAAGGTCAGAAAATAACGATACTTGCCACAAGCATCAACACTCACTGGATCGCATACATCGGTATGTATTATTTCCAATAAGTCAGTAGCTTGTTCCATTGTTCCGGAGAACGGAGTTTTAGTCATCTTGCCCAAAAGGCACGGTTCGCAAGCATCAAATGATTCATAACCAATTGATTCCGAAAATCCATCTTTATGGAGTTTTTTTTCATGCACTTTACACCGATATGACCCAAACGGCAGTGCCACAAATAAGTTGCACTATCATTATTAACTTTGTATCTTTTGGCATCAATATTATGAATATATGTATCACTACGATCGAGATCCAACAAACTATTTTCATTGGGTGTATGACCATTTGAAGGTTTTATTCATGTAAACAGAACAACAATTATTCTCTGATTTTAAATGAATAAAGGTATTGCAATAAACATGATCAAATCATATTCATGCTCAACGCAAACGCCAAATAACATTTATTTAGGTTTAACACTAATCCCAAAAGTATAGGGAGTGTGCGATGATGATCAAATCAATCTTGGAACTACTTCCAACACTCATCGTCACTTCCCCTTCAACTAGTCTCTGTTTATTCTATAACTCCTGTTTCGAGTTACTAATCTTAGCAACCAAACAAGTATCAAATACTCAGGGGCTACTATAAACACTAGTAAGGTACACATCAATAACCTGTATATCAAATATACCCTTGTTCACTTTGCCATCCTTCTTATCCACCAAATATTCAGGGCATTTCCGCTTCCAGTGACCATTTCCTTTGCAGTGTAAGCACTCGGTTTCAGGCTTTGGTCCAGCTTTGGTCTTCCTCACGGGAGTGACAACTTGTTTGCCATTCCACTTGAAGTTTCCCTTTCTTTCCCTTTGCCCTTTTCTTGAAACTAGTGGTTTTGTCAATCATCAACACTTGATGCTCTTTCTTGATTTCCACCTTCGTCGATTTCAACATCACGAAGAGCTCGGGAATCGTTTTCGTCATCCCTTGCATACTATAGTTCATCACAAAGTTCTAGTAACTTAGTGATGGTGACTAGAGAATTCTGTCAATCACTATCTTATCTGGAAGATTAACTCCCACTTGATTCAAGCGATTGAAGTACCCAGACAATCTGAGCACATGCTCACTAGTTGAGCGATTCTCCTCCATCTTTTAGCCATAGAACTTGTTGGAGACTTCATATCTCTCAACTCGGGTATTTGCTTGAAATATTAACTTCAACTCCTGGAACATCTCATATGGTCCATGATGTTCAAAACATCTTTGAAGTCCCGATTCTAAGCCGTTTAAGCATGGTGCACTAAACTATCAAGTAGTCATCATTTTGAGCTAGCCAAACGTTCATAACGTCTGCATCTGCTCCTGCAATAGGTTTGTCACCTAGCGGTGCATCAAGGACATAATTCTTCTGTGCAGCAATGAGGATAAACCTCAGATCATGGATCCAATCCGGATCATTGCTACTAACATCTTTCAACACAGTTTTCTCTAGGAACATATCAAAATAAACATATGAAAGCAACAACGCAAGCTATTGATCTACAACATAATTTGCAAAATACTACCAGGACTAAGTTCATGATAAATTTAAGTTCAATTAATCATATTACTTAAGAACTCCCACTTAGAAAGACATCCCTCCAATCCTCTAAGTGATCACGTGATCCAAATCAACTAAACCATAACCGATCATCACGTGAAATGGAGTAGCTTTCAATGGTGAACATCACTATGTTGATCATATCTACTATATGATTCATGCTCGACCTTTCGGTCTTAGTGTTCCGAGGCCATATCTGCATATGCTAGGCTCGTCAAGTTTAACCTGAGTATTCTGCGTGCGCAACTGTTTTGCACCCGTTGTATTTGAACGTAGAGCCTATCACACCCGATCATCACGTGGTGTCTCAGCACGAAGAAATTTCGCAACGGTGCATACTCAGGGAGAACACTTCTTGATAATTAGTGAGAGATCATCTTATAATGCTACTGTCAAACAAAACAGAATAAGATGTATAACAGATAAACATCATATGCAATCAAAATATGTGACATGATATGGCCATGATCATCTTGCGCCTTTGATCTCCATCTCCAAAGTACTGTCATGATCCCTATCGTTACCGGCACGACACCATGATCTTCATCATCTTGATCTATATCAATGTGTCATCACATGGTCGTTTCGCCAACTATTGCTCTTGCAACTATTGGTATCGCATAGCGATAAAGTAAAGCAATTATTTGGTACTTGCATCTTATGCAACAAAGAGACACCCATAGGGCTTCTGCCAGTTGCCGATAACTTCAACAAAAATATGATCATCTCATACAACAACTTATATCTCATCACGTCTTGACCATATCACATCACAACATGCCCTGCAAAAATAAGTTAGACATCCTCTACTTTGTTGTTGCAAGTTTTACGTGGCTGCTACGGGCTGAGCAAGAACCGTTCTTACCTACGCATCAAAACCACAACGATAGTTTGTCAAGTTGGTGCTGTTTTAACCTTCGCAAGGACCGGGCATAGCCACACTCGGTTCAACTAAAGTTGGAGAAACAGACACCCGCTAATCACCTATGTGCAAAGCACGGCGGTAAAACTAGTCTCGTGTAAGCGTACGTGTAATGTCAGTCCGGGCCGCTTCATCCAACAATACCGCCAAACCAAAGTATGACATGCTGGTAAGCAGTATGACTTGTATTGCCCACAACTCACTTGTGTTCTACTCGTGCATATAACATCAACGCATAAAACCTAGGCTCGGATGCCACTGTTGGGGAACGTAGTAATTTCAAAAAAATTCCTACGCACACGCAAGATCATGGTGATGGCATAGCAACGAGAGGGGAGAGTGTTGTCCACGTACCCTCGTAGACCGTAAGCGGAAGCGTTATGACAACGCGGTTGATGTAGTCGTACGTCTTCACGATCCGACCGATCCAAGTACCGAACTACGACACCTCCGAGTTTAGCACACGTTTAGCTCGATGACGATCCCCGGACAACGATCCAGCAAAGTGTCGGGGATGAGTTCCGTCAGCACAACGGCGTGGTGACGATGATGATGTTCTACCGGCACAGGGCTTCGCCTAAACTCCGCGACGATATGACCGAGGTGGAATATGGTGGAGGGGGGCACCGCACATGGCTAAGGAACGATCCGTAGATCAACTTGTGTGTTCTAGGGTGCCCCCCTGCCCCCGTATATAAAGGAGCCAAGGGGGAGGGGGCGACCGGCCAAGGAGGGCGCGCCAAGGGGGAGTCCTACTCCCACCGGGAGTAGGACTCCCTTCTTTCCTAGTTGGAGTAGGAGAAGGGGGAAGGAGGAGGAAGAGGGGAAGGAAAGGGGGGGCGCCGCCCCCCTCTCCTTGTCCTATTCGGACTAGAGAGGGGAGGGGGCGCAGCCCACCTCTTGCCTCCTCTCCTCTTCTCCCTTAAGGCCCATGAAGGCCCAATAACCCCCGGGAGGGTTCCGGTAACCCCCGGTACTCCGGTAAAATGCCGATTTCACCCGGAACACTTCCGATGTCCAAACATAGGCTTCCAATATATCAATCTTTATGTCTCGACCATTTTGAGACTCCTCGTCATGTCCGTGATTACATCCGGGACTCCAAAAAAACTTCGGTACATCAAAACTTATAAACTCATAATAAAAATGTCATCGTAACGTTAAGCGTGCGGACCCTACGGGTTCGAGAACTATGTAGACATGACCTAGAACTATTCTCGGTCAATAACCAATAGCGGGACCTGGATGCCCATATTGGCTCCTACATATTCTATGAAGATCTTTATCGGTCAAACCGCATAACAACATACGTTGTTCCCTTTGTCATCGGTATGTTACTTGCCCGAGATTCGATCGTCGGTATCCAATACCTATTTCAATCTCGTTACCGGCAAGTATCTTTACTCGTTACGTAATGCATCATTCCGTAACTAACTCATTAGCTACATTGCTTGCAAGGCTTATAGTGATGTGCATTACCGAGAGGGCCCAGAGATACCTCTCCGACAATCGGAGTGACAAAACCTAATCTCGAAATACGCCAACCCAACATGTACCTTTGGAGGCACCTGTAGTACTCCTTTATAATCACCCAATTACGTTGTGATGTTTGGTAGCACCCAAAGTGTTCCTTCGGCAAACGGGAGTTGCATAATCTCATAGTTACAGGAACATGTATAAGTCATGAAGAAAGCAATAGCAACATACTAAACGATCAAGTGCTAGGCTAACGGAATGGGTCAAGTCAATCACATCATTCTCCTAATGATGTGATCATGTTAATCAAATGACAACTCATGTCTATGGTTAGGAAACTTAACCATCTTTGATTAACGAGCTAGTCAAGTAGAGGCATACTAGTGACACTATGTTTGTCTATGTATTCACACATGTATTATGTTTCCGGTTAATACATTTCTAGCATGAATAATAAACATTTTTCATAAAATAAGGAAATAAATAATAACTTTATTATTGCCTCTAGGGCATATTTCCTTCACCAAGTGTGGGAGGGGACCAGCCCCAGGTGGGCTGGTGCGCCCCCCCACCAGGGCCCAAGGCGCCTAGGGTTTGGGGAGGGGGCGCCTCCACCTTACTTGGGGGGCAAGTTTCCCCCTCTTTCCCCCTTGGCCGCCACCCTAGATGGGTTTTGGGGATGCCGCACCCCTTGGGGTGGGAATCCTAGAGGGGGCGCAGCCCCCTCCCTCTCCCCTATATATAGTTGAGGTCTTTGGGGCTGCAAACACATGAGTTTTCCTCTCCCTGGCGCAGCCCTACCTCTCTTCCTCCTCGTCTCTCGCGGTGCTTGGCGAAGCCCTGCTGGAATACCACGCTCCTCCATCACGACCATGCCGTTGTGCTGCTGCTGGACAGAGTCTTCCCCAACATCTCCCTCTCTCCTTGCTGGATCAAGGCATGGGAGACGTCACCGGGCTGCACGTGTGTTGAACGCGGAGGTGCCGTCCGTTCGGCACTAGGATCATCAGTGATTTGGATCGCGGTGAGTACGACTCCATCAACCCCGTTCACTTGAACACTTCCGCTTAGCGATCTACAAGGGTATGTAGATGAACTCTCCTTCCCCTCGTTTATAGATTACTCCATAGATTGATCTTGGTGATGCGTAGAAATTTTTTGATTTCTGCTACGTTCCTCCCGGATGAGATCCCGGAAGTCATGAGGAGTTCCGGAATGGTCCAGAGGTGAAGAATTATATATAGGAAGTCAGGTTTCGGCCATCGGGAAAGTTTCGGGGGTCACCGGTATTGTACCGGGACCATCGAAAGGGTCCCGGGGGTCCACCGGGTGGGGCCATCTATCCCGGAGGGCCCCATGGGCTGAAGTGGGAGGGGAACCAGCCCCAGGTGGGCTGGTGCGCCCCCCCTTGGGCCCTCCTGCGCCTAGGGTTGGGAACCCTAGGGGTGGGGGCGCCTCCACCTGGCTTGGGGGGCAAGTTTCCCCCCTGGCCGCCGCCCCCCCTTGGAGATGCCATCTCCTAGGGCCGGCGCCCCCCCTAGGGGCCTATATAAAGAGGGGGGAGGGAGGGCAGCCGCACCCATGCTCTTGGCGCCTCCCTCTCCCATTGCTACACCTCTCCCTCTCGTAGAAGCTCGGCGAAGCCCTGCCGAGATCACTGCTGCATCCACCACCACGCCGTCGTGCTGCTGGATCTTCGTCAACCTCTCCTTCCCCCTTGCTGGATCAAGAAGGAGGAGACGTCTTCCTCAACCGTACATGTGTTGAATGCGGAGGTGTTGTCCTTTCAGCACTAGGATCATCGGTGATTTGGATCACGTCAAGTACGACTCCCTCAACCCCGTTCTCTTGAATGCTTCCGCTCGCGATCTACAAGGGTATGTAGATGCACTCCTTTCTCTCGTTGCTAGATAAACTCATAGATTGATCTTGGTGAAAGCGTAGAAAACTTTTATTTTCTGCAACGTTCCCCAACAGTGGCATCATGAGCTAGGTCTATGCGTAGTTCTCTTTGCATGAGTAGAACACAAATTTGTTGTGGGCGTAGATGTTGTCAACTTTCTTGCCACTACTAGTCTTATTTTGCTTCAGCGGTATTGTGGGATGAAGCGGCTCGGACTGACCTTACATGTACGCTTACGTGAGACAGGTTCCACCGACTGACATGCACTAGTTGCATAACGTGGCTAGCGGGTGTTTGTCTCTCCCACATTAGTTGGAGCGGATTCGACGAAAAGGGTCCTTATGAAGGGTAAATAGAAGTTGGCATATCACGTTGTGGCTTTCACGTAGGTAAGAAAACGTTCTTGCTAGAACCCTATTGCAGCCACGTAAAAACATGCAACAACAATTAGAGGACGTCTAACTTGTTTTTGCAGCATGTGTTTTGTGATGTGATATGGCCAAAAGTTGTGATGAATGATACATATGTGATGTATGAGATCATGTTCTTGTAATAGGAATCACGACTTGCATGTCGATGAGTATGACAACCGGCAGGAGCCATAGGAGTTGTCTTTATTTTTTGTATGACCTGCGTGTCATTGAAGAACGTCATGTAAATTACTTTACTTTATTGTTAAACGCATTAGCCATAGAAGTAGAAGTAGTCGTTGGCGTGACAACTTCATGAAGACATGATGATGGAGATCATGGTGTCATGCTGGTGACAAAGATGATCATGGAGCCCCGAAGATGGAGATCAAAGGAGCTATATGATATTGGCCATATCATGTCACTATTTGATTGCATGTGATGTTTATCATGTTTTTCATCTTGTTTACTTAGAACGACGGTAGTAAATAAGATGATCCCTCATAATAATTTCAAGAAAGTGTTCCCCCTAACTGTGCACCATTGCGGAGGTTCGTTGTTTCGAAGCACCACGTGATGATCGGGTGTGATATATCCTAACGTTCGAATACAACGGGTGTAAGCCAGATTTACACACGCAATACACTTAGGTTGACTTGACGAGCCTAGCATGTACAGACATGGCCTCGGAACACGGAGGACCGAAAGGTCGAGCATGAGTCGTATAGAAGATACGATCAACATGGAGATGTTCACCGATGTCAACTAGTCCGTCTCACGTGATGATCGGACACGGCCTAGTTAACTCGGATCATGTTTCACTTAGATGACTAGAGGGATGTCTAATCTGAGTGGGAGTTCATTAAATAATTTGATTAGATGAACTTAATTATCATGAACTTAGTCTAAAATCTTTACAATATGTCTTGTAGATCAAATGGCCCACGTTACCCTCAACTTCAACGCGTTCCTATAGAAAACCAAGCTGAAAGATGATGGCAGCAACTATACGGACTGGGTCCAGAACCTGAGGATCATCCTCATAGCTGCCAACAAAGATTATGTCCTAGAAGCACAGCTAGGTGAAGCACCAATCCCAGAGAACCAAGACGCTATGAACGCTTGGCAGTCTCGTGTTGATGATTACTCCCTTGTTTAGTGCGGCATGCTTTATAGCTTAGAACCGGGGCTCCAAAAGCGTTTTGAGCAACACGGAACATATGAGATGTTCGAAGAGCTGAAAATGGTTTTCCAAGCTCATGCCCGAGTCGAGAGATATGAAGTCTCTGACAAGTTCTTCAGCTATAAGATGGAGGAAAATAGTTCTGTCAGTGAGCACATACTCAAGATGTCTGGGTTGCACAACCGCTTGACTCATCTGGGAGTTGATCTCCCAGATGACGCGGTCATTGACAGAATCCTTCAGTCGCTCCCACCGAGCTACAAGAGCTTTGTGATGAACTTCAATATGCAGGGGATGGAAAAGACCATTCCTGAGGTATATTCAATGCTAAAATCAGCGGAGGTGGAGATCAAAAAGGAACATCAAGTGTTGATGGTGAATAAAACCACTAAGTTCAAGAAAGGCAAGGGTAAGAAGAACTTCAAGAAGGATGGCAAGGGAGTTGCCGCGCCTGGTAAGCCAGTTGTCGGGAAGAAGTCAAACAATGGACCCAAGCCTGAGACTAAGTGTTTTTATTGCAAGGGAAGTGGTCACTGGAAGCGGAACTGCCCCAAGTACTTAGCGGACAAGAAGGCCGGCAAAACCAAAGGTATATGTGATATACATGTAATTGATGTGTACCTTACCAGTACTTGTAGTAGCTCTTGGGTACTTGATACCGGTGCGGTTGCTCATATTTGTAACTCAAAGCAGGAGCTGCGGAATAAGCGGAGACTGGCGAAGGACGAGGTGACGATGCGCGTCGGGAATGGTTCCAAGGTCGATGTGATCGTCGTCGGCACGCTACCTCTACATTTACCTACGGGATTAGTTTTAAACCTCAATAATTGTTATTTAGTACCAGCTTTGAGCATGAACATTGTATCTGGATCTCGTTTAATACGAGATGGCTACTCATTTAAATCCGAGAATAATGGTTGTTCTATTTATATGAGAGATATGTTTTATGGTCATGCCCCGATGGTCAATGGTTTATTCTTAATGAATCTCGAATGTGATGTTACACATATTCATAGTGTGAATGCCAAAACATGTAAAGTTGATGACGATAGTCCCACATACTTGTGGCACTGCCGCCTTGGTCACATTGGTGTCAAGCGCATGAAGAAGCTCCATGCTGATGGACTTTTAGAGTCTCTCGATTATGAATCATTTGACACATGCGAACCATGCCTCATGGGCAAAATGACCAAGACTCCGTTCTCCGGAACAATGGAGCGAGCAACCAAGTTATTGGAAATCATACATACTGATGTGTGCGGTCCAATGAGCGTTGAGGCTCGCGGAGGATATCGTTATGTTCTCACTCTCACTGGCGACTTGAGTAGATATGGGTATGTCTACTTAATGAAACACAAGTCTGAGACCTTTGAAAAGTTCAAGGAATTTCAAAATGAGGTAGAGACCGAAAGATAAAGTTCTTACAATTAGATCGTGGAGGAGAATATTTAAGTCACAAATTTGGTACGCAGTTAAGGAAATGTGGAATCGTTTCACAACTCACGCCGCCTGGAACACCTCAGCATAACGGTGTATCCGAACATTGTAATCGCACTTTATTGGATATGGTGCGATCTATGATGTCTCTTACCGATTTACCGCTATCATTTTGGGGATACGCTCTAGAGACTGCTGCATTCACTTTAAATAGGTCACCGTCTAAATCCGTTGAGACGACACCGTATGAATTATGGTTTGGGAACAAACCTAAGCTGTCGTTTCTAAAAGTTTGGGGATGCGATGCTTATGTCAAGAAACTTCAACCTGAGATGCTCGAACCCAAGTCGGAAAAATGCGTCTTCATAGGATACCCTAAGGAAACCATTGGGTATATCTTCTACTTAAGATCCGAGGGCAAGATCTTTGTTGCAAAGAACGGGTCCTTTCTGGAGAAAGAGTTTCTCTCGAAAGAATTAAGTGGGAGGAAAGTAGAGCTTGATGAAGTACTACCTCTTGAGCCGGTGAGTAGCGCAGCTCAGGAAGATGTTCCTGTAGTGCAAGCACCAACTGAAGAGGAAGTTAATGCTGATGATCAAGGTACTTCGGATCAAGTTACTACTGAACTTCATAGGTCCACGAGGACACGTTCCACACCAGAGTGGTATGGCAACCCTGTCCTGGAAATCATGTTGTTAGACAACGGTGAACCTTCGAACTATGAAGAAGCAATTGCGGGCCCAGATTCCAACAAATGGCTTGAAGCCATGCAATCCGAGATAGGATCCATGTATGAAAACGAAGTATGGACTTTGGCAGACTTGCCCGATGATCGGCGAGCGATAGAAAACAAATGGATTTTTAAGAAAAAGACGGACGCGGATGGTAATGTTACCATCTATAAAGCTCGACTTGTCGCTAAGGGTTATCGACAAGTTCAAGGGGTTGACTACGATGAGATTTTCTCTCCCATAGCGAAGCTGAAGTCCGTCCGAATCATGTTAGCAATTGCCGCATACTATGATTATGACATATGGCAGATGGACGTCAAAACGGCATTCCTTAATGGACATCTTAAGGAAGAACTGTATATGATGCAGCCGGAAGGTTTTGTCGACCCTGAGAATGCTAACAAGGTATGCAAGCTCCAGCGATCCATTTATGGGCTGGTGCAAGCATCTCGGAGTTGGAACAGTCGCTTTGATGAGATGATCAAAGTGTTTAGGTTTATGCAGACTTATGGAGAAGCTTGCGTTTACAAGAAAGTGAGTGGGAGCTCTATAGCATTTCTCATATTATATGTAGATGACATACTTTTGATGGGAAATGATATAGAACTTTTGGACAGCATTAAGGCCTACTTGAATAAGTGTTTTTCAATGAAGGACCTTGGAGAAGTTGCTTACATATTAGGCATCAAGATCTATAGGGATAGATCGAGACGCCTCATAGGTCTTTCACAAAGCACATACCTTGATAAGATATTGAAGAAGTTCAATATGGATCAGTCCAAGAAAGGGTTCTTGCCTGTATTGCAAGGTGTGAGATTGAGCTCGGCTCAATGCCCAACCACAGCAGAAGATAAAGAAGAGATGAGTGTCATCCCCTATGCCTCAGCCATAGGGTCTATTATGTATGCCATGCTGTGTACCAAACCTGATGTAAACCTTTCCGTAAGTTTGGTAGGAAGGTACCAAAGTAATCCCGGCAAGGAACACTGGACAACGGTCAAGAACATCCTAAAGTACCTGAAAAGGACTAATGATATGTTTCTTGTTTATGGAGGTGACGAAGAGCTCATCGTAAAGGGTTACGTCGACGCTAGCTTCGACACAGATCTGGATGACTCTAAGTCACAAACCGGATACGTGTATATTTTGAATGGTGGGGCAGTAAGCTGGTGCAGTTGCAAGCAAAGCGTCATGGCGGGATCTACATGTGAAGCAGAGTACATGGCAGCCTCGGAGGCAGCGCATGAAGCAATCTGGGTGAAGGAGTTCATCACCGACCTAGGAGTCATACCCAATGCGTCGGGGCCGATCGCACTCTTCTGTGACAACACTGGAGCTATTGCACTTGCCAAGGAGCCCAGGTTTCACAAGAAGACCAGGCACATCAAGCGTCGCTTCAACTCCATACGTGAAAATGTTCAATATGTAGACATAGATATTTGTAAAGTACATACGGACCTGAATGTAGCATATCCGTTGACTAAACCTCTCCCTAGGGCAAAACATGATCAACACCAGAACGCTATGGGTGTTCGATTCATCACAATGTAACTGGAATATTGACTCTAGTGCAAGTGGGAGACTGTTGGAAATATGCCCTAGAGGCAATAATAAAATGGTTATTATTATATTTCTTTGTTCATGATAATTGTCTGTTATTCATGCTATAACTGTGTTATCCGGAAATCATAATACACGTGTGAATACATAGACCACAACATGTCCCTAGTAAGCCTCTAGTTGACTAGCTCGTTGATCAACAGATAGTCATGGTTTCCTGACTATGGGCATTGGATGTCATTGATAACGGGATCACATCATTAGGAGAATGATGTGATGGACAAGACCCAATCCTAAGCATAGCTCAAAGATCATGTAGTTCGTTTAGCTAGAGCTTTTCCAAATGTCAAGTATCATTTCCTTAGACCATGAGATTGTGCAACTCCCGGATACCGTAGGAGTGCTTTGGGTGTGCCAAACGTCACAACGTAACTGGGTGACTATAAAGGTGCACTACGGGTATCTCCGAAAGTGTCTGTTGGGTTGGCACAAATCGAGACTGGGATTTGTCACTCCGTATGACGGAGAGGTATCTCTGGGCCCACTCGGTAATGCATCATCATAATGAGCTCAATGTGACCAAGTGTCTGGTCACGGGATCATGCATTACGATACGAGTAAAGTGACTTGCCGGTAACGAGATTAAACGAGGTATTGGGATACCGACGATCGAGTCTCAGGCAAGTAACGTACCGATTGACAAAGGGAATTGTATACGGGTTTGATTGAATCCTCGGCATCATGGTTCATCCGATGAGATCATCGAAGAGTATGTGGGAGCCAACATGGGTATCCATATGCCGCTATTGGTTATTGACCGGAGAGGCGTCTCGGTCATCTCTGCATGTCTCCCGAACCCGTAGGGTCTACACACTTAAGGTTCGGTGACGCTAGGGTTGAAGAGATATTAGTATGCAGTAACCCGAAAGCTGTTCAGAGTCCCGGATGAGATCCCAGACATCACGAGGAGTTCCAGAATGGTCCAGAGGTGAAGAATTATATATAGGAAGTCAGGTTTCGGCCATCGGGAAAGTTTTGGGGGTCACCGGTATTGTACCGGGACCACCGGAAGGGTCCCGAGGGTCCACCAGGTGGGGCCACCTATCTCGGAGGGCCCCATGGGCTGAAGTGGGAGGGGAACCAGCCCCAGGTGGGCTGGTGCGGCCCCATTGCCCCCCCTCCCGCGCCTAGGGTTGGGAACCCTAGGGGTGGGGGCGCCTCCACCTGGCTTGAGGGGCAAGTTTCCCCCCTGGCCGCCGCCCCCCTTGGAGATCCCATCTCCTAGGGCCGCCCCCCCTAAGGGGCCTATATAAAGAGGGGGGAGGGAGGGCTGCCGCACCCATGCTCTTGGCGCCTCCCTCTCCCATTGCTACACCTCTCCCTCTCGTAGAAGCTCGGTGAAGCCCTACCGAGATCACTGCTGCATCCACCACCACGCCGTCGTGCTGCTGGATCTCCGTCAACCTCTCCTTCCCCCTTGTTGGATCAAGAAGGAGGAGACGTCTTCCTCAACCGTACGTGTGTTGAACGCGGAGGTGTTGTCCGTTCAGCACTAGGATCATCGGTGATTTGGATCACGTTGAGTATGACTCCCTCAACCCCGTTCTCTTGAACGCTTCCGCTCGCGATCTACAAGGGTATGTAGATGCAACCCTTTCTCTCGTTGCTAGATGAACTCATAGATTGATCTTGGTGAAAGCGTAGAATTTTTTATTTTCTGCAACGTTCCCCGACACGACCATGGTAGCCGGTCGGAGCGGCGGCCTCAAGCACGGCGACAGCATCAAGCACGACGACAACATCAAGCACGACGGCAGCCTCAACCACGCCGGTGGCAGCAGCAACATGGATGGCGAGTGGAGAATGAGCTCTGAGCTTACATTTGGCTCAAAAAAATCCATGAAGGTGTGTCCTTTCATCATTTTGTTGCCATGGGTTCTTGTGTCTGATTGCACGCGTGATTTGTAGGGAGGGGAGAAAAGTGCAAATGAAAATCGCCAAGGTGATAAGGCGGAATTTGGCTGCAAACTGACTCCTGTTGTGAGAATGTGCAATGAAGGATTTGATGCAGGACGACATTTTCTAAGCTGTCCATATGAGGTATCCGATTTGGTTTCACTGAATTTTGCTTGTTTCACTGAATTTTGCCATGTCCAAATTTTGTACTGAATGTTTTCTGCAATTGAAATGGACAGGGGCTGAACTCCTGTGGGTATTTGAGTTGGATGGATGATGCATGGCAGGGGAGATCAAGGCTTATTATTCACAAGCTTGCAGATGATAACAAGAAGCTGCAAGTTAGTACGTTTGAGGAGGAACGGGAGATTCAGAGGATGAAGAAAGAGAGGGAAAAATAGATGAGCAGAGGAAAAGTAGGGAAAAATTAGATCGATTTCTTGTACTTGTGATTCTTGCCAGTGGTGTGGTTTATGTCGTGGTTGCATTGCTTAGCAGGGGCTTTGTGTGATTGTAAGATGAAGAAACTAGAATGTGTAATGCTGAAAAGTTGGCAAGTTTGGAATGTGTAATGTTTTGTGCCTTTGTTATTGTACAAATGTGATAAGTTTTTAGTATAAAGAAGCTCTGAAATGCAAAGTACTCCCTCCGTTCCTTAATGTAAGGTGTATTAGTTTTTCAAAAAGTCAACCATTGTCTATGTTTGACCAACTTTATAGCAAAATCTATAAAGATTTACAATATTGAATATTTAAAATATAGAATATATTTCATGGTGAATCTAGTGATAATGATTTGGTATTCTAGACATTGATATTTTTGTCTAAAAACTTGGTCAAAGTTAGAGAAGTTTGACTTTTTGAAAAAATAATACACCTTATATTTAGGAACGGAGGGAGTACTTAGGAGACAGTTGAAACTGAAATTCGCTTGAAATGCAAAGTACAACACTGACCACTAAGGCTGACTTGATCAACACTGACCACTAACTTGATTAAGACTGACCACTAGCACTGACCACTAACTTGATTAACATTGACTAGTAACACTTCTGAAACTTAAGCACTAACACTGACCACTAACTTGATTAACACTGACCACTTAGCAGAAATTCAGTTTCTAGTTCTGCACTTTTCTAAAACTCTAGTCCTCGTTGGACGACAAGTCGATGTACTCAGGTGCCGGACGGCTGTAGCTCGGCTCAATAGCATGGTTGTAATGCAATGGTGCCTTCCTAGGTGATGTAGCTTGCCTCCTGACCATGGCGTCGCGGGGGGCGCGGTGGTATTCCACGGCTTGCCTCACTCTAGCAGGGTCTGCATCGGCAAGAGCGGGCAGTCCCAGGACAAAATGCTTGTCGGTGAATCTGCGGCTGGAGTCCTCCCACGCCGCAGTGCCATATGAGTTCAGTATGGCAGTTTGCTGATCAACTGCAGGCACCACGGCTGGGAGCGGAGCTTGTGGCCATGGATCCCATGGCTGGGGCTGGGGCTGAACTTGTGGCCATGGATCCCATGGCTGGGGCTGGGGCTGAGCTTGTGGCCATGGATCCCATGGCTGGGGCTGGGGCTCGGGCTCTAGCTGGGGTGGCGGGACATTGGTTGAAGGGGATGAGGACTGAGGACGGATGATGTGATCCCAGGTTCCGGTGATGGTAGCCCAGGTGGTGATGAGCTTGCGCACCATGATTGTCGCGGTGAGCACGGCTTGGGTTTGGCCGCGGTGACCATGGCTTTTATAGCGGCCGAGTGTGGCCATGGCGGGAAGAGGCATTGGCGGGAAGAGGCGAACGTAGGAAGTGGCCATGGCAGGAAGGGGCATTGGCGTACGGTCAGCGGCGTCCTGTTTGGCCAGAGGTGGCAGACGATGCAGTGTGCGTTGATTTCTGATCGGACGACTAGCAATGTTAAGCAGTATATACAAATTAGATGGTTGGCAACATATGCTCGATATCCTCTCATAGCCTACTGGTACGATCCCCCCTCTCACAAGTACCAGATGTTGGGTTTGAGTCCCAGTATCACCCATTTTTTTTCTTGAACATATTTTCTGCAATATTTGAAGTGACATAAGTTGACAACATAAATTCAAAGATTTTGAGAAGCTAATATTTTTTGACATAAATGAAGTTGACATAAATGTTGTTAACAAACATATTTTCAAAATCATTTATGCTGTGTCAACTTCATTTATGTTGTTTTTTGACAGAAATGTTGTCAACTTCATTTATGCTGCAATATGAAGTGACATAAGTTGACAGCATAAATTCAAAGTTACCCAACATAAATTCAAACTTGATAGTAAGGAAACTTGAAATGCAAACATAGATCATGGCCAAATTAAAACTAGGATCAAACATAGATCATGGCCAAACTAAAACTTGGGTCAAACATAGATCATGCAAACATAAGTTTCTATTGCAGTCTACTTTGCCAAATTAAAAGATCCATCACGGCCAAGATTAAGGTCATGCATTACAAAATTTGCTCTTGCAGTCTTGTAGTTCATACATGAACTTGGACATTTTTGCAGTTCAGTGTTGAACTAATGGAGCATACAGAAACTAAAACTAGTGCTCTGGAGTCCTTGGAGCATTCTGGGTCACTGGAATCTCTCCATTCAGGTCTGGGATTGCATTCCTTGCTCCATCCTGTCCAAACATTAGTTGCCACAAAGCATAATCTTCAACTCTTCTTCATCCTTCCCCAACTCCTGTTGCAGGTGCTTCTGGTCCAGCTCATGTTGCAGGTGCTTCTGGTCCAGCTCCTCTTCCACCCCTCCCAGCTCTTACTCCTCTTCCACCCCCACAGCTCTTCCACCTCTTGCTTTCTTCACTACCCTGCTTGCACTAGCACTGGTACCTGCCTCATCTGCAAAATTCAGTTGCTGTAATTTTCAGACAATGCAAATTTAAGGGACATGCAAGATTCAGTTACTGTACCTGCATTTGTTTGAGCTGTTGTTGTTGCCTTTCTTTTAGCTCTGTCTGCCCTTCTACCAGCAGCTGTAGCGGTTATTTGCCTGGTCCTTTGAGGGATTAAATCCCTAGCCACAGCTACAAAGCTTGACTCCTCTGGCAGTGGTCCAGGTGGTCTGACATTTGTAACATATGCTCTCTCCTAAAAAACAGTTGTGGCAATCAGCATCTAAAAATATTTTGTAAACCATGCTTGTCCAATCCTCTCAATATACTTCAACTTACCTCTTGACCCGTCCTGTAAACCATGCTTGTCCTGTCATTAATTGGGTCCAACCTAGGGTTCAGTCTACAATGCACAATGTCCTGCAACAACATTCAGAAAAGCAACAATATTCAGTACAACAACAATCATAAAAGGTGCAAAATTAAGTAAAACAACATTCAAAATACATCAACAACCTACAAAATAGCTTCACATGCAAATTCATCCTCTTCTTCCTCATCTTGTTGTTGCACTTGTTCCCTTTGCATGTATTTCTCATGCCCCCTGTTGTTGTGGTCATCTTTACCACAAACTGAGCAATGCATAGCTACCCCTTTTTTATTCAGATACACTGTTCCATCCTTCTTCCTTTTCTCTTCAGGAGTTTTTCTTCTATTCTTAGGTGGCCTGCCCATCTGTTTTGTGAAAACTGGTGGGTGAATGTACATTCCATTCAGCTTCTCCCAATGGGCCCTGTCTCTTAAGGGCATGATAAAGTGACCATATACTTGCAAATATGTCTCTACTGTATAGCATTTGTGGACTAGTTCTTTAGGGTCAATTCTTTCAGCCCTGCACACTGCAATTGCATGACTGCAAGGCACTCCACTCAAATCCCACCTTTTGCAATTACAAGTCCTTGCTATGATGTCCACAATGTATGAGTTGGGCCCAGACTGCACATGGAATATACCATTGCCATCATTTGTTGCAAAACAACTAGCAGCAAATTCTGCATTCTTCTCAAGCTTCTTCCTAATTTTTAGGCAAATTCTTCCTGTCCATTTCTCAACTGCTTCTCTGTGTTTGCTTGCATTCCTTAGTGAAATCTTTGCAAGGATGCACTCCAACATTGACACAACACAAAGCTCTCTAGCTTCAAGTATGTAACTGTCATGAAAAGTGGAACATGCTATTAGAGCACTAGAAGATGCAGTTGGAGACAACAACTAGAAGATGTAAATGCAAACTACAACTTAAATATGCACATGCAAAGTACAACTTAAAGATGCAGTTAGAACATTACCTATCATACACCTCAGACATATTGTTCAAAAGAATATCACATTTTGGAAAATCACTGAAGAAGTTTTTCACCCATTGACTAGGTGGCTTTCCCTCTAACCAGTTGTAAGCATCAACGGAAGCCCCTCTCATTTTTCTTTGTTCTCATTCCATCTTGGTAAGTTTGTAGATCTGGCCATGGCCCACAGCAGATTCTTCAATGTCTCACCTTTGAATTTCTTGTGGAAGTTTTGGTATAGGTGCCTAACACAA
The DNA here is from genome assembly GCF_002162155.2 of Triticum dicoccoides. Lineage (NCBI taxonomy): Eukaryota > Viridiplantae > Streptophyta > Magnoliopsida > Poales > Poaceae > Triticum > Triticum dicoccoides. Next base: position 71,545,813 of record NC_041393.1, read on the forward strand.
AACCTATGCTCTGCATCAGGGAAAACTTTTTCAACATCATTTATCAAACCCTGCATAAGCAGTGGATTTTCACATAAGTTCATATGAAGCTTTTAACAAGTTGAAACAGCATTTAACAAGTTGAAAGCATGCATATTAATGCAATGGATGAGAAACAACATTTAACAAGTTCACAAGTTGAAAGCATACCTTTTGCTTGTCACTCATTATGGTGTATGGGCTTGTGTTGATAATATTTAGATCATTTTTCAGTGTTGATAGGAACCATTCCCATGTGTAAGTTGATTCAACCTCAACCATTCCCATAGCCATTGGATAGATGCAAACATTTGGGTCAATTCCCATAGCTGTCAATAGTATACCTTTGTACCTACTTTTCAAGTGGCAGCCATCCACAAATATAATGGGCCTGCATCCCTTTAGAAAACCTCTCTTGCAAGCATCATATGACCAATAGAGTGAGGACAGGTGATCCTTTGGCAGTGCATCATTCTTCTCCTTCACCTTGGTAGAGGAAACTATGAATTTTCTGCCAAGATTAGCTCTTCTGAGTTCTTGCCCATAGTCCCACAATAAGTTGTACTGCTTTGCTTAATCCCCATGAATTAGGTCTCGAGCTTCCTTCCTGACCCTTCCCAATTTCATCTTGTTTGGTAGCAGTTTGAACTCTCTCTGGACCTTCTTACCAAATGTACCCAAATCCATGGTCTGGTTGTCTCTGAATTCCTCAATGAATTTCTGCGTGAGAATTTTAACTGTCAAACACTTGGAATCAAATGATTTCTGACATTTGTGAGTGTCATTGTACTTCCTTATGAAAATGCTACCAGTCCTATTGTCTTTTGAAGCTTTTAGTTGCCAAGGACAACCTTGTGAGCAAACTACATTAAGCCTTTCAGATTCATTTCTTCTCTTATAGATATTCACTCTGTTCCTAACAGTATATGCATCCAAAGCCATCCTGAGCTCTTTCATGTGACCAAACACCAAACCAACACTGAAAATTGGATTATTCAGATCCACTGCTGGATTGTAGGCTTTGAAAGTGTACCGCATCTTTGACAATTCATCCTTGCTTAGGTTTAGATCATCATCATCTAAAGGGTCTTCTTCTCATTGTTATCATTGACATCTATATCCACATTCTCCACAAACAAATCATCATCAAGATCTTCAACATCATATTCACTCTCATCAAAATCACTATCAGTTTCTTCTCCTTGAAACTCTCCCTCTCCCTGCTCTGTTTGCTCTTCTTCTCCCTCTCCCTCCTCTGCTTCATATCCATGATCTTCTCCCTCTTCCTGCTCTGCTTCATGTCCATGATCTTCTCCCTCTCCCTGCTCTGCTTCATGTCCATGATCTTCTCCCTCTCCCTGCTCTTCTTCCTCTCTTGCTTCTCCATGATCTTCTTCTCCACGCTCTCCTTCAGCAGACCTTGGAAATTTCCTTGGATTAATTACCCTTGGCAGAGGGGGCCCGTCTAGGATCACATCATCATACAAAGTTCTTATCTTGTTGTCCTCATCCACTATTAACAACAGTTTCTTACATTCTCTGCTTGCATTGACCATAGCAGCAATGACCTCTTCAGTATCCACACAAACAAGGCCATCTACTATGTCTTTGCCTGGCAAGCACCAGTACACTTGCAGATCTGGATAACCATGGGAGTAATCCAACTTGTCCAGGCAAAACTTCAGCATATCTAAGGACCAAGTGTCAGCATGATAATAGTCAAATTCACAATAAGTGCAACCAATATATGATCTGTTCACTCCTTGCCCAATAAATATGCCATTGTGCTCAAATGCTACAGAGAACAACAGAGATTCTTCTCCTGAAGTAACTGCAAAAGAAAGACAGGTTTTTTGTTCAGACTATGATGCAAACCACAACAGTAAATCAAGTTCTTTTGACTATATAGTACACCAATAAATAACTAGCAACCTTTATCATCACTTAATTGAATTCACTTCAACATTAATCACAGGGCATCACTAACTGAATTCGACAACATTCACTAACTGAATTTCGACAGCAAAGATAGAGCAATATTTGAATTCCGACATCAAGTATAGAGCAATTCACACCCATAACAGGGCATCCATCATAGTAATCACAGGGGAGTGCATACATCACAACAATCACATCTTCCTTCAAATCCAAGAACAACACCTAAATTAACCCTAAATTAAGCCCCAAATCATCGCCACCGGCAAGCCAACATGAAAAGCAACGAAACAGCAGTAATCGTCCTATCGAACGCCTACATTCCCTTCATCGCATCAATTGTGGCAACAAAACATCAATCTTTCCACCAAAATCATGAAGAACCTAGCCCGATCAAAACCCTAGGACAAGGGGGCAACCCAGTAGGAGAAGAGGTTGATCGAGCACGTACCGTACTCAGGAAGGAACTCCCCAGGCCCCCGTAGGAGCGGCTCCATGCCGCGTCGATGGGCGACGGCATCCAAACCGGCGGCAGAGAAGGCGACGGCGTCGAGGCAGAGGCAGAGAAGGCCAAGGGTTAAGGGGGGGGGGGGTTGCCAACACCGGGTCGAACCGGGCTTGTACTTATCTGGACGCAGGAGCCGACCTACAAATATTGTACCATACAAGGGGGAATGTAGAAAAGTGCCCAACACCAGCCGCCAACCTTCTCTTCCCACGTGGCAGCCTAGTTGGCATGTTTCGGACTGTTTTGTAGCTAAACGTTACCGCATGGAGTTGGTGTATGACTTTTATGTTTTTTTGTGTATGAATTCGTTACAGCCGCGCAAGTTTATGTACCCCAGGTGTAATTAACTCAAGACTAGCCATATGCATGCATGCATCACATGCAGGGGCCCATGTCGTGTGCATGAACGACCGGTATCTCCAGTTCATCACGGGTCGCCTCCGCATGATTTGGTAACGTGTAGCCTGCCGCAGGCGTGGCGGCATGGCCCAGGGCGCGGCCGATGAATCCGGTAATGTGTAGCCTGCCGCCTGGCAATGTGGCGGCAGGCAGCTAGTTGCCTCTGGCCATGTGCCATGTGTCGGCTGGCGCGCCTGCCGCCTAGCACCGTGGTGGCAGGCGCTGCCGCCTCCGGCCATGTGCCACGTGTCGGCTGGCGCGCCTGCCGCCACGGTCCAGTTGGTCTCTTCTATCAATTTTTTCAGATGTGGTATTTTTCATCAATTCGATTCGTCTGCTGGTCCTTTTGAACAAAAAATCTGAACTTTTTTACTTAGTTCTGTATGCAGTTTTCCAAATTTAAAGATAGTTAATTTGCAGTTTCATATTGTCGCAAACTAAGTTTCAGTTTACAAATTTGCTCCATCCCAGGTATGATACAGGGGTTTTTCTATTGCAAATTCTAAAAAACTACCGCAGAATGGGAGTTCCAGGGTTCTCAACTGTAAGTTCCTCTCATTTTCTTACCAATTTTGCTCCAGATTTTTCTTCTAGATCTGAAACAGGAGAAAAAACTCATGAATAGAACATGCTGCATGTAGGCTGATTTGCAGGCTCTCCGTGAAATTTTCTTGTGTGAGATAGCAACATATCCCAAAAGTGAAGTTCAGTTACCAATAGTGAGGAACTTCCTACAAAACCATGCAAGTTCTAGATCCTATATTTTCTCCCCCTGCTGCTTAACTCTTTATTTACCATTTTTCGCATCTATAAATCTATGTTATGAAAGTTACTTACTCTTTTTTCTAAAGGTCACTTACTTCTTTTCAAAATCTGATATTCCACAGGGGTTTCGATCATTCAAATATACAAGTACTGGAACCACAAATGAAGAACTCCAAAATGTATTAAACATTTCCCTTCACTTTTAAAGTAAATGCTTGCTGAAAGTTTTTCTCTTTTCAATTTATGATTTTGTTCAAAATACTGCAATGTTATTACTACTTTTTATTTACAACTAATTTCTACTCTTTTACTTTGTTTCAGGTGTCTTCAAAGATAAAATCCATTTGACATCACATGTGAATGAATATCTATTCAACCAATTTTCTTTTTTTCTCAAGAATTATTTTACTTGGAACATTGTTTAGTACTTTTTTATTCCTACACTACAAGTGATGAACAAACATTTACTTTACAAATTCATGTCTTGTCTGCAAAATTGATTCAGAGTATATTTTTTCCCCATGAAAAATGTTCAAAATTTACTATCTAGGTTAGAATTACCCTTTCCAGAAAATAAAGGAACATAGCAATTATTTTAGTGTCAAGAGAAATCATTCCGACTCTCATTAACAAGGTGTTGAAACTGGGAATTTGTCATCACTGAAAATAACAAGGAGAGCCCCCGGAATATCACATCTTTTGTTCGCAGATGGCACATTATTGTTCTTCAAGGCTGATACTGATGAAGCCAACCATATTAGGAGCATTTTGGATGTTTATTCGGCTGCTACAGGACAACTTCTAAACCCTTCCAAATGCTCTATGCTATTCGGAAGTTCCTTCCCTACTGGGTCTTTGGAAAGCGTTAAGCAAGCGCTGCAGGTTACTGCATCTGGTTTTGAGGAAAAGTACTTGGGCCTACCAACCCCAGATGGTAGGATGTCAAAAGGGAATTTCCAAAATTTACAAGTTAAAATGACAAACCACCTATTTGCGTATGATGGCCATCCTACACAGGCTGGAAAAGAGATTCTTATTAGAGCGATTGCTCAATCTATCCTGACCTACATCATGAGTGTATTCAAACTCCCCATGGAGCTTTGCGACGACCTAAATCGCCTAATCCGCAACTATTGGGGTGCAGAGAAGGGAAAGAGAAAGACTCATTGGCATGCATGGCATAAAATTACTCGGCCAAAGAAACAAGGTGGCATGGGGTTCAAAGATTTTCGCTTGTTCAACCAAGCTTTGTTGGCACGCCAAGCCTGGAGGATTCTAGAGTTTCCAGATACTTTGTGTGTTAGGTTACTTAAAGCTAAATACTTCCCAAATGGACGCCTCTTGGATACTGTGTTTTCTGGCAACACATCGCCTACTTGGCAAGCGATTGTCCATGGGCTAGATCTCTTGAAAAAGGCATGGTATGGAGGATTGGGACGGGCCAAAATGTTCGTATCTGGGGGGATCGATGGATTGTTAGGGAGCCATCTGGTGGCCTTATTTATTTACGAGGGAGGTGCCGCCTCAAATGGGTCTCGGAGCTCATAAACCTCCATGGTAATTGGGACATGGATAAACTAACAAAGTTTTTTCTCCCAGTGGATATTGTGGAAATTCTGAAAATCCGTTTGTTTACTCGCTTTGGGGAGGATTTCTTGGCATGGGCGCCTGAAAAGAATGGTGTGTTCTCTGTCTGGAGTGCATACAAACTTGCTAGTGATGAGTTGATGAACCCACGGGGACACTCCTCCAGCGTCAGATCAGATGGTACATGGGAGTGCTGGAACCACATACGGCAAAGTACGGCTCCACCAAAAGTTTAGAGTTTTGCGTGGAGATTGGCCACGGACTCATTTGCAAACTAGACTAACAAAGTCAAAAGGAAACTAGAGGTGTCACTGTTATGTCCATGTTTTCTGCAGTTGTAATCATGCTAGGGTGCTATGGAAGCTGATGGCAAAGGAGTGGAAGCTCCCATCTAGATCATTGTAAAGCCGGTCGGCTCTGATTGGTTTATCAATCTCTTGTCTGAACTGAATGATGAAGGCAGAGTGCATGTGATTATGTTGTTCTAGAGAATCTGGTTCGTTCGTAATGAGATTGTTCACCACAAGCAGCCACCTCCAATGGATGTGTCAGTGCGGTTTTTGTCTAGTTACCTGTCCTCACTTTATAACATCAAAGTCGAACCACACTCCAATCCTATCAAAGGGAAGGTCGTCGTGGATACATGTTTTAATCCAATACGGCCTTTTGGCTGCTCTGTGGATGGGTTGGTTGAGGCCCTTTGGGCTAAACCGGACATTGGTAGAGTGAAACTAAACACAGATGCTTTGGTGGCTGGCGGGGAAACATGATCTGGTATGATTCTAAGGGATCATGAGGGTTTCATTGTCTTCACTTCATGCGGACACATATAGGGATGCAGTGATGTTCTGGAAGCCGAGCTCCTGGCCTTGCAAGAGGGTATTTTGTTGGCGTTGCAATGGAGCAACTTACCCTTGGATATTGAGTCAGATTGTCTGGAAGCGGTCAAGATGATAACCGGATGCAGCAGCAACAAGTCTAAGTATGCTTTTATTATAAGAGAGATCTCCAGTAGTTTGGGGGAACGAAGTTCTTGCATTGCTCATACTCGTCGGAGTTGTAATAGGGCTAGTCATTCCTTGGCTAACTTTGATAGGTTGCATCACCGAACTGTTGTTTGGCTAGGCTCTGGTCCAGAGGAAGTCCTAGAAATTGTTGGACGAGATTGTAACCTGTAAACCTAAGTGAGTAATGCAAGGACTTTATATCGCAAAAAAAGAGAAATCATTCCCGCAAAAATAATTGAAGTAGAAACCAATTCGCAGAAACAGTCGAACTAGAAAACGGTTCGCAGAAACAGTCCAACAAGAAAACGGTTCGCAGAAACAGTTTCAAACGAATGACCGCATCAACGAATGGGCCGACGGAGAAATGGCCCAGCGAATTTTGCTGCAGGCGCCGGTTACCCTAGATGGCGCCGAAGGCACTGACTAGGGGCTCCCATCATCGAGCATGTCACGTAACAGTAGGATGCTGCTAGTTCTATATATTCTCTGACTATTAAGTGGGTTGCACTCCATGCAGTCCATTTTGCATTGTGTTTTTTCCAGGAATTTAGTGTGTTATAAATAATATATATGTATATATAAATAAAATAATTTATAAAATCATATATTGATTTAACATTTATCCATATAATAAATTATGAATTACAAAACTCTTCATGCGATAATTTGCATATTGAATAAAAACACATATATTCAGTAAATGCTTATATAAGTTTAAAATTGTTCACAATATTAACAATATAAATGTAATATATAAAAATGTTCATGTTTTTACGTCATGGAAGTGGATAATTCCGTGATAATAATTTTGGTATTGTCATGGAACACTTGTACAACAACACAGGTATGACTATCTTGATTCTGTCATAAAATTGTCATGAATATACGTGCATGACAGAAAACGTGACATACTATGACAAACACGTATCATCATGAAAGTGGCTTTTTTTGTAGTGAGACAACGACAGCAACAACGACTGCGGCAGACCCGACCCAACGATCGAAGGGTTGAGTAGAAGTGATTGGAAGAGACTCGCCGAAGAGTCGGATGGCGACTAGGTTTTGAACATTCAATTTAGTTTTAGTAAGTTTTATGTAAAATATTTTGAATTGGCACCAAATTTAGTTTTAGTTAAGTTCTACTCCCTCTGTTCCTAAATATAAGACCTTTTGAGATTTCAATACGGACTAGAAACAGTGCAAAATGAGTGAATCTACACTCTAAAATGCGTCTACATAGATTCGTATGTAGTCCGACTGAAATCTCTAAAATATCTTATATTTAGAAACGGCATGAGTATGTAGTAGCTTGAGCCTTTCAAGTGTCAAATATTTTGAATTTGCACTAAATTTCGAATTTGCTTCATTAAGTTTTGGGGTTCAGTTAGAAACGCCAAAAATTAGAGTAGTAAAATTACTCTACTAAAGTATACTCAATCGTTTACTCTAAATTTTTAAGGGGTTGGCCAGACTTGCTCTAAGATGCCAATCTCTCATTGAAGTGTGGCATATCCCCGCAAAAGAAGAACAAAGATGATGACTTGGTTCCACTTGTCAACTCGTATTTAACAAATCTATTCTAGTGCAGTGATGTGAGCCATTTTTTGTTGGCTGTTGAGTAAAGCGATCCATCGATAGCTCAAGTGCAACGTTCAAGGTCTATAAATAAGTGAAAGTCACACTCTCACATATTCCCTCGGCAGCTTAAAACATGTCATAGAATAGATTGGTATCGTTTGTGCAACGGCCTTGATTAAGACCTCCTTCCTTGCATATGTCAACAGCTTCTCCATCCACCCTCTGACTTTTTTCCATACACTATCCCTCAAATATTTAAATGTGCCGTTTTTAGAATGTCCCACATCGGTTGCCATGCCCAAATACATCTCACTAATTAAGTTGCTTATTGTAAACATTGAGAGAAGCTTTTATACTATCTCTGGTTGTTTCCGGGCATCCCTTACTAAAGAAGATTGATGATTTGTCATTGTTCACCCTCTAACCTGAAGCATTGCAATAGACTTCCAACAAGTTTGACACAGGACCGTCCTTCATTACTCGCCTTGAACAACAGCAAGCTATCATTAGCAAAGAGAAGGTGGTTGACACCCGGAGCTATCGGCGCCACTTTAACTCCCACAAAACTAGATGACTAAGAACTAGATTTCCAAAGGCACGAAAGGCCCTCTGGGTGCGATCAAAAGAAGATAGCAGGCGATTGGGTCTCCGTGCCAAATCCCTCTTGTAGGTTTAAACTCTCAAGTTTCTCTTCATTGAAAAGCACCGAGAATGAAACCGATTTAATCATAACCATTAGTTTATTGATCCATGTTTGTGCAAAGCCCAACTTACCCAAGATTGCATCTAGATACGTCCACTCAAGTCTGTCATAAGCTTTCATCATATTCATGTTTAGAGCATAATCACTACTCCCTCCGTCCGAAAATACTTGTCCTCGAAATGGTTGTATCTAGACTTATTTTAGTTATAGATACATTCATTTTATTTATTTTTAGAACAAGTATTTTGGGACGGAGAGAGTATTAGACTTGTTCTTACACCTCTTGTAAAATGTGAACATTCATAAGCGCTGATTATATTGTCGCTAATTAGCCTCCGAGAGACAGGCTAGAGATGTCCGTACAATTAGTACAGTGATGCGGGACATTTTTTTTATCTTTGAACCCTGACTTTAAACAATTAATGTTGTCTTGCCGAAAACGTTTATATAATTAAAATTTTGAGTTCGCAGTTGGGTAAAGCGACCGATCGATAGCTCAAGTGCTCAACCTTTAATAAGGTCTATGTACTCCTCCTCAGACATCAGCTAGCCATGCAATGATGCAAGACGTGATCCTCCTCTTGCTGTCCATGGCGCTCCTCGTCGTCGTCAGCAGCCTGCTCCCGCGTGCACCGCCGTTCAAGGAAATGCAAGCCCGCCTCGCCGCCGCCAAGTGGGCTCTCGTACGGGACTTCTCCGCTGCCTTGCGGCGGGACGTTGTCGTCACAGACCGTGTGACCGCGCACCACCTCCTCGTCCGCGGCGGCGCCGGGGGCGCGTTCTGCAACCGCCCGCCGACGAGCGCTGCCAGCTCCGTCCTCTCGCGGCAGCGACACCACAACATAGGCTCGGCGCCCTACGGCGCGCTCTGGCGCGGCATCCGCCGCAACCTCGTCTCGGAGGTCTTCCACCCGTCGCGCCTCCGTGTCTACGCCCCCGCCCGCCGCCGGGCGCTCTGCGGTCTCGTCGCGGACCTCCAGGAACAGTGCAAGTCATCTAAAGATGGCTTAGTCCTCGCGGCCGAGAGCATGCACGCTGCTCTGTTCGGCCTCAGCGCCGCCATGTGCTTCGGCGACGGCGTCGACTCGCGCCTCGTCCACGCCATGGCCGATGGCATGGAGGACCTCATCCGATCCCTCGTTGGGCTGCGTGTCTTCGCCGCACTCCCGGCGTTGACCGAGCTAATCTACCGCGAGCGGTGGAACAAGCTGGTCGCGCTCCGGCGGCAGCAGGAGGAGATGTACCTCCCACTCATCAATGCCCGGCGCGACCTGCTGCGTCGCCCGTCCGGCGAAGCCCCAACATATGTGGACACGCTCATCGACCTCCTCGTCCCAAACGACGATAACTCCTCCGGTAGTGTCAATGCTCCCAAGCAAAGGCTAGCAGACGGCGAGTTCGTGGGACTCTGCTCGGAGTTTCTTGGCGCCGGCACGGAGCCGGCGGCAGCGGCGCTACAGTGGACCATGGCGAACTTGGTGAAGCACGTGGACGTGCAGGAGGCCGTCCGGAGCGAGATCGACGCCGTCGTCGGAGCGGACGCGGAGGAGGTGAGCGAGGAAGACCTTGGCAAGCTGGAGTACCTCAACGCTGTGCTCATGGAGGCGCTGCGCCTGCACCCCACAGTGCCGTCGGTGGCTAGGCAGGTGAGCAACTAACTGCTCTCCAATTCTAAATCCAAAAACTATAGTTAGTCAGTCGAAGTCACACACACGTACGTCCTTAATATTCTCTCGCTGACAAGGTGATAATTAGAAGTAGTAAATTTTTATCTAACCCTATTTTGATCTGTCTAGAGCACATTTAGATGTGCCATATTTATTGTGCATCTAAGCGACTCGATAAAGAAATCGGCTACTTGTTAGTTGACTGAAAACATATTTTGGGTCAGTCGACTGACCAAAAATGTGTTTCAGTCGAGTCCAGTTCAGGCAAGTGCTATGGCAATGCATATATCCAGTTGGTCCACAGTTAATTAGTTTATCCACCTGCATTTTGAATGGCCATGCACGTACACATTTCAGCACATCACTACCGGAATAGGGTGCTACCCCGACGGCCAATAGAATGCCGACGGCCCCCGTCGGCCTATTCGGAGCTATGCCGACAGTCAGGCCCTGGCCATGCATCATTAATGCTGCTTTTTAGGGGTATCAATAATGCTGCTCCAACTGAATCACCACCATCAGCATGATAGATGCATGCAACACGTCCCCCCAAATATCGGATGTACATATCCATGTTTGGTTCATAGTTAGTATTTTCCCCACACTTTTTTTACTCAGTAAGATTCTTGTTGCGGAAAATAAGGCCACTTGTCATACACAAAAAATATATGGCAAATTTCTCATAGGCAAGTCAAAGTCTGGCTAACAATTTAAGCACCTAACCTAAGGCAAGTTTGGCTAAAATAGTGTCGCAAACTATGAGACCGACTATTGGTTTTAACTAGCATGATTTAAATTACTATGAGTTGTAAACCCGATAACCAAAAGTAGAAAAAGAGGCGGTCACCTCAAACTGTAATAATTGTGTTGTTGTTACCTTAAAATATATGAATAAAAATAGTGGCATTAGTCTTACCTTAAAAACATATAAATCAAATAATGACAAAATTTGCATACAATTTATACAGAAATTGCATTTTTTGTAATATGCAAGAATAAGTGTATAATGGTGGAAGTTTCGCAGAAAAGAAGATTCCTAAGAAGGAATAATTTTGTGGAATCGGTATTACCATTAAAAAGAAAGGAAAATATAAAAAATAAATCAATTATTGACAAAACTTACACAAATTACACATAAGGGTTTTGCAAAAAAAAATTGCACAAATTTTACACACAAATTGTGCTTTTTATAATACCAAAGGATGACCATATAATAGTGGAACGATATTGGTATTACCGTTAAAGGAAGAAAATGAAATAAAATTAAAATTAAAATGAAAACAAAATAATAAATTTTTCTAGGGAAGAATAAAACCCTTTAAAAAGAAAGAAAATAAAAATCATAAACAAAATAATGAAATTTTATAGGGTAGATTAAAACCCTCTAAGAAGAAAGAAACAAAAACAAAAATAAAATAATGAAATTTTCTAGGGAAAAATGAAACCCTTGTAAGAAGAAAGAAAATAAAAAACAAAAACAAAATAATGAAGTTTCCTATGGAATAATGAAACCCTTTAAGAAAAAATACATAAACTTAAAGTAAAACTAAATGTTGAAGTTTTGTATATAAGATGAAATCCTTTAAGAAGAAAGAAAATATAAAAACAAAAACAAAAACAAAATAATGAATTTTTCTAGGGGAAAATGTAACCCTTTAAGAAGAAAGAAAAAATAACTTGCACCCAAGTATGCCCTAAAATTGCACTTTTGTAATATGCAAAAAATAAACATATATAGTGCAAGTTTTTGTTTTACTATAATTTACACACATGGTGTATCATACTTGCATATATACTTACTTACAAACATAAAAATAAAAATAAATTTTTCTAAGAAGTAATCAAGTATAGTGGCATTTGTACCACCTTTTAAGAAGAAAGAAAGTAAAAATAATAATAATAATACAATTTGCACAAAATTTACACATAAATTACACTTTTTTAGTTATGTAAGAATAAACATATAATAGTGAATTTTACATAAAAACAAAGTTTGAAACAAGGAACGAATTAGTGGCATTTGTATCGTCCTTAAAAACAAGAAATGAATTAAAAACTAAACATAATAAAACGAATAAAGTGTTCTAAGAGATTGTAAATTAGTGACATTGGTGTTACTCTTAAGCAGAAAGAAAGAAAACTTGCACACAACTTTGTAGTCTATGCGATTCACTTTTCCGGCTATTCTTTTCGAAACTGCCCATAGTCTACCGCTTTACATGGCACCACTTTTCAAATATTTTTTTTTGCTGACAAGGTGATGCCCGACGACCATGTCTTTCTGGATGGTCGTCGTGTCGTGGCGGGGACGATAGTGCAGTTCCCACTGGAGCGTCTGGCGCGGGACGAGACGGTGTGGGCCGAGCCTAACAAGTTTTTGCCGGAGAGGTTCCTTGCCGGCGGCGGGGGCAAGGGTGTGAGCCTGGTAGCGGCAGCAGGAAGCGCCGGGGAGATCAAGATGATGCCGTTCGGGGCTGGCAGGAGGATGTGCCCCGGCATGGGTGTGGCGATGCTCCACCTTGGATACTTCGTGGCAAACCTCGTGAGGGAATTCGAGTGGATGGAGGCAGAAGGCGACCTGGCTGTCGACCTCGAGCCGCAGGTCGGGTTCTTGAACATCATGAAACGACCACTCCATGCTCGGCTCGCGCTGCGGAATAAGGGGATTGAACTTCTGGAGCTAGCTTCTTCGGACCCATAAACAACAGTGAAGAGAAGCACTAAGAAACCATGGTCTATCTTTTCTGGCTTTTATTATCTAAATTTGTTGTCTAAATTGTTTGATCAAAATTCTATAATACCTGACTGTAATTGTAATTGTGTCCCATCGTAAGTCTGCGGCACTAAGGGTCATCCGTTGTTGAACTGTATTTATACTGAACATGTTTTATAATCAACTGGGTAAAGTTGGTTAGCCAAGGAGTAGTTACTTTATGGGACCTTGCTACACGTCATCCGGTCGATCTGACAAACATCTGCCGGGTCGCAAGCCATTGGATCTTCATGTAGCCCTCAGATGAGAATGCCACCATCACAACATGGATGGTGTTCCCGCAAAAAAAAAGACATGGACGATGATGTCGTTGCTCATCGCAACACGGGCCATGTTGCGGTCTCCTATTGAAACATTGACGATGTTGCTCTCGCGCATCACAACACGGATGTTGGTGCGGTCACCTATTAGAACATGGATGACATTGTGTGGTCGCCCTTTCCAAACGTGAACAACGTTTACAATTGCTCATTGCAACACAATGGACGTTGTGATCATCCATTGCAACGCTGGTGATGTTGCGAACACCTCGCCATGGGCAACATGCACCCCTCCTAAGCAAATGTCGCTGGGTACCTCGCCGTCACTGATCCACAACCCATTGTCGCAGTAGATGTCATCGGGGCACCCCGTCGTTGCAGCAGCATACGCGCCCCACGGCACCGACAACTGTCTCCTTTGTAGCACTAGCCATGGGGCCATGAATAAGGTGCCTCCCTTCTTCTCATCTGCTTCGGGAGCCATGTTTTTTTTCTTGCGGGTCGCTTCGGGAGCCACGTTGTTGGGCAATGGGCTGGGAAAGGGGCACCCATGCATGGTTCCTGGCTCCGAAGTGTTCAAGATCGACAGAACAAATGATCAAACTATCTCTTTGCATTAGATGAAGTGCTATATATAGCACTGGAACAAGCCTTTACAAAGGGGGTGTCGGTTCAGACAGAACCGACGCAACGGTTGGAGAAGTAACCATCGACTGTTAATACAAGAAGGGATTAATCCCTTAATTACTATATTAATTAATCTTAACGCTCCCCCTAATCCATGCTTGTCTAGGTAGCATCATCATCTTGAAAGAAACTCTGAAACTCCTCCAAAAACCCTATGGGAAAAATACGAGGAATATAGAGTTTGATATGTTGCCAAAACTCCTTCAAACCCAATGGGATAATAAGGAGAAAATAATGCAACATATAATGGTTATTGTCTCTTTTAACTCAATACGAGAAAACACATAGAGTTCAGAGGTCAATAAATATGTCGTATATACTTTCCCAAAAACCCCGGTGGGGAAAACAGAAAGTATGACATATGATCTCATGTTGATATTACCTCATTAAAAACCTTTATGAGAACCTGTATAGTAAACTCATGAAGGGAAAAAGAGTATAATATCATGCATTGAACAGGAACAATTTAGGAAGATACTCCCCCTGATTCTTGCATATTCCGAAGTCGTCATATACCAATTCCATTTACACATTCCTGGAATATAAAAGTTGGTAGAGACTTGGTGAACAAATCAGTTGCATGATTTGACTTGCAAGATATGCAATATAGTGATATTGCTTATTATGTAACCTGTTTGCATCCGGGCAACACAAGAAACATTATCGTTGAGATAATGGTTGGTGGATGTAGCCACGAGGTCTGTTTCAAAGACTCTTCATGAGAGGGCTACCACACCTAGTAGGAACACTATGCTTGTCTATGATCTAACATAGTGGAGATCTAATCGATGTATCCAATGATATCGGTGTTCACATTTCTCTAAAACTGAAAAACCAGGACAAGATGTTTGATGCCTTGGAGATATCGAAAGATATTCTTGAGTACCAACCAATTGTGTTTGGTGGATCCAACGGCATTATGGAACATTGAGTCTCAATATCTCATTTCCATCATCTCTTGGTCTAAATAGGTCTTTCTCTACGTCTAGAGAATGAACTACCATGAGAGTTATGGATGGATAAGATTTGTCCACAATGAATTTCTTCAATATATTTTGGATATAGACAACATAGTATACCATAATGTATGAATGAAGGTGCTCAAGTTGTAGTAACGAGCGGTATCTTGGTTTACCCAAATCCTTCATTTTAAACTCCGTCATTTAGATGATTACATGTGTCGTCATTGCAGACACACAAACATGGATAATCATCATTGTAGGAGTAATCCTTGTGAATAAGGAACTCACTACGTCGGTTGTACCAAATGTACCGACGATAATAATAAGTCATATGGTGACTTATTGATTTTACACAATATATGTTGCATTTTGTACGTCGACTCAGAGTTGAGGTTCCGCCGGAAACCGTCTATATCTGAATCTAGTGATCTACATGGATATGTAATCACTACATCTATCAATTGCAGAGATAGATAATTTTGAACTGCCAATGATATAAGTTATCGGAATGAGATTCCACCTCTGGAGAATAGTTGGGTATCTGCGTGAACCCTTGTGCTACAATACTTGCTCTTTGTTTCACCACCTTGTTGTTCTCAATTCTGTTCCCAGAAGAAAACTGGTGTAGGTATTGCTTATGAATACCTTCCCATTATTGAGCAAGATCATTTCTACCTAGATTATACCCTTTGCTTGAGTTCAGTCCGAGTGTTTTTCACACTTTGCCATGGCCATGGTCTTTGGATCTGAATCATTTGAAAGGTTTTTGCAATCTAATTGAGAAATGTATGTCGACAATTGTAGATAGCCGGTTATATGATTCTCCAGAATCTATATATCAATATATAGTTGATGGAAATATCGTTACCCATGTTGACTGCTCGCGATTTCCCAATGCGATTGAGTCGGGTATTCCGATGTCCCGGTCATTGTGTGCACTATGACCTGGGTTGGTGGAGGTTTCCCATCCACTGGGTGTATACTACCATTAAGTGTCTGTCAACGTAAAGTTGACTTGCATTTACTGATTCATAGGCCTTGATATCCGTGCTTGCGAGAAGCTGAATCCTGATGTACTATTGCCGTACTTCTCCCCTGTTGCTTTGAACGGGGAGTTGAGTGGTTTTAGTTGGTACCTCCACTCTTTCCGGCATATTTTTCAGGATTGTAGGATTGTATGACACCTTTATAGTCAGTAAATGAATCTGGCAGGGTTATTTGCAATGTGTTACAAATCTTCTGAACGCATGGTTCAGATCTTTGAGTACGTGGATTTGAGGCAGAAATGTGTTGAACATTCCACTAATTCCTGGCATTCTTTATGGTACCTGATCTCCCCCTAATGCTTGGAAATGTTCCTCATTGAATTAGCATACTGGCCTTAAATAACTCCCCATGCGAGGGGCATGAGGTATTGACGGAAGTACAGTTATTCCTCGCATATATCCCAACTATATGTTGAGGGGCCAATGATGTATGTCGGGTGGTGATATCGGTATGCAACCGAATTACCGCAGATAGGAAATACTTGGTAGATATCCACATATCAAAGATAGAGGGGAATAATATTATGCAGTTATGTCATGAGCGTGTAAAAACTGCATGACTCCAAAGTAAAGTTGGCAAGTTGCAATTCCAAAGTAAAGATAATGCAATGAGCTTAACTCTTTGGATAGGATTCTACCAAACCATTTTGAGTCTAGACCTTAGGACAAATTGCTAAACTCAATCCAAGGGCCATAGAGAAGGCACTCAAGGAGAATTCTGCAATGTTATCCATTCGATTTGCTTGAAATTGATGTCAGGATAATGAGCCAATGGTTTCGTATGAATAAAGCACACACTTAAGACCATCGTGTAGATATGTCTTTTAGAACCATGAAATACCTGAATAGTCTAGTCAATGGATGGGAAGAGCCACTTACCTTAACTTGATGCATTCAAGGAGTCTGAGTGGTTCAGCGTAGTCTTTAAGATGTGCGGGCCTTAAAATTAGCTTCCCTGTGTCACTTGTAGTGCACATAAAATCCAAATGGTGTTGGAATTTAGCATCATAATAATCATAAACTATTGGAATTGCTGATAGTTTTAGTTTCAACCCAATGTCTCGATGACCCAGGTGAGTATGCCAAGTTTTTCATGTACAAGACATTTTGGAAAACTATCTTGGGCGCAACATGTGCTACGGGTTTTGTAGTATGTGTAGTACAATCCATATGATACATAGAAAATGTGCTTGCCATATCCATTGCATATGGTAAAGAGAATGTATTTCTCTTTCTTGTCAGCATAAATCTCGCAATGGAAACCATTTTGACAAATCTCTCTATAGCTTAGTAGGGTACGAGTTAAACTTGGGAAGCAATGAAGCATCCTGGCGTTACTCGAGTACCATAGGGATAGTAAATATGACTCGAGTTGAGCTAACAAATACCTCATCGCGTCTAGCGATTTTAAAATATCTCCTTTCTCTCAATGAGAGTGGAAACATTGGACTTCCCTGAGTATAGAGTTTGTGGTGCATATGCCCACAAGGCACATATCATTTTTCATCGGATTGACTCCCGTAGAAATCTATATATAGACATGAAGATTCTCAAGAAAATCACTATCGGATATATAGAATACATACAAATGAATTTGTATCGAAGTGCTGATATAGTATATTGTGATATATAATATATGATGACAACAATAATCATGTTCTTATTAGAACATCATAAATGGACATAAAAAAATAGACCACTAAGGAGACTAAGGGACTAAATGTATAGTCTCCAAGCATGTCGGTTGATGCATATTCAACCATCATGCTCTCCATGCTCGTAGGGTCTCGTGACAGCTTGATGGTGTCACGTTGAGGGTTTGAAGTGAGTTTCAAACCATTACTCTTGAGGTCCTTTGCATCCTGGTGGCGTGGATTGGATTGCACGCGCTATCCCATGGGATGCAAGACTGATCTTGATGTCTATGACCCGCTTAAGTAAGTTGTGGCCATTGAGGGCAAGAGCCTCAAATTGTTAGCCATCGATTACTTATAGAGGCAAGTCAGAGATAATTAATTTACAAGAAGTAAATTAAAAACCATCATGGCTTTGTAATAAGAATGCAAAATTTTGACTCAAGTGTATAACTTGAAAATGCTCAACCTCAATTGTGGGAACATAACACATTGAAGATCATCCAGATCTCATAGTAATAGAGATTTTCTGCACACGGGCAGTAGATCCAACTCATTACCATGTGTTTTCCTAATATAATAAGGGAGATGTTATTGTAAAAAAATTACAAGTTCGTTGTGCAGGAGAAATCAATCTCGACCGCTGTGACATGTTCATGAAGAATGACAATGTGGTAAACACATAGAACATATTATCTCCGGTGAAAAACCGATAATTTATTTATATTACAGATTGCGTAATATAAATACATCTTAATGTTGCAAAATTAATAGATTTTAAGAAAGGCGACTCGAAATCATTAGTGTGAATCTCAAAATGCTAAGGATGACACCTTAAATTATGCATATGTATTTGCAAGAAATTGAAAATCTCAATTGCAAATAGACATATTAATCTCGACATGTGGTTAACATGGAAATAAATACATCATAGAAATACTCTGGAATACCTCGTACTCAACAGAGAAACAGTACTGCAGAGGTACTGAATTTATCTTTGCAAGAGATGAAGTGCTATATATAGCACTGGAACAAGCCTTTACAAAGGGGGTGTCGGTTCAGACAAAACCGACACGGTTGGAGAAGTAACCGTCAACGGTTAATACAAGCAGGGATTAGTCCCTTAATTACTATATTAATTAATCTTAACACGAAGGAAGAAGAAATAGCATCAAGGTGAGAGAGACAATAACTACATGTACATAGAGGATAACAAACGCCCCGGGAAATGATGTGGCTGTGCTCTCATGGCCAAAATCACTGCCTTGCTAACGAAGTTTAATACTCCCTCATTCCCAAAATATAAGGCACGGCTTGACTTTTCTAGTCTTTGTTGCATAACTTTAACTATGATTTTCATGTATTGTATATCTGTAAAATTAGTATATATACACATGAAATAAAATTATTTTGCAAGACAAATATGACAATGCCATTTATACATATTCAATCCATATACTTTGATATATATTAGTTGTCAAAGTCGTGCATCAAAAACCGTAAAAAGCCAGTCGCACCTTATATTTTGGGAAGGAGGGAGTACAAACTAACCCTATTTTAGAAAGTATTTCATGATCTGGCCCTTCTCTAAAATGCCATGACGTGTTACACTAGAAATGCAAGGGTCAATGGCGTTTCCCACTGGCACATGACCTTATCCTTCCTCGCCTACCATATGACATGGCGCAGTAGGAAACATCGTAGACCTCGGTGTTTTCTCCCTAATTTTTTGCGTTCAAGTCTTGTTCTTTCGAGTGCATTTTTTAGTCCTAGGTTGAACCCTGGTTCATCATTTTCATCGAAATTTCGGCCATATATCACGATTTGGTTTGATGTATAGATGCAAGTCCCCTCCCATTTGAGAGAGAAATGCATTGTATGTATAGATGCAAATCAATTTGAGAAGGTAGTTATTTTTCAGTTTGAACTAGGGAAACCATAATGCATTGTATGTGTAGGTCGGATCCTAAACTCAAGGTGATGCCCAAGTGTAGGAGTTCGAAGCAAAGAGGCTGCCATCAAAGGTGATCCTAAAATCAAGGTGATGCCCAAGGGCCGGATCCTACTACACTTGGCAGATTTTGAAGGCGAGTAATGACCGGATCTTCCGACAGGATTACATGCCGCTTGAAGACACCATTTTTCATATCGAAGACGAAGAGGTTCTTAGAATGAGAGAATTACCTTTTGCTAGAGTTGCTCAGGATGATGGCGTGGTTGATGTTTTTCCTTCCGGATCTGTCTAGGGCACATCTAGATGTGCTTTAGCAAAACTGTTTCCTTTTTCATCCAATTCTCCACACAAAGCCAAGTGTCTTCTTTTTTTGAGGGAAAAGCCGAGTGTAATTAGATCTTAGGCCCATAATTGGTTATCTTTTCTCTCCTTCTAATAGAAAGGACAGGGCTCTTGGTTACCTTTTCTAGAAACGACAGCAGTCTTGTCGCAGTTTCAAAAAAGAAAAAACTGCCAATGGCAAGTACGCGGGGAGAGCAGCAGAAAATTTATATCGTCCGAAGGCCCAGACTCAGCCGTGGCAGACTATTATTTGAAAGCGATCAGCGCACAAGACGAGGAACATGATCTAGCTCAGCTCCACATGGAGAATAGAACTAGACAGCATCTTGTTGATCAGAAAGCTCCATATGAACTTCGAGAATAGGAAAAGCAACGCGGCTAGAAAAACATAGTAGACCACAGTTACATAACCTGAGATCTGAAAGCGACGACTTGCAAAACCCAGTTTTCTCTGTAGGCTTTAGTCTGAGAGCCACACTTCTGTCGTGCTCGGGCATGGCCTGTTGTTCCCGAGCATCTATATTCAGACATATCAAATGTCCCTCGAGATCAAAATGCCAATTCCGCGAATTCTGTTAAACTCAACGTTATAAAACGTGCTGACCGATCAGGTCAAGCACACCCTTCTCTTTCTCACCTTTCGTTTTGACAACGTCCGAATTGCCAAACCAAAGAGAACATTTACCAAAAGAGTAACAAATACAGAAAATGGGCCAAAGCTGGTTATTGGGGATTCCTTTTTTCCCCTTTTTTTGAGAGTGGAGATTCCAATATATGACAACAACAGTGACAATGTATGATTTCTGCAAGCAGTTTATGGAAGTGAAACCACGAATACTAAATCACCATTCGGTTAAAAAGCACCATACCATGAATTATTCCATAAATTATCACAACAGATGATCCATAGATAATCACTACGCACACCAGATTCAGTTACCAAACACAAATTAACTGCAGTACTTAACAGAGCACCAGCTGCTCCATGCAGCTTAGAACAGCACATGGTGTTAACAGTAAGGGTTACATCATTACCTGCAAAAATCCACAGTATGGCACAACAATTATTAGACAACATAAACAGGTTTTCCATACCATAGTTAGCTAACAGTGTAATACCAAGACTACCTGCTTGGTTTTACATACCATAAGCAGAGTGGGCCCACAAGCCCTAGGCTATTCTTCTTCACCAAAAACGACGCGCATCTGCGCATAGAGGGCCTTTTCATAAAGTTCCCCTCCCAGGAAGAAACCAAAAGCAAGAGATGAAATAGTGAGCATTACCAACCGCCCGTTCCTTTTCAGCCCATTGATGATGTTCTCCCTATCAAAAGGATGTGCATAACACATAATGTTAGGATCGTTTGATACTTTCATTTGAGTACAAATCAAATAAGCTGTAGCGCCTCCAATTAATTACCTCTCAGCTTCAGCTTTAATTCTAGCTATCTCATCATCAATAATACTAGCTATCTTGCCATCTATCTCCACTCCCTCCTTTTTAAACTTTGCCAACAAATGATCAACCTCCTCCTTCCTAGCAACATCAGCTTTGGCTCCATTGCTGGATCCACCCTGGTAAGTTTAATAATTATGTAGATAATTATAATTGATATAATGATACATGAGTTAAAGCAGCTATTCATGCATGTTAGTGGCTGTTAACGAGAGATTATGCATTGCACGGCTAACAATAGTCCTTCTAGAATCCATACTATCAAACTTTCAAAAGTTTGGCCACTAGTATGTCTAAAGCTATCAATACTGACTATATGAAATTTATATTACTAGATTGGTTCTTGGACATGCTTTAGTACAAGAGTACATTAGAACATATACATTGATATACTACTCCCTCCGTTCCAATTTACTCGTCGTGGGTTTAGTTCAAATTTGAACTAAAACCACGACGAGTAAATCGGAACGGAGGAAGTAGAAGCTATATGCTAGAGGTCAAAATTACATTTCGACAACCACAAAAAGTCACCAAGGGAAAATAAAACATAAGGATCGCATACTCCTCTTCCCTCCAAGTAAATTGAGCGCCCATATATCATGGAATTAACGGTTCATATCATATCTACTGTGTACTCAATGTACCACAGATTGCTTCAGTACAACTAATTGTCACCACTTTTTCAAGCAAAAGCAACAAATTCAGCACATAATTTTAAGACAGGTCTCCTCCGCAAGCCGGCACATACTGTGCACATTTCAGTGGCAATATTCACCATCATTGGGTCGAAGTACAGAAACCCTCTCCTAACAAACGTCTGAAGTCTGAACTAGGAAAACATATATCTTTGTTATTGTCTGAGAAAAAAAGGCTAAGGCACATCATATAATTTGATTTGTTAGCATAAAACCGTTTCCGTTTGATGGGGTTAATTTGGTGCTGAACGTCAGAACAAGGCAGTCGGACAGCGAATTGCAGGCATACTGGGCGGATCGATCGAACGAGAGACAACTAGTAGTACCTGAGAGGTGGGAGGCAGAGAGTCCGCCGGCGGCGAATAACGGGGGCCCAGATCCTGCGGCGAAGTGCTGGAGGGAGAGCGCAGCGCCATGGCACCAGCACGCCGCAAGAATCCGGAGGAGGAGGGGGCGTCGGCTGAGGTTTGGGTGCTGTTTCTTGCTTCCTCGATCGATCCGTGGCCTCGTTTTGTTGTTTTTTTCCTCGTCTTTGTTGGGTTTTTATTTTATTTTTTTGAGTGGTTCGTCTTTGTTGGTGAGGGGGCAGCCGATAGGGGCGCTCATATGTTTCGCCTAGAGCGAGACGAGAGAAAGTATCGCTGAAGGCGAGCTCCATATTGGGCCAGCCCATCGCGCCGCTGGCCACAGGTCATATTCTTTTTTTTTCACGTTTTACGTTTTGTGTTTTCCTTTACTTTATTTATATTTCCATATATTCTATATTACGAAGACTACTTTACATGAAAATTTCAAAAAATGTTGATCAAGCATTTATCAAAATGTTTTTTTAACATCATTTACCAAAATGTTTAATGTGTATATAAAAAATGTTTCTCATTTATACTAAAAAAATACAACGTCAAATGTGTATAGAAAAAATGTAGACCGCGTATTTATATGATGTTAATCCAAGCATTTGAAAACAATGTTGAGCAAGTGTTTGAAAAATGCTAAGTTGTATTTGAAATTTTGTAAATGTGTATAGAAAATGTTTGACCATATAAATCCAAAACGTGTTAAACTTGTATTTGAGAAATGTTAAATGTGCATAAAAATTTGTTTGACCATGTATTCAAAAAATGTTAAACTTGCCTTTGAAAAATGTTAATAAAGCATTTGTAAAAGTGTTGATCAAGTATTTGAAAATTTTAAATCAAGCATTTTAAAAATGCATATATGCATATAAAAAATGTTGACCATGTCAAAATTATAAAATAATTGAAAATATATTAATAAAGCATTTGAAAATATGTTGAACAAGTATTTGAAAAATGATAATCAAGCATTTAAAATATGTTAAATGTGTATATAAAAAATGTTGACTATTTATTAAAAAATGAAATGATAAAAAAACATGATCGGGTATATATAAAATGTTAATCAAGCATTTGAAAAAATATTAACAAGTATTTGAAAAATATTAAGCAAGCATTTTAAAAATGTTAAATGTGTATAAAAAATGATGACCATGTATTAAAAAATGATGAAAGTTTTTTATCATGTAGATCAAAATGTTAACCAAGCATTTGAGAAAATGTTGAACAAGAATCTGCAAAATGTTAATCAAGCATATAAAAAATGCTCAACGTGTATAGAAAAAATATTGATCATGTATTTGAAAAATGTTGAAAGTATTTGAAAAATGTTAAATGTGTGTTAGACAAATGTATTAGATATGTACCAAAAATATGTAGAAAAACAGTGCTGAGGGAAAACAAAAGAAAATAGATGAAAAACGAGAAAGAAAGAAACAAAACCGAAGGAAAATCAAGAAAAGAAAAAAGCAATTGAAAACCGAGAAAGAAACAAAGAAAACAAAGAAAAAGAAAAAACATTAAAACAGAGAAAGAAACAAAGACAAACCATGGAAAGCACGAGGAAACCCAGGTCATTTTGTTCAAGTAGGTCGCCCCCTAATAGTCTAACTCGAAATTGATGAGTACTTAGTGGCTAGCAGCACCACGCTTTAACCAAGAGGATCTAGGATCGATTCCTGCTCGGTCCCCCTTTTCACTCCCTCTCGCGTAGCTTCCGCAATAAAAGCCCGTAGAGCTCATATGCTCCCGCATGAATAGTAAAATAAAATAGTTCCAATTTTTTTTTGAGAGAAACATTGACAAAAGTTCTAAGTGCCTGCAAAAAATCGTTATGAAATCACATTCTTAGAAGGCGTGGCAAAAAAAAAGTACTCTGAAAAAGCTACTTTCAAATGCATTTTGAAGCACTGAATTTGTTTTTTTTTTGCCACGCCTTACAGGAATGTGATTTCATGATGAATTTTTGCAGGCACTTAGAACTTTTGTCAGTGTTTCTCTCAAAAAAAATTGGATTTTTTTGAATTTTTTTTGAATTTACTGTTCATGCGGGAGCATATGAGTTCGGGTGCAGAATGGACTTTTCGTCGAAATCCTCCTTTCATAGTCTTAATAGTAGGGATAAAAACAGAGCAAAAATAGACAGAACTGGCAAAAGTGGAAATGAATACAAAAATCCCGGAAGTGAAATGAAAATAGACAGAACTGGCAGCGACGCCGTGGGCGCAGTCACCCTCAAGGGGGTGCCGTCTTTGGTGAGCTTTGGGGGAAGTGTGCTTGTTCCGGTTGGGGGTTGCTCGGTCTTCAGCAGCCTTGCCGTGTAGCTTGCTTCTCCTCGTGTGCAGATAACAATTGCCGATGCTTTCCTTGGATGAGCTCCAAGTAGTTTGGCGGTGGTGTCCTGGTGTGGTCTTCCGGTTGGCATCGGCGTCGGTCGCTCTTTAGCCCTCGGGTGGGTGTCTCCACCTTTCGACGGATCGGCGCCCTTCGTGCCAGGGCGAGGGGGCAGGGAGCCCCCTTCAGAGGTGGAGGAGGGCGTCATCGACGGCCAGAGCCCATGGAGCTGACAACGGAGCTCCTCCAACTACTGTTTGTTTTCTCCAAGCTTTAATGGTGCCCTGCGTGGTGTTCTGCTCGCTGTGGAAGGCTTCTTCGACTTCTAGCTGGACTTGTGCTTTAGTTTCCATATCTTTGCTAGTAGTCTGTAGTAGCCAGTTCGCTTTACACAACACCATGTATCGGCTTGTTGTTTTGTTCTTTGTCTTCTTTGTTTGTTAGATGTAATCGTGACCAGTTGATGGCTTTGTTAATTCAAAGCCGAGCTTTTCTTGAGCCTTCGTTCTAAAAAAAATGAAAATAGATAATACCGAAAACGAACATGGGTAGTCCTGGACAATTGTGTGGGTCGCACCCTTGTTCATGACTAGTTCTTTGTTAATACTCAGTCCTTCAAATCTCTCTTTATGGATTCCTCCCATGCCAAGCTCAATCTATCCTGACCTCTCTTACATTATCAACATGCTTCAGCGGTTCGCTATGTGATGGAGCTTCTGGAGGCCTATGCTGAATATACTCAAACCATCTCAGATGATGTTGGACAAACTTCTCTTCAATCGATACTACCCCAACTCTATCTCGTATATCATCATTTCTGACCCGGTCATTCCTTGTGTAGCCACACATCCATCTCTTAAGAGGGTGTTGCTGCGGAGATTTGATCATTGGCTCATAGTAAGAACAAAAATTTCATATTCATGAAAACCCAAGATTGTCATATCACGGATCATTCCATACAACGGTCCATAGATAATCATCGCACACAATTACCAAACATTAATTGACCCGCATGCAATACTTACAACACCTACTCCACGCAACTTAGAACAGCTAAGCGGCGTTACCAAATACTCCCTCCGTCCGGAAATACTTGTCGCCGAAATGGATAAAAGTGGATGTATCTAAAACTAAAATATGTCTACATACATTTATTTCTTTGACAAGTATTTTCGGACGGAGGGAGTAGGAGTTACATTATACATGCCAAAAACCACACTATAGCACGAAACAAAAGTATAGGTTTTGCATACCATAATTAGCCAACAGTGTTTTCCTAAGATTACCTACTGGGTCTTCCATATATCTTGTCAAATGCCTTACGGTATTTATCTATTTCACATTTCACACCCACGACGAAACCAACAACAACACCTGCAATAGTGAGCAGTGCTTGAATCCTCTTCCTTTTTTCTTCATTCATGTTCTCCCTATCAAAAGGATGTGCATAACGCATGACAATTAGGATGGTTTCATTTGAATACAAATCAAATAAGGTGTAGCGCCTCCAAGTAATTACCTCTCAGCTTCAGCTTTAATTCTAGCTATCTCATCATCAATAATACTAGATATGTTGCCATCTATCTCCACTCCCTCCTTCTCTAATTTTGCCAACAAATGATCAACATCCTTCTTCCTAGCAACATCAGCTTTGGCTCCATTGTTGGATCCACCCTGGTAAGATTAATAATTAGATAATTATAAATTTATATGATATAATGATACACGAGTTAAAGCAGCTATTCATGCATGTTAGTGGCTGTCAACGAGAGAGTATGCATTGCATGACTAATAACAGTCCTTCTAGAATCCATACTATCAAACTAACTTATGTCTAAAGCTATCATTATCAATACTGACTATATGAGAGTGGTTCTAGGAAATGTTTAACAACGTACAGTAGGACATATACATTGATATACTACTCCCCCCGTTCCTAAATATTTGTCTTTTTAGAGATTTCAAATGAACTACAACATACATATGTATATAAACATATTTTAGAGTGTAGTTTCGCTCATTTTGCTCTGTATGTAGTCACTTGTTGAAATCTCTAGAAAGACAAATATTTAGGAACAAAGGGAGTAGAGGATATACAGTAGTGGTCAAAGTTACATTTCGACAGCAACAAAAGGTCACTAAGGGAAAATAAAAAATAAGGATGGAATACTCTTCTTCCCTCCAAGTAAATCAAACGCCCATGTATCGTTTAGCATATCTCTGCTATGTACTCAATGTGCGAGAAGGGTCAGCGCCAGGGCGAGGGGCCCAACCACTAGAAACTGCTTCAGTAAAAACTAATTATCACCACTTTTCGAAGCAAGCAAAGGTAACGAATTTAGCACATAAATCTAAGATAGGCCTCTTCAATCCGGCATTTATTGTGCACATTTCAGTGACAATATTCAGCATTGTTGGTTCAAATTACAGAAACTCTCTCCTAACAAGGGTCTGAACTAGGAAAACTTATACCTCTGTTATTATTGTCTGGGGAAAAGGCTAAGGCGCATCATATAATTTGATTTGTTAGCATCATTAGAACCGTTTGATGGGGTTCTGCTGGTCAATTTGGTGATAAACGTCACAACAAGGCTGTCACACGGCGAATTGCAGGCATCGTAGGTGGATCGATGGAGCGTGAGTGGAACGGTACCTGAGAGGTGGGAAGCGGAGAGTCCGCCGGCGGCGAATCACGGGGTTCGAGATCATGGCACCTGCATCCGCACCGACACCGGAGAGTGTTAGAGGGAGAGCACAGCGCCATGGAACCGTCACGCAGGAAGAATCTGGGGTGGCGGCGGGATTGAGCTAGGGTTTTGTCTTTGGTGCGCCGCCACGATCGTCTTTTGATGCGAGGTGGACAAGACAGCGCTGCCTTCCTGAGATTGTAGCCCTTTTCTCTTTCACTTGCGCTTCGGTAGCCCCCTCCGTGCCCACACAAGGACGATCGAGATTGCCCAATATCTCTTCATAATAAAGGGTGGGATGGACATTTTTTAAAAAAGAGTCCACCCGCGCGGCCGGCCCCCTGCAACAAAAAAAGGCTGGAGCGTATACGTATATAAATACAGGACCTGCCCGCCCGCCCGCCCGCCCGCAAAATAAGTGGTACCCCGCCCGCTTGAAAAAAAAGGTGAAACCC